>NC_067312.1:19493904-19793904 GCF_020740795.1 Apus apus
TTAGAATCTCTGTTTCACAGTGAAAGATGGTGAGCATGAGGATATTTGCGCACAACACCAATTCATAAGCAACTTACAAAACTAACTATAGGAATGCAAAGGTCTCTCCTTTTTGGTGAGCAATGTCTGAGTATTTTTGCCTAGGGTATGACTGCTATTGCAAAAACGAGTCATAATAAACCTTCAGTTCTGCCAAGTACCACCCCAATAAGAGCCACTCAAAGCAGGCACACAAAGAAACAAAATATATTTATTTTGTGTACCAGTTCATCTGTTTCTCAGTGTTTTATAAAGCAGAATATTTCTTCTAAAGGACGAGCAAGACAGGGTTATTGTGTTATTACTCACACAAATTACTGTTTGCACACTTAAATTTGCAAAACTGTACAAAAACATAGGGCTTTTTATCACTGTGATGCCACAGACATAATTGGACAGAAGTCTAAGTCCTAAGGTATCATAGGGCACTCAGCTGGACTACTGAACTGAACCAGAATATATAAAAATAGACCAGTTCATTTTTGATATATCAGCTTTGGAATTGGCTCCTGCTCTGGAAAGCAATTTAAAATGAAGTGGGAGAGGGGGAAGATTATCTTATCTTCTATTTTGTAAGTGGGGATGGGGAAATATGGCTTCTAGTCCTGAGCTTGTTGACTCAATGAACCCTTCCCAGTGGGTTGAATGACCCTTCCAGTCATCCAAGAAACTTTTCACAGCATTCATCAAACCCAATCCTCACTGCAGGAAAAAGAGCTTGAAAGAAGAGGAGGAGAAAGACACACTTGACATGCTATGTCTTCTGTAAAGTTCAGAACATATCATGCTCATGAAAGCTAGAAGTTAAGTTCTGTATTGCACTAGGCTTGTAAAAAGATGTTAGGGTTCAAGTCATGGCTTGTATGTAAAAACCCTCTTTTCTCTTGATGTAGCCTCTCCCATTATCAGATGAACAAACAGATTATGATGTTTGAGGCAGGATCTGCACAAAAGGTTTTTAGATTTAACGGCTTCTCTTCCGATCATGTCTGATCATGTCTTTCATGCACATACATTGCAGTGTAACATCTCAGGCAGACACACGCACACTATGCAATTCAGTCTTTCTCAAAGAAGAACAGCTCTGGGCCAAGAAAATGCATGAAGTTTGTTGTTTGTATTGTTCTTCTTTTTCTTCTCCTCCAAGAAGAGATCCTTTATTTTCAGGATAATTGGGCCTGCTTTCTAGATCACCAAAATCGTGTTGAGAAGGTTAACAAATCACATAAGCTCATTCAACCTGAATCCAATATTCAAGGAAAGAATAGTGAGATAAGTGAAATAAGTGGAAAAAAACCTAAGCCTTTATGACTGGGCAGCTGAGACCTGATGTTCCTCTTATGGAAAACCATTAATGTCCACAAATTTCACAGATTTCTGTATTGCTCACATACAGATATTAAATGGTCAAGTGCTAGGTTAGACAATATCTAAAAATAAACTATTATTAAAACAGCTGGCAACTTTCTATTACTCCATGAGTGCATGGCTTTCTTTTACTGTGTGATCAGCTTTGCAAGCTGTAGTAACATACAGCAGTTTCTTCAAGGAGTAGGTGTATGTCTTACTGAGATAGTATTGCCCAAATATAAATAAACTTCACAATGCCTAGGAGGGATCAGATTGAAGGCAGGATTGAGAAATTACACTTAATAACAATAAGAAAATTAGTAAACAAAATCTTCATATCAAGACTTGCAGAATTAAAATCTTTAAACCTTGGCAAGTAATTTCTTATTTCTCCCACTCCTACCTTTCTCACACTTAGATCTCAATTTTAAAGTTTGAGAGTTACTGTAAAAACGAGAACTTCAGTAAGAGCAGCTGTAATAAATTAGCCAATAAACAAAAAAACAGGTAATCAAAACTGGCTAGTATTAACCTAAAACCACTGAAGAAGTGTAGGAATAAAGTGATTTGGTGAGAAATTTTTTTAAAAAGGCAATTTTAATTACAATTCATTGATGCAAATATTTTAAAACCAGAGACATCTGTGGTGAGCTAGTCTGATCCTTGAAAGGCACTAATTAAATATTTTTGTGAAATGTTTATTTTGTCACATTACTGTCATTTGAGTGAGAAACAGTGTGCTTATTCAAAATGAAATAGCATTAAAATACATTTTACATAGTGTACTAACAATCAGACTTAAAAGCTAGAAATATGATAGTGACGATAAAGAAATTGCTGCTATTCTGTTACGATAAAGGGAAAGTGTACAAAATACCATCATAAATAATAATTACATTTGAAACAATGAAAAACTTAGTTCAAGTGAAGGGATAAAAATGTAAACCAGGGTATTTGTTTACACAGTAGAAGTTGCCTCTACACAATACACCAGAATTCAAAAGCTTAAAGGATTCAAAAGCATTAAAGCACTCCTCTGGATCATGAGAATACCCTCAATTCCGCTGTAGGTCATAAAACTTACTGAGTAAATCTATTAGCAGAGTAAGTATTTATACTTTGAGTCAAAAGGGAAAGAGAAAACACTTGGAATGGAATGCACCTGTGGCAGATTGTTAGATCATTTTCTTCCATTGTGTTTCTTGTACCTTCTTCTGGTTTCTCTGTTATTGATCTCTACTAGATCTAGATCAAAGGCATAGCTGGGACCGAAGGCAATAATTGCTATGTTTCTAATTGAGAAACAATTCTCACATCAATTTCAAGGTTGCGTATCTTTTATTGGAAGAAGATGTAGAGAATTATAAATGCAAACTATTCATGATGGATGAGTAGCTTTGTTAATTTAATCTTTGCAGATATGAAGCAACCATTATATTCTTTGGGGGTTTGACTGCTGAGCTGAAGCGTCTCTGAAATTCACATATTCTGAAATTACTTTTTGTTTATTTATCCCTTATTTGGTTCTGCTTCTTTTTTGTGTCTTGATATAGAGTCATAGAACTCTAAGTTGTATACTTTGCAATGGGAGTAGGAGGGTTAGTTTGGATCTAAACATCATTTTGCAAAGTACTATTTCTTCATGGCATAAACCCCCAGAATTAACTATAATAGTAATTGTCAACTGTAAACCTCTCTGTAGTAAGGTGTCCACTGACTGCTTTAAGGTGTGAGAGAAAAGGGATTGGAAAACCAAATTCACCTAACATGAATCATCTGTGTGACATTTGTAATGGAGTTCAGGCCTGCATCAGAAAGTTTGAGGTTCTCCACCCTAAGGAAGGTGATAATCACAGAATGACAGAATCTGAGGGGTTGGAAGGGACCTCAAAAGATCATCTAGTCCAACCCCCCTGCCAGAGCAGGATCACCTAGAGCACATCACACAGGAACGTGTCCAGGCAGGTTTTGAATGTCTCCAGTGAAGGAGACTCCACAACCTCTCTGGGCAGCTTGTTCCAGTGCTCTGTCACTCTCACAGTAAAGAAGTTCTTCCTGATATTTGCATGGAACCTCCTGTGCTCCAGTTTGCATCCATAGCCCCTTGTCCTATCACTGGTCATCACTGAAAAAAGCCTGGCTCCATCATCCTGACACTCAGCCTTTAAATATTTGTAAACATGGATGAGGTCACCCCTCAGTCTCCTCCAAGCTAAAGAGACCCAGCTCCCTCAGCTTTTCCTCATAAGAGAGATGTTCCACTCCCTTAATCATCTTTGTGGCTCTGTGCTGGACTCTTTCAAGCAGTTCCCTGTCCTAACCACTTCTTTAGAAACACCAGGGTATCAAAACTAAAACATAATAGAAATATTTTATCTGCATCAGAAAGTCAAAAAATAAACATGTAGAGATGGAAATGTGTTTCAGGGCAATTTCTGCTTTCTCTGAAATGACTCATCTGAGGGAATTCCTCTTTCAGCAGTCAGTATCTGCATTCCCAGAGTTAGTGTGTTGATGTTGATGGACCTTACTCAGCCTCAGTAATTCTGATGGTCTTAATTACACTGGAGAAAAGTGAAATAATAAGAGCTAATCCATTGACTTCCACTATGGAAAAGCTGAATTTAAAAGGCTGATCTTCCATAAGTTAATTTAGAGTAGCTCTGTTTTCATCCCCTCTTTGTGATAGTGAGGAAAGAGGTGAGGAGTAGAGGCTGGATATAAGACTGGCTGCTCATTTGCAGCTTACCATGCACAGTGATGAGCCCTGGGGCTGACCCAAAGCCAGAAAGCCATTGTTCTGTAGAATCAAGCCATCCCTGTCCTGCTGCTCCTGATCTGAGACCAATCAAAACCACTGTCACACCCATGGAGCCTCACGTGTTGTCAAGGCAAGACGGATTGAAATGCCTGTTTATCTGGGCTATGCCAAACTTCAAAGATAAGAAAGAATAATTTTTCATCATTAATCAAGAAGATTCACAAGATTAGCAAAGGCTCGCTGTCAGCAGCCAGTGTTATGGTTTAAAGCATAACATATCCTCTGCACAATTTCTGTGCCTTAAGGGGATCTTGGAGAAGCTTTCTAGCCACCCAGCACTCTAGCTCCTGTAGCATGCACCAAAACAGTTAATTTTAGAAATCCCAGCACACCACACCACTTCACCTCTGAGGCTCCACACCCAAAAGACTCCCAGGCTCCACAATCATCCTAAATACTTCTAATGAGGAGCTTTCACTGTATCTTTTGTTTACACAAACTTACTACTTCAGTGTCAGAGCCTGCTCCTGCTTCTATTCAAATCAATGGGAGTTTTGCCATTCTCTCTAATGAAAGTACCCCCTAGCATTGCATTACATGTGATGATGATGGATCACTACTCCTTCCTTGCAAAAACAATAGTTTAGCAACCATGCCAAGAAATATGCATGTGCTTAGCTGTAAGTACCTGAATAGTCTCATTGGTTCCAGTCGAATTTTGTAAATTCTTGAAATTAAATGCTCTTTTTGTTTGCCTACCCCCAGAATCCTCCTCTGTCAAATAAACGTCTTCCGTTAGAATACATACACCCTTTGTACAATCTAGATACTATCAGGAAGCATATTGCTGATCTGGCTTAATACTACAAGTTCTGCAACTGATTATGTGAAAAATGAAAATGCAAACATATTCAATCAATTTGCAGTACACCTAGTGGTGTTTATATGGGATATAATTCTGAACCGAAGTGCAATGTATCGGGTCATCTACCAAATACAGGAAACATATGTTGTTCAACATGGTGACTCACACAATGAGTAATGCAGTCTAAAGAGTATATTGTCCCCATGAATAGACAAAATTCTCAATAATGCTAATAACCCCATAAATCCCAAAGGGCCTCATCTGGCGGAAAGTATCTGCAGCTTCATGAACTGTGCAGACTGCACAGTCGCAGATGTCAGCTCCTTATCACTAGCCCAGCCCTCCCACTCCTTGCTTTCCCCAGGAGAGCAGTGGTTCAATGGCAAGCAGTTGCAGAGCTGCCTGAACAGCAGAGCCTGTGATGTATTTTCCCTTGTATGGCTCTACAGAAGGCTTGAATGTCATTGTCTTCTGTACTCTGACTCCATAATTCTCCTTGAGGATGTGACAGCTGGGACATTGGTTAAGAAGCCATTTTGAAAATCATCCATCTGCTTAAGAAATCTGGTCTGCTTGGTGAGGATCACTTCCAGCTCCTCCCCATATTTGAGGAGGAGATGTGTTTGACATTGTGGATGATGCTGGATAACAAGGAATGGCATTCTGCTACTATGCTAGCCTCTTCAGACTTTGCTGGAGCTAAATTTTTTACTCATTGAGCAAAGCAGAATTGTATGTAGATACTAGGAAGCACCAAACTTCAGCAAGTTACTGATGGACCTACCTGGAACTGGGTTTGGTGCTTGTCAGAGGAACGATTTGTGGTACATGCCATAGGCGGGCAATGACTTTTAGAAGGAGGAATATTGAAATACAGAATAACTACAGCCTTGGTTCTTGAGCAGTAGAAGATCACAAGCCAGAGTGTAGCCTCAGATGATAGGTAGGAATCAAGGAAATTCTACAGTCTTGAGCTTTGCACTCTCCCTGAGCTAGAGAATACACTGATGTCATTTTCTTCTGGGCCAGAAGTTCTTAGAAGTTATAGCACTCCTGTAAAAACAGAAAGTGGAGTCGGTGTGAACTGACTTCAGGTTTATTTCCCAACAAAAGGAGACATGTATGTTCCTCCCATCACCCTATACACACTTCTCTGGAGCTGCCTCTCAGTCTAATCTGAAGAAACTTTGAACTAGTCTTGACAAAACAGTAAATGTATCCAAAAAGCCCTGCAAGTTCTGTGAAATTAGGTCTTTGGGTAGACAAGGGAAAGGCTTTTTAGTGCATCAATGGTGAGCTTTTATGAGATAACTGAAAAGTTACATGAGAAACACATGCTCGCTGCATCCATACTGCTAAAAGAGGTCCATGAAGGAAGCTTGGCCTGTGGATACCTGCTCATCCTCGTAGTTCATTTATTTGTTTGCCCCTTATCTTCGCTTTACATGGCTCAAATCAACTTTCTCCAATACAATGCCCAGACTTGACTTGGGAAATAGTTTGGCCAGAGGCTGTTCCCAGGAGGTGGCATGAATGAGCTCTTCTCACTAGGCTTGGCTCTTCTCAGCCTATGAGTCTTTCAACACCATCCCAGAGGTGTTGAAACATCACGAACTATATGCTTTACCCTAGGGCATACAACACATATTTTGTGTTGCAAACACAACTCAGTTTTAGACTATAAAAACCCCATTTGTGTGAGCTGCAGCAAGGTTTGACCTGTATTTTCAAACACTTTTAAAAAAGCTACACACAACACACTAAAAAGAATAATTGTTTCTTAGGGACCCCATGCTATGCTGGCAGGACAATCCTGCACCAGAAACAGCCAATGGCGTAGAGTAAGTCACTGTGCTTTACTTGTCCTCAGGACCAGGAATCAATCACTGGCTCCCTTTATTCAGAAGTATAGACCTAGACACGAAAACCCATCCCCCACTAACTCTCTTGCTCACAGAAGTCATTGGTTCATTTTGTTTTTTCAGAAGACCTCCATGTTAGCCAAGAACAACACTACCAGTGAAGAAACCTCATGCCAATCTTGGTCTCTCAACATTGTGACATCAGCTGGCCATTTTTGAGGTTTACTGTCTGTGGAAAGAGCTAGAATCTTCATCTTGAATGCTGAAATTAAGTCAGTGCTGAAGGAGCCCCTCTGAACCCAGGATGTGCCAGGACCAGCTGGGTGGACCTCCTGACCAACAGGACCTGTTGAGCCTTTCAGCTCAACTTCTTATTCAGAGTTAGCATCTAGTATTCCCATGAGTTCCTGCCTTGCGCAGAGTACAAATAATTTGATCAAATAAGTGCAATGTTATGCAATAATTAGACAGTTAATTAAAATCCTTTCCTGCCTGTGGCATTCCTGACACCTGGAGTCTTGTCGAGAGGCATCTGGAGCCTGTAACACGCTGCTGCTTGGGAGCCTCCACTGAACTGGCAATGCAGCTGCTGTTTCCTGGTGGGGATAATTGGCCAGCTCTGAGGATAGCTTTCATTCTGGGTATTTCGGGGAGCAAAAATGCCTGGAAAGGTGGGTTCAGGAGTTTGTTTTAACTTCCTGAGGAGTTAAAAGAGCCATTACAGCACTAGCTAGAATGTTGATTATAAACCCATGATTTTCTGTAATTGGGCCTCATTAATAAATTCCTCAAGTGTTCCCAAAGGCAGGAGAGGTAAAGCAAGAGCCACAGGGCTCAGAGCAACAGGGAACTGTGAGGATTCCCGACAGTGTTGTTAATTCCACTTAATCAGCTCAGAGGAGCTCTGAATTCAAAAGAAAATAACCATGACTCACAAAATACCCTTGCCAGCAGAGAATAGGATTCTCTCCATTTATAGTAATATTTTCCCCATTTTTTGCCCTTTATTTCTTTACAGTTTTGAGCAGGGAAAATGACCCTCCCTCCTTGAGCACCCTTCATGTTCCTGGGGCTCTGTGCTGGCTGGAAGACCTGTGCTCCTAGGGAAAGTCCAGTAGGAGTCCCTCAGGGCTACTGGGAGACCCATTCTGCAATCCTAATGTGCCAAAGGGTTTTTCCATCAGACTGAGACCAAAAAAGTTTTAAGCACTCTCAGAGGCATAGCAAGACAGATTCAAGATTTACTGCTGTTTAAAGAGGATGCAAATAGTAGCAAGCTTCCAGAGACAGAACAAACCCTGTTCCCTGCTCTAAACTGTTTGCCATGGAAGGCAGACAAGCAAAACAAAGACAAGACAATTTACAGGGATAATAATTCTTATAATGAAAAAAGGAGGGTTTATGGAGGATCAGAAGGCAGGAGGGTTTGCCAGGAGAAAGGAGCTTTCTGAAAGGGTGTGAAGGAGCATTTGAAGGGGCAGATTCCCCAGCATTGTACATAGAGCTGTAAGTGCTCGATTTTAAAAATGAAAAGGTGGAATGAGGGTAGAAGAAGAGCTTAGAAAGCTTTTGAGAAAAAATGTAGAGAAGAAAAGATTTGGTGGGATGAAGTTTTCACAGGACTTAGGAAGTGCTTTAAAATTTGAGATTATAAGGGTCTGCAAGGAGGTGAAAAGCAAGAGAAGTTGTGAAGCCTTGAGAGCCACTGCTCAGGCTGCTCATAACCTTGTATCTGCACTCCTTCTTTCCCTTTCTTCTCAAAATGGAAGAGAATGTGGGAAGGTACTGGATATTGCTGTGTCACGTGTGGCCTGAAGGGATGCCTGAGTATGTCTGGGTATAGCCTGACACCTGGGCCTGTTTAGCTCACTGAGGATCACATGGTAAGTTGGTTGCATATCTACAAGGAAAGCTTCTTGGTCCCCATAGCACTTCTGTTTGTGATTCACCTAGCAAACATACATCAAGGAGTGATTAGGCGAGCCTGCAAGGGAGAAAATCCTCCCTCAAAACACACGCTATCTCTTCTGCAGCGAGTGTGACTAAGGAAAATGTGCGATGCCATGGGCAACAGGTTTTTTCTTTAGACATGACACTCAGGGTTTTCCAGCATAAAAATCTACTTTGAAATGTGCAGTTTGACATCCTGACAAGCAGCAGGAGGGGAAACAGATATTACAAATTAACACAACGATCATCACCAACCCCTATTTCTTTCTCTTTCCCACTTGCAGACTTGCTCCCTTACTTGATATTTGGCAGTCCTTTAGTTTTGGCATATATTTCCTTTATTTTATTTTTATGAGTGTCCTTGAATGTAATGGAAGGATAAACATTTCAGTTTTCACAGTCTTGTGGCTTTTCATGGGAGCTTAGCTGCATCCACTGTGTTTACAAAACAGAGCTGCGTCATCGCTTTGGTTAATTTGATGATTCTTGGACTATCTGTATTTTTGGCAGCCAAACTCTCAGTTAAGTGTAGAGCTTGTTATGTTTTCATAGGCCCCAAGAGGAATTTACTGATCAAAGTTTTAGACTGAAACAGGACCAGCCAGTTTTATAGCTTAGAGAATTACCAAGTTGTCAATGGTTGTAAACCCCTGGTGGGAACTCCATCACATCAAGGAGTCAGCCTTGCATGTCCTCTCCTGAACCCACACCAGCCTCCTGAAGGTTCCAGTTTGGCAGGGGACTTGCCAGCAGGATGAAGCCCTTACCCTTGTGCAGGTGTGTCTGTGCTGGGATCAGGAGAAGAGCCGTAACTGTGGCTGGGGTGGAAGTCTCTCTTCTTGATCTTTATCATGAGAGGTGGAATCTTGGAGGAGGGGTGATGACAGACCTATATCTCTAAAAATCTAGGAGTGATTAAATAAGATAACATAGCTCTGGGTAAGAAAGAAACATGAAGGTAGGACATATAGCACCTCCGCGTGGTAGGGAACCAGAGGATGGCTGCTGTGGTGGGGGAAGAGTAGGTGGACCATGGATAAGGCTAGGAAAGCTTGGCCGCCAATGCAGATGGAGAGTCTTAGGCTCACTGCACAGCTATGCCAAGTTAAAAAAATGAGTGTTTCCCTCCAACTGCCATTTATACACATATAAGCAAGAGCAACCAAACAGCCTTGTATGTACTGTGGCTTCTAGAGAGTTAATGGCTTACAGAGGAGTTAAGATGAAAACTATGGTAGTGGACATATGTTGCAAGATGTGGTGGGGGCAGACTGATGAGAGGGTGAGGGTTGTGTCTTCATTGCCTTGAGAGATACTGTGACCAATAAGAATGTAACTGTCAAGGGTTTTTCATTAAAGACCTATGCACATCTTCTTCTGCTCTGCCAGCAGCTGTTCTCTGTAAATATCACTTGTTTCAGTCCTGGAAGCAAAACTGAAAGATCTCTGTGGAATTTCAGCAGGTCCTCTGCCTATAATTAGGCACAAAGTATGCCACCAGCACAACCTGCGAGTAATGACAGCTAGCTAACTACATACTAAGGAGAAAAGTGCTTCTTTTAATCATTAATAAATTTACTGGAAAATATGCATTAATGCAGTGCCAAGATTGCACTTCAGAGTAATGAGCTCAGCAAAACTTGAAACTTTGGAAAAACGGGACACATGCTAAGTACCTTAGCTCTGTCTTCTTTGAGCAATGCCCCAATTGGCCCATTGCACCTACCCTGCCTTTGCACCATTGCTGGTCTCCTGGGTAATGACCACAAGAGGCAAAAAGAGAAGAGGTGTGCCTCCACGGGAGGTACCACACAACTGTCATCAAGGGCTGAACCTGCTTTCCTGAAACAACATCTGACCTATTGCATTTTATAACCCATTTCTTCTTAAAAAAAAAAACACAAACAAAACCAAACAAACAAGCAAAAAAACAAACCAAACCAAACCAAAACAACCAACCAAAACCACCACCAACACGCCATCAGCAATCACTTTGTAAGTCCTTTCTTCATTCCTGCTCTCCTTCAAAAGATAGCTTTTAGAAGACCGAGAACAGAGAAAAGAAAGAGGAACTACTTTTTACTACAAACTGGACATTATATTTATGTATACATGTGCCAGAAGAAGAAAAGGGATTGAGAAGGACCAGGGTGGATCTCCCACAACTTGACTCATGTAAATAATCCCCCTGAAGTGACATACAGTCGGTACCTGAGTTAAGGCATACCATGTTAAATAGGGTTTCAGCAGATTTTGAGGGTTAAATATTTAGACTCAGACTTTTGGTGAGGTAGGTAGTATGTGGTCTAGAAAGAGTGTCTGAAGACATGGTAAGGAAGGGAAAATGCCTGATAGTATCTTCTGTGTGCAAATGGAGTCCCTCAGCATTGGAAGCCTTGCACAGGACCTAAGACTGGAACTGCTCTAGTCATATCGACTGGGAGGGGAAAAAAGGGGGACACAAACAGTGAAACCAGAGGAAACTATGCTGTTTACCTTGACAGGCGGTGATTAAGGGAGTCCTGCTCTTCACAAGCTCTGGCAGGTCTGCAATTTACTCCTGCAGTGCAAGAGTGTTTGCTAGCACTTGTCCCCGGGCAGTGCAGCTGGGGGCTGTTTGCCATCTGTGCCTCTTCCTTAAGCCACAGAGGAGGCTATTTAAATAAAGAGCAGGAGTGGAAGGTGGGACAAAACATTATTTCCTTCATCCTAAGCAAACCTGACAAGCTTGATTGAGTCTGCCTTGAGCTTAGGACACAACCTGCCAGCCCTCCTGGCATATCTTCTCCAGGAGTGTACGACCCTCTGCACACATCCAGCCCCCATCTGCATGCAGAGAGACAGTGGTGCCATTGAGCAGCCCTGAGAGCATGGTTAGCTGCCCAGGTCCTCCAGCCTCTCCTGTGAATGAATTGTTGATAGGGATCATGGAGACCTGGGGCTTACAGCCCGTCTAGTGCATGAAGACACCAGCTGTGTCTTTCCTGGGACATTACTGATGACATTGGCCATTCTCTCAGTGTCACAAGAGGGAGATGGGGGTAGGGGAGGGACTTTTGGATCGGGCTTGTACCTGTATTATGCTTACAGCTGGATTTTCCCTTTGGACTCTGAACCACAGCCCCCAGCTTCCTCTTGGCCACCCCAGGGTGGGCAAAGCTGCCAACTGCAGCATGTAACGTCATCCCACATGGCAGAAAGGCTGTCTGCCTTGTTCACCATTCCTGGGAGGAAAGGGAAGTTGACACTGGACCTTATGTTGGGTGTTGCCATCCTGCCCAGCTTCTGGGAATGGGTAACTGAGGTGGCTCTGGGAGGCCCAATGGGACAGAGCAGAGAAATCATGAACAGCCATCATGGAAGGACCTGTAAAGCAGAAGCTTTGCATCAGTGGGCCCACACCTCAGCCTTTAGGATGATGGAGAAAACCTGGCTTTTCTAGGGAATGGGAAAGAACAATTTGGACTTTGCTGGAGCCCAGGAAGCCACTGAAAATTGCAGTGCTTGAAGCGGGGCTTGAGTCTCTCTTCAAAGATTGGAGATGTGTTGTAATCTATCTCAGGTCTGAGTTTTCTCATTTAAAGACTATCTTCCTTTGATTTTAAATATGGTGTTCTGATAAAGCTAGCCCAGGTGGCTGGTAACCTGTGGTAGCTTTTTGGCATGCTTGCCTGTGTGACAGACGTACCTCAACGCTCTGGCCAATACAGTGCCCCTTAGCATCTCACATTCTTCCACCTTTAGCACTGCCCAGACCGAAGTGTTGGTCTCAGAAACAAGCACCAGAGGAACCACCAGGGCATAACTCAGCCCCTATCTCATTCCATCATGAAGCAGTGTGTCCTTATTACAGATTCCAATGGTCTGGCATGATAGTGAACCCTTATGCTTTGGAGAAAGGGCCATTCTTCCCCAACCCAAAAAAGCAGCTTATAGAATTTCATCTTTGTGATTACTTTGCCAAAATACAAATGTGAACATTATGCATAACTGGCAGTCTCTCTCCTTCACCTATTTCTTTATTACTAGGGAAAAAAAAATAAATCCATGGGTAGTTAACAAGGAATTGTGGAGTAACAGTAACTACCATCCATGAATTTGTTCTCATTCTAGCCGAGGTTACCAACACATTATCTAGGAAAAGATACAAAAAACATACCAAGCTAGGAAAAGAGTCAGTTAAGACACAGAAGCCAAAGAATTAAAGAAGTCCTCCCAAAGCACAGGATAGCACCACATTTATTTGACATTATATTTAGTGCTTGCTTTAACCTGTAACCTCCTGGTATATATCCACCTCTTAAAAATGCCTTAAAATGAGAGGTGAAGGTGAAAAGCGATAGGAAAACAGTAGAAATGTTGTCCAGGCCAGAACCAGGACAGTTTCTAAATCAGGTTCCTGCCTTATCTGCAGGGATTATGTCTCTTCTCGAGTGTTAAAAATGTTTTCTGCCTCTTGGTTTTACAAGGAGGAGAGTGCCTTGGTCGGATCTGTGGAGATGCAGCTCTTGTGTTTGGTTCTTTCCCACCAGAGGCAGGTATGTGCTACACCCATCCTGTAATTAGTGCCTGCTCTGGGCCTCCTGTGGAGGAGGATTGCAGCTTGCCAGCATATTTGAAACAGCTCTCCATGTCTTGTGAGTGCTCCCATGAAAGCCTTCTGGCTTGTTAAAACATCCAAAATCAAATATGTGCCTGCCAGATAGAGGATCATCTAAGCTAGAGGGGAAAAATGCCTTAGATCAGAGAGTCCATTCCAATGCAAAGGCAGGATATAGCCCTCGAGAGGCTTACATATCTCTGTTATGCTTCTTGATTTCTCTGCAGGATGCATGCCAAAGGCTTTTATCATCAATCCAGAGGAGGATCTACACAAGAGAAATTCCAAAACAGCATCAGGGAACAGTATGCTTTTTTTCTTCCTTCTCTTGTTATTTCCTTACATTAAACAATTCATTGACTTTAATTGTTCTTGCCTCAGGCAAAGGAGCCTGGCAAATTTGAAGACCAGTTTTATTATTAGTTAGGTGAGTTTACTTGCCAAGCATACTTTCCCAAGTTCTCTGAACATCCCACTCATCAGATGCTAACAAAGGCCCCATTCACACAAGGGCTACCAAACAGGTTTGCAGCACCCTCCACAGCTGGCCCAGCTCTCAGACACCCAGCCCCCTCCCCCCATCTGCTGCTATGGCATCCAAGGTAATCTACCATAAGCAGAGTTGTTAAGCTTCAATAAGGGGAGGACATGCCTAAAGGAAGGCTTAACTGGAATGGTGATGTCTTGGAACAAAATTGTAATCCAAAAAAGCCCTGTTCTTGAATACAACCTTTGTAGTTTGGCTGAGCACTCCCGAAGTGTATCAAACTCTGCTCCTTCAGGAGTCCAGATCTGATGCACATCGAGTAGACCCTTCTGTGTACAGCCTTCCTTCTCTAATTTAATGACTCCCAAAATAGGAGACACAGGTTCAGATCCATCTTCAGCCCAAGGAGGTTTGCTGTCTGTTTCCCATTTCCTCAGAGAGTGTGCCTAGCACCAGAGCATGGAGGACTTGAAGACATGGTCCTACCTTCAGCCTAAAGCTGTATTCAAGAGCTGAAAATAAGACTAAGCCCAAGAATTTTACACAAGAGAGGGGGTGAGTCTGCATTGGTTAGGTGATAAGGCTTAAATAAGGCTTTTCAGGGTGAAGGAGGAGTTCAGACTGGGTCAAATGCCACTGGCTGCTACCTCAGCTACAGCAGTTAGCCCTTTATCAGGAAAAGCCCTCAGTTTGTCCTCTAAGGCTTTGAGCTAATGCTGGGGCCCTGGCAGAGGTAGGGTGCCAGCCAAGCAGCCACGAGGTTCTACTGAGGCAGGGAGCAGGCAGGCACACCATCACCTCCTCTCTTTCCCAGTTCCTGCAGATGAGCTCAGGGAAGCTGTCCGAAGTTGAGTTCGAGTTAACTTGTTGGAAACTTGTGCCAGAGCAAAACCTTTGCCTCACTTTTTCATCCATACAGTCCAGGGAGGAACTGGGGCTAAAGCACGTGCATCCGTGCTTGTCTGTAGCTGGCACAGTCCTGCACAGGCAAGTGATAAGAGGCTGCTGCTGAAGAAGCCTAGCAGAGGTGATGTGGCCACTGGGGGATGTTCTGGTAGGGCCTGGGAATGGAGGCAGATAAGAGCTGGAGAGAAGAAGGTAGCTGAACACTTGCAAGGTAGTGAAATCTCTCTTCCACTTTGCACAAGTGTGAAGGTAGAGCTGCCTGAAAACTTGACACCAAAGTGCTGCTTGTGCCACATCCTCTCTGTTACCTGGGCATAAAGGAGCTGCTTTGCACTTCAGTGTGGAAGTGCACATGGGTCAGCTCCCAGGGCCCAAATAAGCACACTTGTGAGGAACCCGGGCTAACAAACCTGCCTGGAAAAAGGGGTAATGGGGAATGCAGAGACTGCCCTGAGGGTCATAAACTTTCACTGACTGTGCTAAGTCACAGGGATCTCTGCAACACACCACCAAGAAATCCTGATGATGCCATGAACAGGAGGGTCCCAGCCACAAGCCTTCATAACAAGATCACATATTTTTAATTAATTGTTGCCGGAATGAATTTGGCTGAGATTTCCTATAAAAACAAGTTGGAACTTTTGGTGCTTTCTGCCCAGAAGAACTCCAGTTTGGCTATTCAGAGGGTGTGGACTGCGCAGTTTGCCTCATCTGTGCCTTCGTTTCCATAACACAATATATCCTTTTTTTTTCTGAATGTAATGCATGGGGCAACAGGAGATGGAACTGCTGGTGGAAGAGGTTGTGATTTCCACTGCACTAGCATTTTGAAAGGGAATCCTGTATGAAAAAAAAGCCTATGACACAGCTGCAGAGAAAGATCCTGCTCTTGATCAACATTTTGGTATGGAGTTACCACAGAGTATGAGGCTGGACACCAGCAGAGAATGGGCTTTTCTTGGCATTGGCCACAATGAGTGTGGCTGTCCAGGGAAAATTTGTGGGGGAGGCTGAGAGGATAGAAAAAGACAGAGAAGTTAAAGGGAAGTGTGTTCCTACATAATGACACATTGTAACATATGTTAAAAAAGAAAAGAAAAAAAGAAAAAAGTCCAAGGCATTGTAAGGATTTCTCCAGCAAGGGGGTCGAGAAGAACATAGTTTTGCCTTACCATTATGGGCTATTGTCATCATAGGCATGGGGTTCTTACACTGGACCAGCCTTTGTGCCAAATCTAGTTGGAATGCCTGACTTCCTCAAGCTGCCTCTCATCTGTGAATCAGCTTTAATTTGTTCCTACCATGCAGCTGCTATTTTTTATTTAGACTAATTTTAGTGTATGCACCAGCAGCTGCAAATGTCAATGGTCCCATTTGGTATCCAGCACTTCTGAACAGAGAAGTGGTCCATGTGAGGCATCTTGGGTTCCTTCTCTCTGCATAACCAAAAAAAAAAAAAAAAAAGACAAGTAATAACTTATTCAATGTATGATATTATGAAAAATTGTATTGCACAATTTTCTGTTTTTCTCTGATAAATTCTGGACACAAATTGTAAAGTTCACACACAAATATTTCCTTGAAGAATTGGGAAACAAAGAACTTTGTCCCTGAGGTGCAACAGTAGACCCAGAAACTGAAACTTACTGGAAGCACAGAAACAGGGCAGAAAAGCAGACTTCCTGAAATAAGCAGTATTTTCACATAACAACGTGTTTGTCTCTGGGTGTGGGAAACTGTTCTTTTCCTCCCCACATAAGCCTAAACAAACCCCTCCACATCGGGAGGGGCAGTCGCAAAAGTATCCTGACAGCCGGTAGCCCCCCGGTACCGGCTTGAGACACTGGGGAAAACAAATAAACCATCTATGAGGAAAAAAGGTATGATTAAGAAAAAAAAAATCAGATAAAGATAGTAATAAACTATGTAAATTAGTTAATTTGTATCGGCAAATACTGGTCTTCCAAAGTCAAGACAACTTTTAGGAAAAGCACTGAACTATCTGGAGGTATGGATATATTACTATATTTTTAATGTATTTTTATACATATTGATAGATTGGCTTGTTTTCCCTGCCAGATCTCCTGCTTCCCTGCCTGCAATTGCCCCCAGCCCCTGCCTCCTCCTGCAGCCCCAGTGCCCACCTTGCACATGAGGACAAACACAACTTTGGCTCCTGCCTATGCCAGTATGTGTTTGTGGCCTGACAAGGTTTCTCACACTTCTGGTGAGTGCTACACCAAAACCAAGGCAAGAAAATTGAGACAAGAAGCTGGGATCCATTCTTCAGTCACTCTACTCCATTGGAAAGCAGAAAGCAGTTTGATTCCCCTTGATGATACATCAGGCTGGTCTTTCCCAGGCAAGTTCTTTGCTGCTCTGTGCATGCTATGAAAGAAATTCAGAGTTGCTCAGACCAATTCAGATGTCTTTGTTGCTGAAAAAGGTCTCTGACAGGTTATTCTTTCTTACTCTTTCAAGAGAACAAAATGAGCAAGGTAGGCTCATAATTATTATGCAACTTGATGTTTGCTTGTTTGGGGACATACTCTGAGGTCTTGTCTTCTCCCCAGTATGTTTCCATTTTCTAGCAAGGAGCTTGGCAGTGTGAGATGGCTATGAAGATCCTCAGATCCACCCTATTCTGCCCTGGTAGTGTTCTCTTAATCCTGTAATGGTCCCATGTATCAAAAGAGAGACAAGGGTATCCCAAGGCAGCTGAGAAGCAGCAACATCTGCACATACTGCAGGGGGCAGGCACCTTCCCAGCTTTACACCTCTGACAGGGGTGCTGCAGCCTGGACAGAGGAGCCTGCAGGGCAACCCCCTGCTGCCTTCTGACTTGGACACCCACTCAAGCTGCAGCCTCTGTGTGGAAGAGTTTCCTGTCACAGATATGGTTTATTTCAGAAGTAAAACGGCCTCTTGCTATTACTGAGAGCACAATAAACAAAATGAAAAACACTTGGACTTCATGTCTGAATTGTCTTGGTCAGCAGGCAAGAGATGGCTTTCCTTGCTTTGGATGAGCCTCTCGCTTAACTCTCAGATCTCTTTTGCCATTTCAAACATCCCTGTTCCCTGTGATTGTGCTTGTTTTACATCTGACATTTCATTTTAAGTACAGCCAGCTAAAATGTATGTTCATGCTGGTTGAAATTACTAGTGATTCCTGGTCTTCAAACATTGAAAAAGTTGTTACTTCAAGCCTGACCAATGCTGCATGTTTACACACACAATTTTTTTTTAAATAAGAGTTATTTTGTTGTCTAAATTTCTGGTGAGTCTTGCCCAGCCTTTTCTGAGAGGAGCAGCCCCTTGCTGAGGGCTCTGCCTCACTAGCCATCCACTCTGCTCTGCCAAAAAGTGGTGTGGGTTCAGGAGATGTGAATCATCAAGTCCAAAACCACTTCTGATAGCCAAGTAACCTCTTGCTTAGGCTAAAAATTCCCCCCTGTAGTCTTCTCAAATTTGGGGAGCAGATGTTTCCACCACCTCCAACTCTCTTGGGGAGCAGGGCCTGTCCTGGTGGGGTGTTGATGTCTCAGTCTAGACTGGTAACTAACCAGGCTGTGCTTTATTCTCATGCATCACTCAAAACCCAGGCTTCGAGCATGTCAGGCTCAGCCATCTGACAGGCTACTGGCTCTGCAGATTTCCTAGTTGGGCTGAAAGTCCCTAGGGGTTGATTTGAAGAGTGATGGATCTTGACAAAATTCTCTTGTCTTCTTTGATTCCTCATCCCCCTCCCCATCCTTGCTGATGGACCTCCTATAAGGGTGGGATCCAAGGCAAGAACCTTATCCTGCCAGCCCAGGGGGTTTGTCTGTGGGCATCAGTGATGGGGCTTGGTGTCTCATTTCTCCTGATGGATTAATCCTCCTTTTCATGCCTCTCCAGAAACTCAGTCTGCAAAGTATTCTCACAGGTGCTGGCACAGGTGTACCTGCACCACACTGTACAGACATACCCACAGCATTGCAATGAGGGCACTGAAAACTGCATTCATTACATTCAACTGTACCCTCCCTGCCTCAGTTTCACCACTGTGTAAAGTCATCTTAGTACCTCCCACAATGGGCCATTATGATTAGTGAATGAACATCTCTGATGTAAGTTGCAAAAGAAAGGCGCTGCCTGCTCTCAACGCTGAGTATATTCACTTAGAACAAAGCTGCTGTAAGAACACAGAACTTGTGCCATGTACAGTAGACATTTCTGGCATAGCTTTTATTGAGGTTAATATAATATTCATAACACTGCTAAAGGACTATTTGTTGGACAAAAGGATATTGCTACTGGCATTTATCTATAGAAAAGTTTTTCTGTTTTATGCCCACATACTAGCATATAATTATAGAAATAAAGTCTAGTCCCTCACTTGAAGTGACTGCTGCCAGTATTATGAAATCATGGCAATGGTTGTAAAAATAAAAGAGGTCATAACCCCTCCACACACACACACCCCCACACTGTAGCTGATATCAAATAGCTTTGGTGGGAAAATGCAGACCTTTAAACTTTCTCTACCAAACTCAATGCATTCTGTATTTAACTTATCCTCTAAAACAGTTTGTGTTATAGGAATTTGAAAACTGCATATAACCATGGAAAAAGTCTGTACTTAATTAGCTACTGAGTCCAGCTCGATTTAAGCACAATAACAACCATTTCATTGTGCTAAGCATTTTTAATGATATGCATTACAAGCATCAGCCTGTCCTTATGCCAAGGCTATTAGAACATCAACTCCTGCCTCACTGTTCTAGTTTTGGCAAAGAGAAGCATCAGAAAATGTCTGCATGGAGATGCTTTTTCATGTCTACCAGGCCAAGAACGTTTCTTCCTCAGGAACAATGCCAATTAACCTAGAATTGCAGTGGCATTAAGCACAATACATTACAAGCTCACAGGTGCCTGCCTCCTGGGAAAGCAGTGCAGGGAGCTAGAGGAAAGGCAGAAGCTGGTAAGAGAGGGTGCTGCCTGTATTCTTTGCAGACACTTTTTTAGCAACTTCTGCAGCAAGCACCCTTTTTACTGCATTATAAATATAAGCAGCAGAAAAAAGGTGATAGCAGGCTCATGTGAGTCATGCAAGAAGGAAAAGCAGAGTGGGCACAACCTGAGCCATTGCATGTGATGGGAAAATGTGGAAGGCAGCTCCCAGGAGCGAGTGAGGCTGGCTCCAGCTGCTGAACATCTCCAGATGCAAAGCTGCACACAGGGCTTTCTGGTGCCTTTCTTTTGGAATGCTTACATGGAGGACCTGATTTCACAAAGTGTTCAGTCTGTCCTGCTGAAGGAGCTAGAACTTCCTCAGGGGTTCAAGCAGATCTTCAAATATCATACACTGCATGTGAGTCTCACTTGGGCAACAGATGTCACTGGTTACTCTCAAAAAAATTGCACTTCAGATTTGGCCCTGGCCAAAACAAGACAGAATTGAAGGTGCAGTCAGACAGTAAGAAGAGGAATTTGAGAAAAATCAAACAAGCACAAGACTGCTGCATTTGACATCCTGTTCCTGTTCCCTAAAGTCTTCGTAGTCTGAAAAGTGTCAGAGGCACAGAGTGGAGACAGTTTAAAAGTACAATTCCCAGCACGGCCCTGAGTGAGCTGCCTTGTTTTGTTTTCTTAGCTGAGGCCTTTGGAGCCAGTGGGAAAAGAAAAACAACAACAAAAGTCTCAGTTCTTCACTCTTCTTTACTGGAAGTGAGAAGTAAAGAAGACTAAGCAATGTAGAGGAGGAAGAAGGTAGCAGGAGTAATTTACATGTTGCCAAAGCGAGAGAAGTTGCTCAAAAATAGAGCTACAGGTCAGAGGTTTTTGGAGGATGCTAAGAACCATGAAAAACTCACTTGAACGAAAAACTGGAGACTACTTAGACTTTGCCTTCTGCTCCTGTGTCTCATTCAGGAAGACAATTTACAAAATGTGGACAGCTGGACACAAACAGGTTAAGCTTAGAGAACAAAGCAGTAAAGCCAAAAATATGGTGACAAGTCCTGCTCTTGTTTATCCTTGTGTAAATCTTGAATTGCCCCATTGGGACAACTCTGGGTTTGCCTCAACACAACTGAAAGCAGAATGTAGTCCTTGCACAATATGTCCAGATGTTCCTTTTTTCTATGATGAAAATGTGAGAGATTCAAAGAGATCTCTCAGACTGATGAAATTTACAGCCTCCACCCTTTCCCCATGTAACTCCACTTAATTCATCTGAGTTACACCAGAGGCAACTAGAGTTTTGGCTCACACAGTATTTTTTCACTGTTTTCCATTGCAAACCTACGATACAGGTTTCTTGGTGCCTGGGATTTAGCAAATTAAAGGCATTGAGGTGCTTTTACAAAGAGAGCTGATCCAAGGGAAACCTTTCTGATGTCTGGGACAGCAACATTCTTCTTACTTTATCTGCAGAGGCTACCAACAACCTGCAGAAAGAAATATTCCCCTTGTCCCTCTTGGGCATCATGCCAGTGGCAAAAAATCATCAGGCAGAGAGGTAATTATTCATTATTTACTGCTGAACTGCCTGATGCAGGTGTATATCCTTTACTTCAGCTATCTCTCACATTCACTCTTACACTCTCTGGCTGAATGATCTCATTTTGCACAGATTCCCTCCACTTTGTAAAGAAGTCCAGAGATACAGAAGGGATCCATCATTTTACACTCCCATGCCATAATCTGACGATGTACAGGCAGGTGGGCAGACATGCTGGAGTTCCAGAAAAGCAACGTAATTACGAAAGAAGGCAGATAGTGGGTCTGACTCACTGCACTTGCAAGAATTTGCTCATGCTTATCACAGGAGCCAAATACTGCCCCAATGAAACAGCATGGGATCTGTGGAGAGAAGTAAGAGGGAGAGTTGGGGCAGTAAATGTGTAGTACCCTGCCACTTTCCTTCCACAGAAAACCCTTCACATTGTGAGGCTGAGGGGCTCATGGGTAGGGACTAAAGGTGCCCTGCCCTGCCTGGCAGTGCAGGCAGCTGCCTTCCCTACCTTGCAGTTTAATGCTGGGGCCTGCCAGGCTATACCTGAGGCCAGCTGGACCTGCCCACTGTTCAGAACTTGTCCACTGTGGTGGGGCTTAGCAGGTAGACTACACAGCTGGGGTGGCTGTATGATACTCAGAATCAGCCCTTCCTTCCTTCCTCTGACAGTATCCCATTGACTGTCCCCAGCAGGTAAGTCAGATCTGACAGGCAAGTTGCAAGTTTGTCTGGGCAGCAGTGGACACTTCACTACTATCTTCAAAAGAAGATAACCTATGGGTGCCTTGTCCCCCATGACTCCAGCTGCATAAAGAGAGGAGTTAGTCAACATGGCAGGGAGCCACCTTCCCTCACTCAAATTACACAACTGCTGGTAAAGACATCTTTGCTCTCTAATCTCTTTCAGCCATACAAATTTCTTTATACCTGGTCATCTGCAATTGCAGCTGTTGGGCTGTTCCTGCCGTATCTAGGGTCCTCTGTGGTCCTCAAAATGCTTTTGCATTCAAGAGGCAGCCCCAGGACTGGTCATACTACCCCCAGTTTTGGGCAAGAGAAGGCAAAAAGCACGGATGGGTTGTGGCCAGAAGGTTCAGCCCCACACCCATGAAAGTCCACAACATATTCCCGTCATTTCACTGGGTGCCAGTGTAGACTGCTTCTGGTTCTCGCAACAAAATATATCTTTCACAAATGTTTAACCTGAGCAAGCCAGGGCAATTTTTAAACAAGTAACAACTGGGGGAAAAAAAAAAAATAAAATACTGGTGCATACATAAAATAATTTACCTTTTTTCTGCTGCTGAAACCTTTGCAGGTTCTCTGGTGGCTTCTTTCCTCAATATCTTGACTCTCTGTGTGGATTAGCTTCTTGCATACTGGGTAATGGACCCTGCTTTCAGGACAATAGCACCACAACATCCCCTCCTGCATCTGAGAGACTGTCCCTTAGGTTTGCCACAGTGGACCTGAGCTGCAGCACAGTTGCTTCGCCATCTTCAAGCTGGGTTGACAGAAGGAGTGGAGCAGGCAGTGGGACTCTCTGAAAGACTGCTACCTCCAACAGCAAACCATGCCAAGAAATGGAGGCATTGCTAGCCCAGTGGGACCAGAGGGCCTGGGAGGGGCTTGTGAGCTTGGGCTAGTGTCACAACTCACCTCTCACATAAGTCCCTTACTCATGGAGATACACCTTAGCTGATGAGCTTGGGCACTGTCAGCTGGACATCAAACAAGGTGCCTTGGTGGAAGTAGTGTTTCTGTATTCAGGGTCTCTGTCTTAACCTCCCACCTTCCCAGGGCAATGACTTTACAGTAGCCCACCATAGTCTGGTAGACCAACACCCTTTGAAAGTGCCATTCCTAGACCCATTCTTTGGGGTATATTCACATAAATCTGAGCACATTTCAACTCCTGTCTGTTTTACCTCTGCAGAACCAAAGATCCTCAGGACAAGCACCCTTTCCAGTTGTGTACTTGTATGGTGTCCACCACAACGAGATTGGGTCTACAGAGGTTTCCTTAACAGTCTTGAGCTGACTGACCGAGAAAACTCTCCAGCAAGCACTCAGTCAACTGAAATAAATCCTCAGAGCCATTGCTACACCTCTTTTCAGCTGCCTAATCAGGGCACAGCAGCAGCTAAATCAGAATTATTTACTACCTTTTGCCTGGAATGAAAGACAGAAATATCCAGATACACAGGGAGAAAGAAATTGCCCTTGGGCACAGACTTTAGATACACAACAATGAGACACAGGAGGGGGCTGACACATGACATTGCCTCTGGCCAAAATCTATTTCTCAGGGAAGTGTTCAGCAAAACAACAATCATCACGACAACAGAGCATTCTGGGTTGTTACAGGAGATCATTACACTGATTAGCCTTGAAGTTAAAACTGAGAAAAAAAAAAATGTTTGGATCGATTCTTGTTAACAACTGAAAAGAGAGATTCATACTGCCCTATATGGTAAAATTGCAGCTCACATTCAGTTGGAAAATGTGGGTTTTATTTTCTTCAGTTGCAGTGGTTAATCCTGTCAGCTCATTTTAATAATGCTTTTTTATAAACCCACTCTGATCCAGATGTGGTATGTTATTGTGTTCTCGTGGGGGATGCTGGGTCTGCATTTACCAACACACTAATGATGCTCACATTAAAAGAAGACTCCCAAAAGCTATTGCCCAAAAATTATTTTTAACATTTTCCACCATCTTTTTCAAAATGCTTAAATTCACTTTATCTCTACAGGATAAGGCTTGTCTGCATACCAGGTTTGAAAAAAGATAAAAGATCCTGGCTTGACCTGAGGTTGACCTTTCTGTACACAAGCTCCACTATTGTAGAGGAACAGAAAGCAGCAGTGCTTAGCAAAACCAAACCAAACAAGCCCCGAGAAGCAGGCGGTGGGGCTGGAGCGGTGGCTCGGCAGAGAGGTGCGGCTGGGAGCAGCGCCCGCCCGCGGAGCCTCGGGGAGGCCCGGGGAGAGGCTGTGTCGGCGGGGGCTCCGGGCGGCCGCGCTCCTCCCCCGCTTCGGGAAGCCCTGCGTCTAAAAGCAAAGCAGATCCAAACAACTGTCGCGATTGCTCACATCTGCTCTTCTGAAGACAAGCGCTTTTGTGTGTGTGTGTGTGTGTGTGTGCGCGCGCGTGTGTGTGAAACTTGCTGTAAGCCTCCGTGGTTTCATCATCCTGAGCAAGGCACATTCAAAGCAGGCTGCAACTGCTCAGAGGTTGCTGAGGAATTTGGACTTGCAGTTACTTGCAGGAACTTGGATTATTACTCCTCCTTTACATCTGAGACATTTTATACCTATGCAACTCCTCATTACAGAAGCCACATCAAATTTGTGATTCCCTGTAGATGACTGTTACTGGGTCCTGTAATGTGATATGAGGATTTTTCACATGGACATGGGCTTCCTGGCCTAGTTCCCACGTTTGAACTATTGGTGGTTTGACTTTGCTGCAGGAAGCTGCTGACCACGCTCCTGCTCTGCAGACTTCTGCTGTGCTCTGCACATCTCAACTGCTTAGCAGGACAAATTGGGAAGTGGTATTTCCCTTAAAAGAAAATTTCTTCAGACTGAAAAACAAACCACTTTTTAAAGAACCGCTTCATCAAAAATCGGTCAGGTCTTTGCTGGAAAAAATTGAAAAATGAGTCTCTGTGTAAGAGCTTAGAGATGAGGGAATCACAGCATAAGACGGTACTCTGCAGTAAGTGCAGGTTCAGGGTTGACTTTGAGATAGGATTAATCTCCCTTCTTTGGTGCTATGAGCCTGCTGGTAAGGCTGGAGAATGCCCTCTAAGAGTACGTGGGTCCTGCAGCATTTTGCAGCACATACCTCTCCTCCCCACAAGCTACCAACACACAGAGCCAGCTTGCCCAGGGTGCTCGGATCCCAGAGCACCCTGTGGCCATCCTTTCCCAGGGCCATGCAAGTAATCAGATGGCCTCAGCAATTTTAATGGAATTGCTCACAAGTGACGTGATCAGGATCAGGCCAAAGAAGTTCCATTCCTACTGCTGGCTATATAAAGATCCCTGTGTCAAACCCAGTTTTCCTTAAAATGTTCAGTGCTTCCTTTCCCAGTGCTGGCCAACCCGAGGTACCTGCAGATGACAGACAAAGAAGCTGAGAGGAACAACCCAACCCTCTCAGAGCTCATCAGAACTGCAGCTCAGCTTGTACTCTAGAGGAAAAGGGTGGTCTTACTGTATCAGAAACTGTGAAGCTACCCAAGCCACTTAAATATTAACATGCTGCATCAATTTATGTGCTTCCTGAATTAACTATCTTTTACTTTTATCAACCATCTGTTTTTCAGACTTGATATGGGCTGTTTCAGTTCTGCTGCTACATTGCAGCTTGCACTCAAGAAGATATTTCTTTTTCTGGTTCCTTCCTGGGGGCTTACAGAAACTGCGAGAGATCAGACAGTGATGGAAACAGTGAGCGTGTTCTCCTGCAGCTGTTCAGCAGCAGAAAAACAGATGCAGCTGGCTACTGTTACTGAGAGGAGGTACCTACAGTGAAACCACCACCTGCCCAGGCCCTCTGCTGAAAGAGAGCTGTTATGAGAGCCTGGCCTACATGGAGGAAGAATGGAGATGTGTGTCTGTGAGATTATCATCACCCTTACCCTTGAGGCTGCTCCCCTGCACCCTCCAAGCAGACCCATCCTTCCTGCATCCCACAGCAGAGGCTGCAGGAGCACATCAGCTAGGAGGTGTGTGCCCAGGCACAGCTGGACCTGGGATGTGTCCTCCACCGCCTTGGCCCTGGCATGTGTCCTCGCTGTGCCCTGAGCTAGCAGCACCTGCCATGGGGCCACTCTGCCCCAGGGCATGGCACCCTGCCCCACCCCTGTGCCCTCCTCTGCTTCCCAGCATCCCCTTTGCTAAGCCAGCTTCTCCCAAGGCAGGAGCTGCAACTCTTAGGAACTGATGGACTGTTCTGCAGGAGGAAGATGTCTGGATAAATACAGACAGGGCCCTGTTGAAGCTGATTTAAGCAGTAGTGGACAGTTTCACACTTTAAATTGGCCTGCATTTGAACTGTCATATTGTGAACAGGATCTGTGTAAACAATGGGTGATTTCATGTTTATATCACGTTTAGTTCTTGCTAATATTTAGATCATGTGTAAAATTTCATAAACGAGTACAGAAAACAACAGTGTTGCTCATAGGGCAGTAATTACATACCAGGGAAGGGGAGGTCTAAGAAATCAGTACACTTGACTGGGCCACCAGCAAGCATGTAGTGAATCAAATACCATCAGAAAGGTGCTGACAGGACTGAGGTTTGCATAATACACTAATGAAATACCAGTGGAAGCAAAACTAGTCAGATCAACACTTCAGGTGCTTTATGAAGGCCAAGTTAATAATGTAGAAATAATCATCAATAATTGAAACAGCAATTCCCTGAAATGCTGAGGGATTTAAATTATTAAACAAATCCTCTTTGTCTAATTTATTGAGTTGGATCTATAATACAAAAAATTATTATTCAAACAATTTGAGTGACAAATTATGGATATTATTTGACCACTGTTAAACAGCATACAAATCACAGAATTACAGAATCTTAGGGGTTGGAAGGCACCTCAGAAGAGCATCTAGTCCAACCCTGCTACCAGAGAAAATGTGTATCTTGTTTCTTATATATATTTATGTTCAGTGCTAAAGCTGCTCTGCTCTGGGCATGTCAAACACACATGCCTGCCCTGCACATCCCACTAGGCACGCGTGCATCCCTGCATGGCACAACATCTCCTGCTGCCATAAACACAC
Source organism: Apus apus (assembly GCF_020740795.1). Classification (NCBI taxonomy): domain Eukaryota; kingdom Metazoa; phylum Chordata; class Aves; order Apodiformes; family Apodidae; genus Apus; species Apus apus. The sequence continues at coordinate 19,521,033 of NC_067312.1, forward strand.
TGGAAGTTTTTTAATCAGTCTAAATGGTGCTTATACCTATGCTTCTCTTTCCCTTCACATTACATCGATCCATGTTTATGCTAGTCTTGCTATTAGTTGGTTGACACAAGTGAGAGGTATGAACACAGATGTGTGGCCATTCCAGAGTCTGTTTATCTTGAACAAGGTTTTTGGGTTTACCTGTCTCTGTCTGCTCCCACACTCCTGGGAGGGCAGGGTCCTAGGTGTAGGCAGGTACTACTGAGCTGCTCAGTAGAATACTGGATTACCATCTTCTCTTACAGACATTTTTCCTGAAGCACTGGTCATTTAATTGCAACTAGAAGACTGAAGAAATTATTCTTGGAAGTCTCTGCAATTACTTTGTCTGGGCTGTAGTGTAGGTTGATTTTTAAAATTTTTGTCAAGCATAGGCTGCGTCCAATTGGTAAAAAAGATGGGGAGAAAGACAAGAAGATAGAAGGAGAAAATATGGTATGGAAAGGTCACTGGAGCACTAAGCTTTTGGATGTGGGAAGAATACCCAGCATGATGAAGCATTCATCTCCTCTTGACTTACAGATGTTTTTCCAATACCAGTACTGATAGTTACAACTAATTAACAATAATTAATCAAGGTAGCCAAAGTATTTCCTCCTTACTTGTTTGTAAAGTGTAACATAGCTGTTTATATAGCACTCTGTAAAAAACATAGATAGAGAGAAGACATTGAAAATATAGCACTTCCATGACATTCACCTGGTTTGCTCTTAAACAACCTTCTTTATAAAACAGCAAACTGAGCAACACAGCAATTAACAAATCATAACAGACTCTTGCAAAAGAACAGACTCTTTATCTTAATGTACATCTGCAATTATAAATGTTGTGAGAAAGCTGCAAAATAAACCACAACCCTGGGGACCCGGTTCTGCACATTTAAGTGAGGGGAGCTAACAAAACTTCTTTATATTAGGCTCAGAAAGTGCTGAAAATTGAAAAACAGACTCCTATGTTCTTTGTCTATCAAAGCAATGTCCCAGAAAGGTTTCAAGTTTTACAGTTAGCTTCTGTACTGAAAAAAAAGAAAAATAGTAACCTTTAGAGTGAGTGACAGCTACGTGAAAACATAATACTGTGAGAAAACATACTATACTACATATTGCATCATCAAGTGGTTTAATTAATTAGACAATATTAGTTTCTGTTGACATTGAGTATTCTTACTTTACCAAATCAAATAATAGACAGTTTCACAATCACAACAACGTTTTTCACCAGAAGAATAAACAGGTAACTATGTTTTAACATTGTGACTCAAATGCTCAGGTTGTATTAACCTGCATTCTGCAAGGGATTGGTGGAAAGGATTTTACCTTGGACCACCAGCAGCCAGGACTTCCTTTGCATTCAGAGAAAAACAAACAAGCTGTGTCAGACATGTGAACTGGGTACTCCATTTTTGTCAGCATAATTTGTTGGATAAATAATGTGGTCTAGCAGCTAGGAAAAGGCCTGGGAGACATGTCTCCTGGATTTTGTGCCCATTTTGCCATCGCCATACAAACACTCAGCAATCCCCTAACCTTCCTGTGCCTCTGTCTGCTGCTTTATGAACAGAGCCAATAATAAGTTCAACTTTGTAAGAAGCTTGGAGAGTCATTGAGTAAAAGGTGTTCTCGTCATTCTGTGGATTATCATTGTTATTAGGAAATAAAAATAAATTGTTGCAATATATGCAACAAGGAAGCTTTCTAAATAAAAGACTTAGTAGATGAAGTGTTCTGGATCACACAGTAGAGGAAGTTTTGCACAGTAACAGTTCAATTTACATAAAGTCATGAAAAAGTAGAGCTGGGAAGGACTCCAGTTACATTCCCACACTATAAAGCCACAGCAAGCAAAACCCTAACATCCCAAACAGTATTTGGACAAGGATATAGGAATAGGGAAGGCATGGTTGCCACAATGTTCCTAAGCAATCTATTCAGATACTAACTACCTCTGGAGTTAGAAAACTTCTCCTACCTAATTTGGTTGACCTTCAGTTAGCTCAATTACATCTTAACCCAATCTTACTGAATTTGGCAAAAAGAAATTTATTGTTTTCTTTTGTTCCATGTACATATAGTATGTCCCTTTTCAGTCTTTTATTGAGTCTTTTATTGAGTCAGAGTAAATCCAGCTCTTCACAAGCTGCATTTTCTCTCATCGTTATCTCTGATGTTCTTTGGATTTTATCTTACTTGTTTACGATTTTAAGTGCTGAGTCCAAGTGTTGAAAATTCACTCCAGTTCACTCTCCAAAAGCTCCATATCTTTCTTGTGCTGAGGACACCAGAACTGTACACAGTATTCCAGATGGGGTCTGACCAGAGCATAGTAGAGACGCAGAATCACCTCCCTGGCTCTGCTGCCCACACTTCTTTTGATGCAGCCCAGGATGTGTTTGGCTCTCTGGGCTCCAGCACACACTGGCAGCTCATGTCGAGCTTCTCATCTACTACCAGCCCCAAGTCCTTCTCCTCAGGACTGCTCTCTAGCCATTCTTCCCCCAGCCTGTATTTGTGCCTGGGGTTGTGCCAACCTAGGCACAGGACCTTGCACTTGTCCTTGTTGAATTTCATGAGGTTGGCACTGGCCCACCTCTCCAGCCTGTCAAGGTCCCTCTGGATGGTGTCCCTTCCCTCTTGGGTGTCAACCACACCCCACAGCTTGGTATCATATCAGCAAACTTGCTGAGGATACACTCAATCCCACTGTCCATGTCTCCAACAAAGATGTTGAACAGCACTGGTCCCAGTACTGACCCCTGAGGGACACCACTCATCACCTGCCTCCATTTGGACATTGAGCCATTGACCACAACTCTCTGGGTGTGGTCATCCAGCCAATCTCTTATCCACTGAGTGGTCCATCTGTCAAATCCATGCCTTGTCATTTTGGAGACCAGGATGTCATGTGGGACCGTGTCAAATGCCTTGCACAAATCCAGGTAGATGGCATCAGTTGCTCTGCCACCATCCACCATCTCTGTAGCCTTGTTGTAGAAGACCACCAGATTTTATTTGCCCTTAGTGAAGCCATGTTGGCTGTCACAAATCACGTCTTAATTTTCCATGTGCCTTAGCAGACTTTCCAGGAGGATCTGCTCCATGATCTTGCTGGGCACAGAAGTGAGACTGACCAGCCTGTAGTTCCCTGGGTCTTCCTTTTTAAAAATAGGCGCTATGTTCCCTTTTTCCAATCAGCAGGAACCTCACCAGACTGCCATGAGACGTATTGGCATGAGACTGAGAACACAGAATAACAGTTCTTTAAATGAAAGCCTGTTATCATGTTGACAATAAGGACTATTTTCATTATACTTTTGTCATATTTTAACCTTACAGAGTAGAAGTAATCCATTACTATTTGTATACTTACTTGCAAAGGTCTTGTACTGTAGCTGTCAGTACTTACACAGCCACTGAATTTTTAGGTTAATTTTCGTGAAAGTGAGTGTGTTCCAATGAATTCTAAATATAATGTGCCCCTGGATTTGGGCTAGCTATGTCTTTAACCTCCCCCAGTGTCTTCTGGAATGTTTAGGTGACTTGGCTCCAATCTCTACTCCCTTTATAGCAAGACCGTGTAGCTCATTCCTCAGTCTCAGGACATCAGTCTCCCCTCTGCTGATTCATTTGCCTCACAGGCTCATCCTGGCACAGATGCCTTGGAAGACATGCCTTTGGGAGCTGTGACTGCATTGATCCTGAAACAGGCCTTTAATAATAGGTTCATTAATTTCTATAGAGGCCACAGCAGGAAAAAGCCCACACTCACAGAGGAAGGAAGACTTCTCTAGTTCTGTATTCCCCAGGGTGGTGGTGGGTTTTTGGGTGCCCCATTCTCTCAGGGAATTCACTCACTTTGTGTGCCAGGGTTGGGAAGGGAGCAAAATGCCTTCACTGTCTCTGTCCCCTTCAGCGGGACTCAGACTTATCTGGCCCTGTGCGAGCACAAACAGCACGGTAACTCTGGCACCTTCCACAGCAGCAGGTGAACTTTCACACTGTCAAAAATGTGAGCCCAAGTTAAATTTCCCAGTCCAGTCCCATTTCGAAAAGCTGTGGGTGCCTAATTGCTCCTGTTGGGTGCACTTTGCATGACAGAACCATAGCCATACAGCATGGTAGCGCTGGCGCTGGAGACAACTGCTGCCATGGGCACACATGCTACACCAACCTGGCCCGTTCTCACAAGTGCAGGAATTATATGTCTGCACAGAGGAACTTCCACTGATGACAGACACACAAGCAGATAATGTCAGTCAGAACAGTCCTTTCCTCCTTGTAGTGCTAATGTGCTTTGTACTTGCATCCAGCTGCCCTAAAATCCAGCCAAAACCCTCTGCTTGCCTTTCACCTTATAACATAAAACGCGTAAACCATCTAAATGGCAGAATCTGCGTGTTGTTTTGCACTGATTTAATAATTGGTGGAGGCAATGGAGAATCATTCTCCTCCAAAAATGTACCATTTGACAACAGTGCTGATGTTACAACCTTAATGTGGTAGATACGAGGCAACCTATAACATGCAAAATGCAATAACCACAGTTCCATGCTGAGCTGCTGGTACTAGACAAGTGGAAATTCAGCTCCCTCAGTCCTCTCCTGCTAACAAAGGAGACAGACACACCTAAATAAAACAATGGAGCAAGCTGGTTTTGGATACCACATTAAGGCTAAATGCCTCCCAGCCTCTGCTGAAGACCTTCTGAATATTGCTGCTGAGTCAATGAAGTCTTTTCAAGCTCTTGTTCTTTTGCAGGCAGTTGCCCAAGCCAATGCTTGGAGACATCAATCCGAGCCCATGGAACCAGGTCTCTGCAGGCTGCTTGCTCTTAGCCGCAAGGTAAACTGCAGCTGGCTGTGTTTGCATAAAAAGTGAGCATCCTGCAGCAGATGTGTTAAAGACTTGCCATAGAAAGACAACTCTGGGACAGGGGAATGGCTGCTTCTCACAGCTGTCACGTGGAACTGATGAAATCCTAGTAGGCTGGAGCCTGAGCCTCCCTGCACCACAGGCATCTCCTACACTTACACAGTGAATTAATGCAAAGTCTGCTCTCCCATACCTCGTCTGCTCTGAGGGTGCTTCACCTCAGATGCTGCTGCAGACCAACGATCTCGCAAGGACCAGGGGAACAGCAAAATAGTGTTAAAGTGGTTTGCTAGCCATGGATATGCACCATTTGCCGTTAATACATGTACATCTCACGCACATGCAAGACAGGCAGGCCAGGAAAGTGCCAGTCTGTAGGTGCAAACATTTTGTTCTATGTGAAGCCCACTATTAGGTTGCTTCAGAAACTTCTCTTGAACATGTTTGCTCCTCTAAAGCGGTAGCTCCAAAGATCACTTTGTGTATTTTCCTAGCTTTCAGTCGACCTCCACATGGCTGTTAAGCTTGTAGTACGCAAATAATTTCACTCACTAAGAGGCACCTGAGAGAGCTGACAGGTCAATATGCCCTCAACATAGTTTATGGCTAGAATCAAAATCTTTTGGCTTTGCTACTTGTGTCTCTTGCAAATTTGCTCTCCTTTTCTGATGTTTTAGGATCAATCTCATCTAGTGTATCAAAGCCATTTTAAGCAATTTTTTGTTTTGCCATTGGTGGAGAAGCTTGACCCTTTGAAAATGTTGAGATGTCTCTGACAGACAGCAAGGACAGATGATCTCCCAGGCTCCTTCCAGCATCATGGTTCTCTGCTTCTATGAATAACAAAGTAATTTTCCAAAGGCAGTTGTGCTGCCTGCACTTTCAGGTATGGTTAATTCATGAGATTGCTCATTAATAATAAAGCAGAACATCACTATGGACAGAATATTGTACTTATTAACAAGAACTCTCGGGAGATCTGTGGGACACAGGATTCTGCTGCTCTTAATAAATAATATATAACTCTGTTATTTCTATAATATTGTGCCACTAAAGAAGATCTCATTTAACTAGCTCTGTTCATCATCTTTCACCTGCTGTATAATTGTTGTGGTTTGTTTAGAGATGATTACTTATCACAGAACTATTCAGGTTGGAAAAGACCCTTGGGATCACAGAGTCCAACTATTATCCCTACTCTACAAAGTTCTCCCCTAAACCATATCCACCAACACCACATCCAAACAACTCTTAAACACATCCAGGGGTGGTGACTCAACCACCTCCCTGGGCAGCCTATTCCAGTGTCTAACTACTCTTTCTGTGAAATTTTTTTTCCCAATGTCCAGTCTAAACCTCCCCTGTTGCAGCTTGAAGCCATTCCCAGCACCAACCTTTCTACAGTGACCTTTCAGGTAGTTGTAGAGACTGATGAGGTCTCCCCTCAGCCTCCTCTTTCTCAAACTAAACATTCCCAGCTCCTTCAAGCATTCTTCATAAGATTTATTCTCTAGGCCCTTCACCAGCTTCGTTGCCCTCCTCTGTACTTGCTCCAGCACCTCGATATCTCTCTTGAATTGAGGTGCCCAAAACTGGACACAACACTCCAGGTGTGGCCTCACCAGTGCTGAGGACAAGGGACAATCACCTCTTTACTTCTGCTGGTCACACTATATCTAATACAAGCCAGGATGCCGTTGGCTTTCTTTGCCACCTGGGCACACTGCTGGCTCATATTCAGTCCCTTGTCAATGAGAACCCCTAGGTCATTTTCTGCCAGACACTTCCCAGCCACATTTCCCCAAGCCTGTAACATTGCCTGGGGTTGTTGTGGCCCAAGTGCAGGACCTGGCACTTGGCCTTGTTGAAGCCAAACCACCAGCATTAGCCCAATGATCCAATCTATCCAAATCTCTCTGCAGAGCCTCCCTATCCTCATGCAGATCAACACTCCCACCTAGCTTGGCATCATCTGCAAACTGACTGATGATACACTCTATGTCCTTATCAAGATCATCAATAAAGATGTTAAACAGAAACGGTCCCAGCACTGAGCCCTGAGGAACACCACTTGTGACTGGCCCCAGCTGGATTTGACTCCACTGACCACCACTCTTTGGGCCCGAGTGTCCAGCCAGTGCTTGATCCAACAGATCATGTGCTGATCCAGGCCATGAGCAGCCAGGTTTTTTATGAGAGTTCCATGGGGAACTGTGTCAAATGCTTTTTGCAGGTCCAGACAGACAATATCCACAGCCTTTCCCTCATCCAATAGTCAGGTCATCAGGTTATAAAAGGAGATCAGCTTTGTCAGGCAGGACCTGCCTTTCATAAACCCATGCTGACTGGGCCTGATCCCCTGGTTGTCCTCTATACGTCTTCTAATGACACTCAAGATGATCTGCTCCATGACCTTGCCTGGTACCAAGGTCAGACTCACAGGTCTATAGTTTCCTGGATCCTCCTTTCTGTTTTTCTTACAGCTGGGTGTTACACTTGCTACCCTCCAGTCCATTGGGACCTCCCCAGTTAGCCAGGACTTCAGGTAAATAATGGAAAGTGGCCTGGAAATCACATCTGCCAACTCTTTCAGCACCCTTGGATGTAGCCCATCCTGTTCCATAGACTTGTGTGTGTCTGAGTGGTGTAGTAGGTCTCTGACCACTTCTTCTTTAATTGTGATGACCTCATTCTGCATCCCCTCCCTGTCTCCCGGATCATGTGGCTGTATACCCATGGAACAGCTAGTTCCACTGCTAAAGACTGAAGCAAAGTAGGTGTTGAGGATCTCAGCCTTTTCCTCATCTTTTCCTACTAAGATTCGCTTTGCTGGAGATTTTCCCTAATCCTCCTTTTGCTGTTAATGAACTTACAGAAAGATTTTTTATTATCTCTAACAGCTGTAGCTAGTTTGAGCTCTAGCTGTACTTTGGCTCTCCTAATTTTCACCCTGCATAGGTTCACTTCATCTTTATAGACTTCATGAGTGACCTGTCCCCTCTTCCAACGGTCATATACTCTCTTTTTATTCTGAAGGTCCAGCCAAAGGTCCCTATTTAGCCAGGCAGGTCTCCTACCCCGCTTACTGGTTTTCTGGCACACAGGGACAGCAGCTCCTGTGCCTTTAAAACTTCTTTCTTGAAGTATGTCCAGCCTTCCTGGACTCCTTTATCCTTCAAGGCAGCCTCCCAAGGGACTTTGTCAATCAGTCTTCTGAGCAGGTCAAAGTTTGCCCTCTGGAAGTCTAAGGTGGCAGTTTTACTAACCCCTCTCCTTGTTTCTCCAAGGATCAAAAACTCGGTCATCTCATGATCATTGTGCCCTAGATGGCCTCCAACCTTTACTTTCCCCACAAGATCTTCCCTGTTCACCAGAAGCGCATACTTTAAGTTGCTTTTCATCAACACCCTGCATTGTTCCCTCTCTCCTGTAAGAGAACTGGCAATGTTTGAGAAGACAAACCACAGCCATTGCCCTTTTTAGCTGCTCAGACTTGAAAATGTGGTAGCATACAAAGACGACTACAGGGAAAAACAGGAGATTTCAGAAAGCTAAATTCTTTTTTGTCTTAATGGTGCACAGAATTTTTTTATTTGAGATAAGGAAGGCAGAGGTGTATGAGATATGTGCAGAGAATATTCTGGCCCCGGCTGTACAGTGGAATCTCATTTAAATGTGGATGTCTGTGAATGCAAGACCACTATGTTGCTATGCCAAAAACAGTGGCAACTCTTACCTTACAACACTTACCTGACATGAGTAGGATAGGCAAGTGTCTGGAGTAGGAACCAGATCATTTTCTTCCTTGAAAAAATATTTCTTTAAACCACTGATACGCTCTGGCATGGTGTCAGATTATATCAGAGCATTTTCAATAAACCAATTTTGCATTTGTGTGAATTGCTGTCCATGACAGGGTCACAACTGAACTAGATAAATATTTTAAATCATTTAAATATGTCATTTATGAGTTATTCACAAATACTAATTTAATTTATCTTGGCTTTCCCAGGATCATAAAATCATAGAATCATAGAACAGTTAGGGTTGGAAGGGACCTTAAAGATCATCAGGTTCCAACCTCCCTGCTGTGAGCAGGGACACCTCACACTAGACCAGGCTGCACAAGCTTCATCCAACCTGGCCTTAAACACCTCCAGGGAGGGGGCATCAACAACCTCCATAGGCAACCTATTTCAGTGCCTTACTACCCTCATGGTGAGGAATTTCTTCTTGATGTCCAACCTAAATCTCCCCTCTCTCAGTTTAAAACCATTACCCCTTGTCCTATCACTATCTTCTCTGATGAAAAGCCCCTCCCCAGCTTTCCTGTAGCCCCTTTCAAGTACTGGAAGGTGCTACAAGGTCTCCCCGGAGCCTTCTCTTCTCTAGGCTGAACAGCCCCTACTCTCTCAGCCTGTCTTCATAGCAGAGGTGCTCCAGGCCTTTGACAATCCGGTGTGTCTCCTCCTCTTCCCCATGACCAATTGTCTGCAGCCTCAGTATGTAGAGAAGGTCTGTATTCTCTACACTTACCTGCAAGGACATTATCAGTGAAGGTCTCCTGGTTGGTTTTTACCAATATCACTCAACATGGAGATAGAATACACTTCAAAATCACAATTATGCCATTATTTTAAAAGTGCTGTTAAAAAACCTAAACAAAAAAATGTGTTATCTCTCATGCAGGATCTGATCTTGATCATCCTTCAAGCAGTGGAAAACTTTTTTTAGAATAAGGGGGTTAGTATCAACACTTTTTGTGAGAAATGTGGGCTTTCTTCAAACTCCAATTTCTGTCTCCATGTCGGGGTTCCCCTTTTTTTCTGACTTCTGCTTAAGGTATTGGGGAGTTTCTCTGAGTTTCACTCAATGAGATGTTAACCATTCCTCCTAACTGAGACATAAATATTTGTTTCAAATTCTCCCAAGAAAACAGGAGAAAAAAGAAGAAAACCTACAAAATCCTCCATGACATATATCAGTGTTTTTTTAAAAAAGCACACATAATGAAATTATAAGTAGATGCTGCCAATGCTGCGTCAGGCAGGGTTTAGACGGCATATTAGAAAGAATGTAATTAATGAAAAAGTGGTTGGACAGTGGAACAGGCTGCCCAGGGAGGTGGTGGAGTCACTATCACTGGAAGTGTTTAAAAGAAATATAGATGTAGTACTTCGCAACATGATTTAAGCACTGAACAGGTGAATTAGGCTGTGGTGGGGGTATTTAGGTTATAGTTGTACTTGATGATCTTCAAGGTTCCTTCCAACCAGGATGATACTAAGATTCTTTGATTCTATGATTCTATGATTCAAGCCAACCAGACATTTTACAATGGGCTGCAGGAATCATGATAATAGGATAGGTCAACTCTGGTGAAAAACTCTGTGTATGGGTAAAATAGCACATCATGCTAACAATTCTTAAGACTTTTGAGGTCTATTTTGCACTGCCCTTGAGAAGAGTGACGAGACCAATCCTGTCACAGCCAGCAACTGGACAAAGCGATACAAGCTGTAATAGCAGAAATTAGTTTATGAATCTGCAGGTGTCAATGCCTAGTGCACTCCATCCTTCTGCTGATGTGGCCACACAAGTGCAGAGAGGAGAAAGATCAGGGCCAGAGCCGTTTCTGCAAAGCTTTCCATGGATATTTTTGAAAATTCCACTGACTGCCCATTTCTGCAGCATGCCAACCTGCTCTACTGATTCCCTCATCCCTTGCACAGGCAAAACAGGCACCAGTTTAATGCCACCATGGGAGTCAGGCTGCCAGCACACCAGGCCAGCACTGTGTGGGAAACACACTGCAAGCAGAATTTCAGACTAGGTGTAAATGAGAACAGATAAATCCATTAAAGAAAGATACACAAACTAGACCCAAAATAGTGCCAAGGCTCTTCAGTGCTGCATACAGCAGTTTCAGGTGCCTACCTGCAAGAAAACAATTTTTCAAAAGACCAGTCTAACCTGCTGAGGTACTTGGAATACCAAAAGCACTTACTGTTTCTGGTGAAAATATCCTTAGGCAACAGTAGCTGTGCTATCTTGCATGCCTAATAGCACTACTCTCTTGGCTGGTGTGACTATCTAGGTATCTATCTCCTTGCCTATGGCTCTTTGTGTTTCAGAAATTAAGTACCCCTGTGCCTAAATCCCCTGAAGTCCATAATTTTTTATGCATACCAGAACACACCTAAGACAAGCCGAGAGGCTACATCTATTCTACTGAGGAAAATGGTTTCTCTAGCCCTCAGGGCAGCTAGCATGGCACAGCATGCACTCATACAGCTTCACCCTGGTTGCCTCCAGAGATGAGTGGTCATATTCAAGCTGTTCCCTGGGAAAGTGGCTGTCACAGGCTAAGCCTGAGCCACTCCTGCCCCTCACCTGCTGAAGCCTGGGCTCTCAAAGGCCAAAACCCTGTCAGAGCCCTGCTAATGGCTCAACATTATGGACAGTTGCAAGCTGCTGCCCAGGTCTGCACTTGGCCCTGTTAATTTATTAGTAAAGACTCCCAGTCCTGAAGGACTCATACATTAGGATGCTCCTGGCTTTGCTCCAGACTGTGGGTTAGGGCATTTGCCTGGAACAACCCGATAGGGGTGTGAAGAAGTATAATTTCATTTCAGATCCTGTTTCCTGGATCTCAAATATAAACAGAAAAAAATGTATCAGATTTCATTTATAAACTGGAGATTTACTTTTCAGTTTTTGCAGTGCAGAAGGAAGTACATGGAGAACAGCACTTACAACAGGTAAACTGACCCTGCAGTTCTCTGCCTGGCTTCCCACTGTCTCCTGCCAAGGCTACCACTGCTGCTCGGCAGTAATTTCATCCATTAAAATTTGTTTTGTTTTTGTTTTTTCCATTCACAGACAAATTAGAACTACAAGAACATGGTGAAATGGACCATGCTCATTCCCCACAGGACAGACAAAGAGTTCTTATTCACAATGATATTGCAAGCTAACAACTGCCATAAGCTTCAGAAGACACCTCTGTTTACTTCACTCAGGAAAGAGAAATATTAAATGGGATCATGTCTAGGATGGATTTTGATTTTCTGATCTGCTCCAAAGTTGCAAGAACTGCTCTGGAAGTCCCTGTCCTTCATATGCTTTCCCTTCGTGCTGGAAGGCCCATGAGCACAGTGAACCCTGCAGAGATCAGCTGCTCCCTGGACTACTCAAATGACAAACTGCTTGAGGATCCAGCCTGAGGGATGGGGAGGGGTTCATAATAACAACTTTCAGTGCTGCTGTGATTCACACTGTTCTGTGTAGCGGTTATGACAGAAAACTTCCCAGAACTCCTTCAGCAATAATCTAGATTAACGAGTAATCATAGTCTGGACAGAGATATGGAAATCCACCCTTGTGAACTCTGTTCTCAGCATTTGAGTTGAGGAGCAACAACAACAGTATTCTGGCTGGGGAGGGTTAAGGAGGGATGCAAGGATAAGAAAACAGAAGAATGAGAACAAGAAGTGGGGAAAGTAATTTCCTTATAATTAGGAGTGATTGTTGATGAAATGAGAAGTGGGCTAGAAGGTATCTTTCTTTTGTGGGAGCAGTGTGTACAAGAGCAAGGGAAGAAAGAGGCCAGAACCAAACATGCTTCCACATTTATGAAGAAAAACCTTTATGCAAATTTTACTTTATTACTTAATGGCGTATTCTGCAGCTAGAGCAGGCCACCCTTTGCCTTTTGTTGATGAAATCTCACTTCTGGCTTGCAGGAAAATTTAGAGAGGCAACCTAGCTCTTCCTAAAGAGTGCACTTGATCAGCTGTGTGGAAGAGAGGGAGAAAACAAAAAAAATGTATGTTCATAGAAAAAGAGGATGTGAAAGGGAAGTTGTCAGAGAAATGGCAAGCCTCAACCAAAGCTTCTGTCTCTGTGTGTTAAGATCCTGGTTAGGAGATAAGTTCAAAAGGCAGATGAAAACAAAAGGTGTTTGAGGAGGCTTGAGGTGAAAAAAAAACAGCCTTGCCAAAGGTGAAAAACAGAGGAGGCAGAAGCGAAGAGAGGACGTAGAAGCAGAAAAGGAATCAAATGCGAGTGAAGCATGTGGGAAGTTCATAGCATTGCAGCCAGGAGCTCAGCAGAGCAAGACTTCAAGAGGGGAATGGGGCTCAGGATGAAAGGGGAAAAGCAGTGAGGGGTGAGCACAGCTAAATGCCTAGTGTGGAGATCTTGGGGACAGAAGAGAGGCCAGTGCCCTCATGTACAGCAGAAAGCTGCATCAATGTATGCAGAAGCAAAACGCGCTGGTGCATGCATTTGCATTAGGCTTGTGCTCCAGCAGCCTGCTCTCTGTGCCAGCAACATTTATTCCTGGTTTTGAGATGAAGCAAATTGCGCAAGGTTGGCAGGGGCTGATCGCCATATAAGGGCCTAGGAAGAAGCTGGCAGCTGGGGTGGTGGTGGGGCTGCCCAAGGCGCAGGTGCTGCTGCTGGTGGGCATGGCACAAGGGTGGCTGCTGCTTCTCCCAGGTCTTAGTAGATAAGAAGGGAAAGACTGCCGAGTCTGAGGACGAAACTGAAAGGATAGTAGGTTGCCAAACTAGTGCCAAAGTTGTTAGGGAAAAAAAAAAAATTGTCAGCAGTTCTTAAACAAATACCTTTCATAAACATGGTGCTGCTTGGACTGCATCACTGGGAGCACATGTGTGCATTCCTGACATTAGCTCACTTATTTGCCTTTCAGAGATTCTGGGAGATGTGTGCTACGTGGGCCTGAACCTGAAAGATGGTGAGTGCTCTCATCTTGTGCTTGGCAGCCACAGGAAGTACTGAATCTCCTGCACCCCTGCACCACCGGTTTGCTGCCAGGGGCTGTCCTTACTAGGGCTGGAGCCACATGTTTAGAGAGGGGTGAATAACAGTTCCCTAGGAGCCATGTGCATATGTGGACAGTGAGACTTGTGGAGTCACTAAGAGTATTTGCAAGTCACTGTTTTGATAAACAGAGCCCTCAACCACAAAACAGGGCCCTGAAATTTTAGATGGGCCTGACCAAGGAGTACTCAGGCAAATAGCCCACCGCCATCCTCTTGCATACAGCATGCCTTACTCCCGGAGGATTTCTGTCTCCTCAGATAAATACATAGAATCATAGAATCATTTAAGTTGGAAAGGACCTTAAAGCTCATGAAGTTCCAGCCCCCCTGCCATGAGCAGGGAACCCTACCACTAGACCAGGTTGCACAAAACCTCATCCAATCTGCCCTTAAAAAGCTCCAGGGATGGGGCACCAACAACCTCCCTGGCAATCCATTCCAGTTCTTCACCATTCTTATAGATAATAATTTCTTCCTAATGTCTAACTTAAAGTTGGAGATACATGTGTCAATACGGCACGTAGGAACCAGACATGCACTTTGAGCTACTCTAAAAATATTCACTTTTGTCAGCTACCTTTAGGCTTTATTTCTTTGTCCCACTGCATATTAAAATGCAATATGGTTAGGAGGGTTAACAGGAATTATGGTGGGGTTTTTTCCCATCCTTCAGGACATTTCACCATGACAAACAGATTACCCCTGTTTGACAGTCATCAAGTTCTCCATACTGTGTGCTGCTAAGCCTCATTTGCCCCTGCCCTGGCCTCAGCCACCCACTCTAATTTGGTCACACCACACCCACGCTAGCCCAGGTCAGCCGAGGTACTGGTGGCTCCAGCAGGTGATCAGAGAGCTGTACGTCCTTCTGGTAAACTAAAGCTTTTCCTGGAGGTCTTCATTGCACAACCTGCAGCGACTAAGGCTTCCATGTTCTCAAAAGGAAATTAATATTTTGTGGGCTATGTAAGGAAGAATTTGGGAACGCAGGACTGTAGAAGAGAAAGAGTACACAATAATGTAATTGGGTGAAAGATGAAATGTTTCAAAAATTGCTTCAAACTTTGGAGAATGAGAGGGGTGAAATTGTTCTAGTTAACAGCAAATTCACTAAAAGTTGTAGTAGCAGGAAGAAACAATTTGCAAATTTTTCATGGGCTTGCCAGTCACCTTCATCTAGAAAACAGAAAGGGACGACATAAAAAAGTTACAGTGGTTGAAAGATTTTGAATTGCAATTATTCATTCTGAAAAAGTCAAGCATTGCTTTTTCAAATCCCGGAAACTTTGTTTTTCCACTTTTTATTTGGTAAAGGCCCCTTTATAATAGACCTAAGCACTAAGGAAAGGGTCAAGGAAGAAATATGTATCTTGAAACAAAATGAAACATTTTGGGTGAAAAGAAATAAAGCATTTAATGGATATTATTTTTTTGGGAAAAAATGAAAAATTCTATTCAGGCTGACCTGCCTCACATCTGTTCCTCTCCATTTATCAGTGTGATCATGAAGGCAAAAACTCCTAATATATGTATCTCTAATGTAGTTTTTACAGTGAGCTTCAACTCCTTCTCAGCAATAGCCTATCTGAAAGTTGAATCTGTTACCTGAAACCCCCTTAGTACCATGAAGTGTGCTCAGTACTGAGGTGTTTAACATACCTTATTACTCTTGGCAGCTCTGGTGCACTTTGTTGTGCCAATAACATTATTGAAAACAAATGGAAGGCAACTTGGCCAGTTATTTGATAACCAAAACTAATTGCTAACTTTTGAGTCCATCAGCGAGGTATGGGAAGGTTTCTCATAACACTAATGCTTTAAAGAACTTCAATCTCATTGTTCATTTTTTTTTAGCAAACTATACTTGAAATGCAGCTTAACTGTGTAAGATTTTGAGAACATGTGCACTGCTTGCAGTCTTTCAAAAGGTCATTTATCATGTGTCACATTAAAAACACAGATTGAAAATCCTGTTCTTCATCCTTTTGCATCCTTTGTAAAAGGTATGCTGGAATACTCCTGGGGGAAGTATAGAACACAACTCAAGTAACTCAGATCGTGATTTCTGATTGTGCTGCAGAAGTAGTTTAGGCACAGTAACAGCTCCCTTATTAAAGAAGTCCATAATATGTTGGCTAGAAAGACCAAAGAGGAGGAGCTCAAGCTTTTGCTTCAACTTCTTCATAATAAGTACCATTGTACTGCTCAAAATTTAATGAGCTTTAATAGTATCACTTGAAGGAAGGGTGTTTCCTCCCTCCACAGAAACTGCCTTGTGAATCTGTACAGAAGTGTCTTATTCTTCCTTCAGTCAACTGAGGCTTCGGTTAAGATCTGTTTCACTGGTGAATTTCAGGAATGAAAAAAAAAAAGAAAAAAAAAAAAAGGCAAGCACATTTTTATGCTGCAGAACACACTGGGAAAGTTTTGCAGAAAGATTTCCTTCTGTGATGATACTTCTAGTGCTGCACAACAAAATCTTATTAAAATATGCTTTATTTATTATCTCTTGTTTTGAAATAGAGAAGATTTGAGACCAATAAACTCATTTAATAAATGATAGTGGAAGGGAGTACTTGATCTTAGATAGGCTCATATTGCCTTTAATTTTGGGTATATGGTAGATAGTGTAATCATGAGGACAATATACAGAATACAATAATAGGTACAGTAAACCACATTTAAATTAATATCTAATTAATCAGAAATATTAATCAAAGAGAACAGAGGCAATATATTGAAAACTTCAAAGGGAAGTGGGAGTTTAAGGCATGGGCTGTGTTGGAAAGATTACAGACAGGTAATTTAAAGGCAAGAAACTGGAAATGCATATAGATAGCTACCTGTTGACATGCTTTATAGTGGAAGTCATATCTAATAAATGGAAGGGCAACCAAATTCAAATGTAGGAATGGGAAACTATATTTTTCCTTAATGTTATCTTGTGAAACTCACAGCTGGAAGACTGCAGAGGGGTCAAGAGCTAGCAGGAATTTAGCATGAATTTTAGTATGAATTTAGTATGAAGAGAGGCAAGCTATTGAACTTCATGGTACAAATCCTTAGCTAAGAATACAAGCGGTGCTGAGTTTGTAGACGTGTTTTTAATCTGCCAGGTTTCTTGCTCCTTCATCTGCCATACTTAACCTTAGCCTCTCTCAAAGGCAGGATGCTGAACTCTTAGAGAACATCTGACTCTGTATCAGTTCCTGCTGCCCTCCCCCCCTTGGAAGAAGCCAGTGGATACAGAGCACTTTTGAGTGGGAAAAAGAGCCAAGATAACTTAGAAAATGTTGGCCTGCTGAATGTGTGAGATATAAATATTCCCTTGTCATGGCTGGAGGTTTGGGAAGCCTCAGACTGACTGGAGACACCGTGTTGTCACATGCCAGCTGGTTGGAAAGCAGCTGGGAAGTCACCACAGAACAAATTACCATTCACAAGGCAAGCCCTTAAAACAAAGCCTGTCCTTCAAATCCTGGTGTCCCAGTAGGATGCAGCACAGTTCAGGACACTGGGGCATCAGCTGCACAGCTGGAGGACCCCAGTGGTGTATGGCCAGGAGCCCAATGGCTGTGTCTCATTTGCATGTGCAGGGTCAGATTTTAAACAGAGTTTGGTGCACACAGACTCCTGCCAGCAAACACAGTACTTCTTCAAACCCAGAGAGAGAGGGGGTGTGTGCAGTGGTTTGAGAAGCAGGGGAACAAGATGTGCCAACCAAGAGTTGGGCATGGCACTTGCTGAAACTAGGGCCAGCTTTATTTCTGACATGATGTGTGGAGGTTTCAAACTGTTAGATGATTGTGTTCCTTGGACTTGTTCAAACCTGTGATAGGATATGCCTGCTCACAAATATATCAGTATTTCCAAAGAGCCTTGTACAAACAGTATCCCTCATATATAACTCTAACCAACCAGGCAGCTATACACATTCATCTTGGCGAAGTCTGGAATACAGAACCATTACTTAGTCAATTCTTCTTCAGCTTTCATCTCAGCTTCTTCCAGGGTCTTTCCAAGACATGGATCCCTCTTTCCTTCCCATGGCAGGAACACTCAGAGACATGTTCTAAGCTATCCCAATCCACTTCTCCTGCAACTGGACAACAGGGATTGGGCATGCTCCAACAGTTGCGTCTGCAGAGCCAAGAAACCCTGTGTCTTCTGCTTGTTGATTTGGAGCCATTTAGACTTACTTTCTGCACAGAGTACCTGAGCCTTAGTAGCCAGGGACTAGTGTGTCGGGGAAGAAACATAAATGAGACATCAGGCATGCTGTTTCTACTGACAGCCTCAAGTGCAAGGCTTTATGAAGACAACAACAAGCTTAAGAAGGCTAACAGCAGGAATCCAGCTTACCAAAATAGGAGGGTGAGTCTCTCCTCGAGCATCCACAGAATCACAGAATCACAAAGTGGTAGGGGTTGGAAGGGTCCTCTGGAGATCATCAAGTCCAACCCCCCTGCCAGAGCAGGACTGCACGTTGACCAGCTGAATCAGAGAGGTCCCTTCAGCAGACATGTGCAAGTGCAGACTCAGTGTTATCACTGAGAGCGCACAGAGAATCCTGAGCAGTTGCTGGCCCAGGTCTCTGCCTCCTATGCAAGGAGTTGTGATGGATGCTAGGGAGGAAATCATCATATACCCACAGAAGGATATAAAAGTCCTAATGAAAAGGGTCACACAGGCATTTAAGTATATTGTCTAGATTACACTGGAATCATCTGGCCACAGATACTCCTGAGTCAAGATGAAGAATTGCCAGACGGACTACAGGGGATAGAAAGAGGAGTTAGCTTGCATGTTGTTGTAAAGGAGGATTCCATAGCTCTCATCAATAAATTAACACGGTAATGTATTTAGACAAAGATATCCTAAGGTCACAGATGCTAGCATAGGATCTTGGAGCAGAGATGGCAATCTTAGATGCTCTGCTGGGGAAGACTGATACTGAAGAGACTGATGCTCTTGCAGTTGGTGTGTTAAGGAAAAAAGAACTGGTTGTCTGACATGCTCAGCTGCTGGAGCAGGGGCCTGAAGTGTGACATAGCCCAGTGCTTGCCTTGAAGTCTCCTAAGTGTAAACTCCTCCAATCTCATTTCTTTTGCGCTGTGGAAAAGATGAAGGAGCATGTTGGAACTGAACATTCTTTGCCTACCTGCACTCCTGGTCTTGCTCTAAGCCCTGGTGAGCCCAGGAACACCCATGTTCAGTGAAGTTCTTCACTGACATAACTCTCCAAACCATTTGGGGATCAGCAGCCTGTGGGCTAATTGCAACCTCTGGTATGTCTTCTCATTGTTTGCCTTTACAAATCAATGGTTCTGCAAGACAACTGAAAAATATATAATCTTATAAGAAGTATACAAAGCTATTTCATTCTGAATTCTGAGGCTACAGATTGAGTTAATGTAGATACAGAACCAATTAAACTGGTAGGATCAGATTTGCTCCTAATATTCAGAATGCCAACAGAGCAATTCATCTCACATATATATCAAAATGCTGATAGATGTAGTGTACTAGCTAAAACCCAGTGCTTGACATAACTGCATAATTCTACCAGAAACTCCTTTAACGATCATGTTATCTTTTCTGTGCTTTCAAAACTCATGTTGTGGGATAATTATTGGTTAGTTGCTCCCATTGGGACACTTTCTGACCTGCAGCAACTGATATTTTATTTCATCAAAATTCCAAACATGAAGCAATATGGTGATTTGTTATTGCTCGTTATGGATCATAAAAAAAACCCCACCAAACATGTAAGAGCAATCATTGCCTTGATTCTCCTAGTTTCTCATTGCCATTGGTGTTTTATACTATCTCCACTTGAAAACAAGACAACAGATTTTATTGACTGAAGTTAATTTGTGAGCTAGCTATGCCCATTCTAATCTTGCTCAGCTTCCTTCATGGCAGTTACTTACTGTCACATGCAGCTGCTTCTTTCCTAAATGGGTTCTTTTGTAAGATTTTTTTGAGAATTTTTTTTTCCCTACATAATATAGAACTCTTGAAAAATAAAAAAATACTGGCTAAAAAAAGAACATGGAAAGCCCATAGAGCATTCCAGTGCACGGAAAGCACTAGGAAAACTCCAGACACTGCAGGAGTGCTATGGTTGATGTAGGAACTCAATAAGGGTCTGAGCTGCACGGGAGTGGAGGGGGTTCTCGATAGGCTGGAAGAATATGCTGGCAGCCTGTGGAAGCAAGGCTGCAGAGCAGAAAGCTCAAGAAAACCAAGAAGACATTCTGAAATGGCACTTAGGGAGAGCAGAGCTTCCAAAGGAGGATGGAGAAGGACAGACAGGAGAAGCGATCTCCTCATCAAGGACCTGGATGGAAGCAATACCTTGGGTCTACCCCCATGGAGTATCTTCTCTAGTCTCAGCACTCTTCTCTGAGCTATCTTTACTACTTCAGCATTACTTTGGGTGTATAGCTATCCAAACACTCCAAGAAGAGGTGCACGTGTACTGAATATGGACAAAGGCACAGTCTGCCTGGGAATGACAGATGACAGTTTAGCACCTCCTCCTATGACCTCCTCCAATCCTCTCAAGTGGGCTGTAGATGGGGTCTTTCCTTTCACGCAGCCAAGAAGGAACGATGTGTTGGAAGAAGCTGGGGAAATCTCACTCACCAGGGTGGTTACAGGTTTTCCTGTACCACCACAGCCTTTGGCCTTAACTACAGAACCCATGGGTCCTCTTGTCTTGTACGCGATTATCCTACCACACTTTCCAGCTCCTTCTTCCACTGTTTGCTCTCCTGTCCTGTAAGCTTGGCTTGCCTTTGTGTTCGTGAGCACAACCAGACAGTTGGCTTTTCTAAGACTAGGGTTGCTTGCCCACTTCCAATCCTGTGGGGCCCTCCAGAGCACTGCGTTTCAGCAGCCCATCCCTCCTCCACTTCTCAGTCTTTATGTCAATTGCAAATCTGTTTGCAATGGTGTTACCTTTTTTTTCAAGCTCTGATCCACGTATAAAATGGCACAGCAGTATTATAAAAAAATATTAAAAGGCTGCAGCAGAGGTAAGCAGAATATTTAATCTATTTAGTGCATTGATGTGCTATTGATGCTTAAATAAAAATATCATATAGGAGCAGATTAAATGTCTTTTTATGTCAACACTTCTACTTGGAGGACTCAACATACAACCTCAAAAACCCAGCAGCCTATCCTAAGAAGATTTATTTGCCAGAACTCTGTGCATCTTGGCTTAAATTACACTGCCATCTCTCTCTTTTTTTCTCAAATGAAACATATGTGAACATTACTTTTTGTTAAGATCAAGACAGGATGAGTCCTAGACTTATGTAGTTATTTTCTCCTTTTAAGTCTTAGGTCTAAAATAATAACTGCATCCCAGTTCTCCGGAACATTTTTAGGGTTCCAGAAGGTGTTTAAAATAAGCACTGTTGATCCATAAGGTTTTTTAAATGTTCAAATATAAGCAATCTTGGTTTATGTATTTACTAATGACTTTTAAATAGCTTCAGTTTTGAATTAACCTCTAAGATCTTTATAGTGAAATTGTTTCATTGTTATGAATATTTTTTTAAAATGTGTACTGACCAGCAGTGACATTCCATCATTGTTATTGACAGTTCCCCTATTTCAATCCGCAATTTTATGTGTTACTTTTGCTCCAAAACATCTGTTGCTACCTGCACTAGTTTCTCTTTTGTGTTCTTTTCCTTCTCTTATTAGTCTTTTATGGCATCCAGTTTCCTCTTACTATTTATTGTTTTAAAATTTCCCTTTATTTTGTATTTTCCTTTTCTTTCTTTCTTTTTTAAATTTTTTTTGTCTTGCACTTTACATTTTGTAAAGTTGTTTCTAATAAATGTAAATTTCTCTTCTGATTATAGATTGCTGGTTTTAAGCTACATATATTTTTAAGCAATTCTCAGTTCTTAGTCACATTTTCCTATTTGTGTTTTTCCTCTGATTGTTTTGGCTTAACAGTATTTTCAAGTTTGATAAATAGACCCTTGGAAAGGTCCTATAGTTATAATCTATCTGTCTATCTGTCTATCTACCTATGCAAAACATATCAAATACATACATATTTGTTAACACATAAAATGACAAAATCATGTGTCCTTTTTTCTAAACGAACATTAACATATCATTTTATAATTCATTTTTCTTTATCGGAAAATACAAGATACAGAATCCCCCAGGTTGGATATAATGAGTTTTGAGACATTCTTAAAATTCCAAGGACACTGAAACACTGACAGCATGAGACCACCAAAAAGCCAGCAGGAGGTCACTGATCCCTATGACAAGGGCTGAATGAAAAATTTATCATTGTAAATTTCCTTCTTTGGTGGACTTTGATAAATTCTGGAAAACAGCCTTCCTGGAAAAGCTATTAGGTATATAGTTAATTAAAGTTTAGTATATGCTGAACTTTACTGAATGTGACTGGATTTAAGCACATTTTTAAATGATGCCTTGATACCTCTAGCACCCATATGAAAAAAGTCACAAAAATACAGAAAGAACAATTGCTGTTATGGAATAATATAAAAATGTTTAAAATCACTGCTACACTGCAGCAGATGTGCTCAGACCATTACTTGGTGTACACTGCAGTATAACATCCATCAGTAATAAAGAGGTCAAATAAACCTGTATCTTACAGGGTTTACATCTGTGAGCTTGCAGATGAAATGCATGTACTCAGCCTTGATCTGTCAAAGCACTTGGAGGTCTTCAGAAATGAGAGTAAGTAAGTGATCCCACTCAATTATAGGGCTATTCCTGTATTTAAAGGCCTTACAGATTTAGGGCTAGAAATAGCAGAGTAACACTGCGAGTACGAGCCATCCAAATTTCCATCATTAAAACCTGCCATCAGTCTTTCTGAAACAGTGCCTGTCAGAGCTTGTCAGTGTCTGGGCAAACACATCTCCAACAGCCTAGCAGTCCTGTATTGAAACAGTTACTTCCTGAAAATGTGCCTTTGCTAAAATAAAAAATAGCAGCAGATCTGATGCAGTGTCAAAGCTCTTTAGCTCCTGGAATGAGTTTGTAGAGAAGGAGAATGGCAGAGTGCACATACAACTCCTGCTGCAGAATGCGTTGATGGTCACAGCTTCACTTCACCTGGTGAGAGAAGTCTTCTGCTGTGGGTGATTTACCGCGGAGGACAAATCTAATCTTTGTAACTCAGAGAATATTTTATGACTTACACAGGGTTAATCAAGGACAGCATAAGCAAGTGACTTAAACAAATTCCCAGTATCAATGGAGCAAGGATTTGAACCTGTTTGCAATGTCTTAAAAGAATGTCTTTGTGAGCAAATGAGTTGTTGTACTGGTGTC
This sequence comes from Apus apus, assembly GCF_020740795.1. Classification (NCBI taxonomy): domain Eukaryota; kingdom Metazoa; phylum Chordata; class Aves; order Apodiformes; family Apodidae; genus Apus; species Apus apus. The sequence goes on from NC_067312.1 coordinate 19,544,137, forward strand.
AGTAGGAATCAGAGATAGGTGTTTTCTCCCATTTCTGGCTAAAGAAGGAAAAATATTAAAATGTGTGTTAAGATTGACACATCAGAGTTAAAAAAGTTTATGCTGCATCCCTTCTGTTACAGCATTATAGGGTAGGAAAAAAAAAAAAGAAAAAGAAAAAAAAAAGGTGGCTCACGTCTCATGTCTCTATGTGTATCTGACATCTTGAAGAATGTGGAAGTAAAGAGCAGAACGGGGAAGAGCTGTTTGTCAAGCAGAAGCAGGTGTACCCCTGACCAAAGTAATGAAACCATGAGTTTGAAACCACAGCATCAGAAGGGAGAGCATGTGAAATATTACCTGTGCTTGGACACAAGGGTCTGACGGGCTGAAATCTCAGAGTTGGAGGAATTAGATCCTCAGTCAAAGCAAGAGAGGGAAAAAAAGAATTAGGAGTATTTTCCCTTGTCTCCTCTGTTCTTGACTTGTTTCACTTCGAAGAAAACAGATCAAAACCTGTGAAGGAAATGGTGAGACACTTCTGTTCCCACTGGATGTTCTTGGTCTCAGAAAGCAAAATGAATCATAGAATCATAGAAAGCATGGATCATCTAATCCTTGAAGCGTGAAGTCCAATGGAATGAGGCCAGCATCCCAGCCAGTCACGGTGCCTCATCAGTGTCTCTCTCTACAGCTAGGTCTTCTATAATAAGCCCTACAAGACCTTTCTCTTTGGAGGATGTTCTGTCTAATTTGAGGAATGGTATGTGAAGACAATTAATTAACTCCAAAAACATGGGAGGTGCAAATATATGGTGAACCAAGCTGCTTATTTAGAAAACATCAAAATCTGGAATAATATTTGAAAGCAAGTCTGAGTAAAACTGTTGTGGGGTTTCTCTGTTTACCAAATGCAGACAGTAAATGCAACAATTAATGAATATACACTGTTGATTAAGGAAGGACAAAAGTAAAACCAATTTGCACTGGCCTGTTGAAAACAGCTAGTAGTGCTATGCTGGTCATCCTTAGGTAGCACTGCTTTGCTCTTAAGCCAGCTGGCCTCCTTTGAGCAGGGTCACTATCCTGAATCATGCACCAGGGAGCATCTGATGGGCAAGAAGCTACGGGTTCAGGAATGTTGTGCTCCTGCTGCTCTGTTTTCCCAGTTGCCAGCTCTGTTTATAAATTGTCCACTTATAGCAAATCTAGCACCTGCTATGGACACCTCAAGCTGGCAAGTGTTTGAATGTATCCCAAAAGCAGCCATTCCATGCTTTGGCACTTTATGCTCAGCTCTTTTATTAAAGCAGCTTCCCAGGATTTCTGAAGGCAAGTTGTTAACAAACTGGACAAGTTTGCAGAATTGATTTTGGGCAGACCTAAGATGTACGGTATTCCCTTTCAGAATAAAATAGCAGATGCACTGGGCCTTGAACATACCACCCACTGTAAGCTTAGTACTTTGACCCTTCACACAGCACTTTAAAGATGAGTTTAGACTGGTGAGTCAGAAAATAAAAATAATAATTAAAGAAAACCCACTGAGTTTTTGATTACTTAGTTCAACTGATTTGTGATTTTGATATCACCAGATTATTCATTAATAACTCCCAGGTGGAATATATCAGATGCCTGGATTTGTTAAAACTGGTTCACCTCTTCCTTTAACCAACCTCCCTCACCCCAAATGTGCTTGAACAGCAAGGAGGAAATTTTTACTCACACACAGCAAAAAAGGCACAAGGTACATATCAGTCCCACTGCTCAGCTGGCCCAAGCATAGTCCAAAACACAGGCTGGCTGTGCAAGTGTAAGCATGAACCAGCTCCTGCTACAAAAGCAAAGTAATCCTGCAGAAAACTCTAGTTGCCCATCTGTGAAGTCAGAGGTCCCAGAGTTGCTATTAACCAGCTGAGGAGGGGAGAGGAGGCTGGTGCATCTTCACCTGAGAAGGACTTTTGGGAGGCTGCGTGTTGCAAGGACTCATGGGTTTTGGAATTCACTTCTCTCCTGTAGCCAGAAATAGCTCCAAATTCCTGACCATCAGGAATAGTATGAGTCCATTTATCAGTCTGGTCTTCTGGGGAGTCTTCAGCTGCACAGGGATGAAATGGCTCAGAGATTAATTACTTTTTTGGGCTGGTTGCTTTTCATTCAGTTAGTGATTTATTTCTGCATGTCTTGCATTTTATAGGGCGTAACTGGAATAACTTGAGGCTGTCAAAGTACGACCTGGGCTTTCTTCACGTAGCCAAGTCAGAATTCATACAGAGGTGAATGAAACGTGTCCTCAAATGCCTGTAACGTTATAGGTTTCTGATTCTTTCTGGACTGTTAAACTCCTTTGCTTCCAAAGGCCTCCCCATGTGCCTCCTGACTTGCTGAGGGATAAGGACAGGGGCAGCAAACACCACTGCAGCTAAACAGGGGGTTCTCACTACTACTTGGCTGGCCCAGGAGATGTTGACTGTCCAAACTATCAGCAAAATGTGGAAGCAGAATTTTGGTGGGACAAGACTCGGAGTAACGTGGATGAAGTAGACTGGCATGATCAGCCACAGAAACCCTGACTCCCACTTTGTGGGAATGGTGGCAGTAGCCTGGGCCCTTTGCAAGGGAAGTCAGAGAGCCAGTACCTGCCTTCTGACTCAGATGCCTGTCCACATCTCCAGACTCAGGCACATACCACATTCAAAGAGGTGTCTTTGAATTCCTTCCAAAACACTGGTAAAAATAATTTTAAAACCATTGGTGCAGACTGTGGTATTACCAGCTTTTTTCTTCCTCTCTAAAATCAAATGGAGTTGTGTATACTTTGGGGACAACATGCAAAGAAAACAGTATTTGTCAGCTTTTCCACTTAAAACACTGAAATAATATAATTTTAAGCATATGACCCAGACCTTAACACTTCATTTTGACATTTGCTTCTTTCCTCCATATTAATTATGCAGAAGAGAACTAAAAATAAATTCAGAGCCTCAAAATATATTTTAGGTCTTTGATGCCTTAAATTGATCCCTGTCTAATTTTGTTCCAGTTAATCTGAAAAAGCTTTAAATTGAACACTTTTTCTCCTATTTTAATGTTACTGGCTTTTGCGGTTTTGTTTTCAAACCAAAGTGTTACAAGAATACAATTCAAGGTATTGTAAGAATAGGAGCTCACTGACAGACCAGTCTTTCACTCCACAAATCTGCTTTTCAGACTTCAAAGATCATTTTTAAAGAATTAGAGAGCTCTAAAAATGCTTTACTTTTTCTGACTATGAATTAGTAGTCAAGAGATTATGCAGATCTAAATTTGCCTTTTGCTACCAAATATGGTAAAAGGGAACCTTTGAAGCCCAAGAACTGCTAGGAATAATTGTCAGTAAGGAGATGGAGACATATGGATAGGAAGTAATGCACTGCAGCTTTAGGCAACTGTCAGAATAAAACAGCCAGAAAGTTTTCACTTCATCAGCTATGCTTAGGTTTGCTACCCTACGGACAGATAATTTCAGATTAACTGCTTCTTTTATTTTGTTTTAACACCACTGATTAAAATTCCTTTCTCAATAAGATACAGAAATCCTAAATAAAGACATACAATGGTATTAATCAGTAAAATAGTTCAAAAAATTCCCACTGGAGCATACTGACACAGGTAAAAACATTTACAAGACCTTAGAAACCATAATTAAACCTATTTTCAGATTAGGTTAGCTCTCACTTGCACATTAACATTTGTTCCCAGATGTTCAGGACAGCTCAAAACGTTGGCATGTCAGGAGCTTTTTGGATGTGGCCATCAACTCCACTGTGAGAGGGGTTAGGTGTTGAGTGAGTGTTTCTGAAATTGCTTTTCAGTTGGTTCTGAGGGCTACGTATGGAAGAGCATGACCTACTCCAAAAATTTTTCCCACTGCATAGGGAGAATAGAAAATATGATGACTGCCCAAGAGTGCCTGTAATCATCAAGTAATACATCTTTATGTAGAGTTCTGCAAACATTCGCTGTTCTGGAAGTCATTAAATTGGAACGGGGTATCAGTGGAAGTACATTGAGAAATAATTCTGTCTATCTGGATGTTGGTGAATTGTGTCCAGCAGTCATCCAGAGACAGAGAACAAATGACTGTTTCAGACTTGAGGACATTCACATTTTTGAGGGTAAGCTCTTCCAGTGTGTTGACATATTTCAGAAGACAGTTTTACTTGTCACATTGTACTGTCATGACAGATACCTGCACTCATGCCACATGGCTTGTTCAAGCATGTAGTCCTTAAAAGAAGTTGCAGCTTTTGGCTCCAATCAATAGTACGGGCACCTTGACTTGCTTTTGTTTGCTATCTTGGCTGAGAGCCTAAACTTTGGGTCACTGAGTTGATGTTGCACACAAGATTTCTGTTTGAAGAAGATCCAGTATTTGGTAACACCAATTATTCTCACAAACACGTCAGTAGTGCTAAGTGCATATTTCATTTTCATGTCTCTTATTTTCATATGTGCATTTCAGTAGTAGGTATCATACATCACCTACATATGCTGACTTGCAATGGCTCCACTGACCTCTAATATTTCTTCAGTACCATATGGAAGGAATTTGCTGGAGAATATCTGGCCCCTGATATGCTTCACTCAGTACAGAAGTTTCTGTATAATTGTTCATGTCATGGTATTTTAGAACATGCTTTGGAAGAGGTAGCCACTCTCTTAAAGTTTCCTCTGCGTTTCGCCCAACACATTTTTATCTGTAAGAATTAAGTATCTTTGGCATCCTTTTCTCTTACTACAATCCAATTACATGTTTTTGTAATAATTCTTCCTCCAGCGTATTTGGGTATAATGCTTCTGCTCACACAGAACTTCATAATTTCGACTTTCTTCAAAGAATCAGGCCTATGTTGCCCATACAGAGCAGAAATACTTAAAATGTGAGCAGTGTACCATAAGCAATAGCAACACACTTTGAAATGTTGCACAAATGGTTCACATGGAGTTCAATATGTCTAGGAAATAAAAGAATTAATATTGCAGTAGATGTACAAAACAGAAGTCTTCAGCAGCTTCCCTTCCATGCAGTGCTCATCTTGAAGACTGAAAGAAACATCACATGAACATCACCAGAACCAGCTCTTGTCTCATTGTCTGAGATCAGAGGGATAGCTTGTGACACTAAGTCTCTTGTGACAGGCTAAATCCTGCCATGATGTTTCACCTTTTGCACAGTTTAGTGATGGGATGCAGCTCAAGAAACCTTAGCTTTCTTCACAGCTAACTTGGCCAAGACCTGGCTAAGTCACCTTACCCAAAACACTTTATCACCTCAGACTTCAGTTTCACCATCTCTGAAATACACTCAGCAATGCTTCTTTGTGGTGCTTGAAGAGCAGCTGCTGAGAAGAGGTATTTTACTATTATTTTGGTGAAAACATGTATTACTTAGTGGGAGAACAGCACAAAGAGAAGATGAACACTTCCTCTTAGGTCCCATTGACAGAATATTAATCTCTCCCTCCAACAGGCAGGGAAGCTATCCCAGGCTACCCCTGCTGCTTTGCATCCACATGTCCGTCTCGGTCTCTCCATGCAGACATACAAACCTGAACCTGTCTGGACACCTTACTTCCCACCAACATCCTGCCACATTGCTTCACAGCTGAGATCTTGATCAAGATCTGAGTGGTTATAACCATGGGCTAAGATGACAATTGCTGAGATGAAGTTTATAGATCATGGAAGAAGGGTTTGACCATTTGGGATGAATACAAGATTATGGTCAGAGAGTGTAGGGATACAACAAGGAAAGCTGAGGCCTCCTTAGAATTAAAACTGGCAAGAGAAGTCAAGGACAACAAGAAAGGCTTCTTCAAGTACATTGGAGGTAAAAGGAAGACCAGAGGAGATGTGGACCCACTGCTGAATGAAGTAGGTGTCGTGATGATGAAGGATATGGAGAAAGCAGAGTTACTTAATGCCTTCTTTGCTTTGGTCTTTACTGCTGAAGCTGACGCTCAGGATTGTCAAACCTTCCAGACCACAGAAGAAGTCAGAAGTGATGAAGACTTTACCTTGATTGAAGAAGATTGGGTTGATGATCAGTTAAGGAAACTGGGCATCTACAGATCCATGGGCCCTGATGGGATGTATCCATGTGTACTGAGGGAGCTGGCAGAAGTCATTGCTAGACCACTCTCCATTGTCTTTGAAAAGTCCTGGAAAATGGGAGAGGGGCCTGAGGACTGGAGGAAAGCTAATGTCACTCCAGTCTTCAACTACAGACTGGTCAGCATCACCTCCATCCCTGGAAAGATGATGGAGCAGCTTATTCTGGAGGTCATCTCTAAGCACATGGAAGAAAAGAAGGTTATCAGGAGCAGCCAGCATGGATTGACCAAGGGGAAATCATGTCTGACTAATCTGATAGCCTTTTATGATGGTGTAATAGAATGGATAAATGCAGGGAGAAGAGTGGATGGTGTCTTCCTTGACTTCAGCAAGGCTTTTGCCACTGTCTTCCCTAACATCTTTGTGGATAAGCTCAGGAAGTGTGAGTTAGAAGAGGACACAGTGAGATGGATTGAGAACTGGCTGAAAAACAGAGCCCAGAGGGTTGTGATCAATGCTGCAGGGTCCAGCTGGAGACCTGTGACTCCTGGTGTTCCCCAGGGGCCCAGTCTTATTCAGCATCTTCATCAATGACCTGGATAAGGGGATGAAGTGTATCCTCAGCAAGTTTGCTGAGGATACAAAACTGGGAGAATTGGCTGGTACCCCTGAAGACTATGCAGCCACTCAGCAAGATCTAGACAGACTGGAGAGCTGAGCAAAGAGGAACCTAATGAAGTTCAACAAGAGCAAGTGCAGAGTCCTGCACCTGGGGAGAGAAAAGACCATGCACCAGTATAGATTAGGGGTTGACCTGCTAGAAAGCATCCCCATGGAGAAGGACCTTGGGGTCCTGGGGGACAATAAATTATCCATGGGACAGTAATGTGCCCTTGTGGCCAGGAAAGCCAACAGTATCTTGGGGTGTATCAAGAACAGTGTGGCCAGCAGGTCAAGGGAGGTTCTCCTGCCCCTCTGCTCTGCCCTCATAAGACCACATCTGGAGTATTGTGTCCAGTTCTGGACTCCCCAGTTCCAGAGGGACAGGGATATGCTGGAAAGAATCCAACAGAAAGCTAGAAGGATGATGAAGGGACTGGAACATCTGTCATATGAGGAAAGGCTAAGAGACCTGGGGCTGTTTAGTTTTGAGAAGACTAAGAGGGGACCTTATTAATGTCTATAAATATCTGAAGGGTAGATGTCAGGAATGGACCAATTTCTTTTCAGTGGTGCCCTGTGACAGGATGAGGTGAAATGTCACCAAGTTACAACACAGGAAGTTCCACCTCAACATGAGGAAGAACTTCTTTCTGTGAGGGTGATGGAGCACTGGAACAGTCTGGCCAGAAAGGTGGAGTCTCCTTCTCTGGAGACTTTCAAGACTGTCTGGAAGCATTCCTGTGTGATCTGCCCTGGGTCTTCCTGCTGCAGCAGGGGCATTTAACTTAATGATCTTCAGAGGTCCCTTCCAACACCTATGATTCTATAATTCTATGTTTCTATGATTCTATGAAAAGAAAGTGGCTGGTTTAGATGCCATCGGATAAGGAGTTTTGGATGGAAGATAGTGCTTCCCAGCTAGAAACAATGCTCCTCAGCTCTTCCAACTACAGGCTTAATACAGCATACTGACCTTCACAGTTTTCATTTTGGGTGACTGCTTGTCACCTGGGAAGAGTCTGGATTGACTCTGGAGCAGTAAGTGTGCTAACGTTATTTACACATTAAAATTACATACTACAATACCTAAGAGCTGCTTGGAAATTTGGCCTTTGGTTAGCCCGGATATATTTTAGCATGATCTTGGATAGTACTTACCTCGATTTCCTGGTGCACTTAAAGAATATATTCAGTGGAAATCTATGAAAACGGAAGAAATAAAAAGCACTATTCTTTTCCAAATTCTTCGGCTTTCTGGATCTTCACAAGTAGTCCGGAGGCCTTCTTCTATGAGCGAGGTACTATAGTGAAGCCTTCATACAGCTATAAAAATGCTACAGCTATAAAATGGCTCTTACTGAGTCCTAGTTACTTACTTGACGGAAAAGGAAAATAGTGTTATGTCCCACAGCACAGTAAGAAAAAAAACTTATTTTAGAATAGACTACTATAAAAGCAAGTACTAAAGATTGCTCTATGAAAACCTCAAGGTATTCACCAAAATATTTTATGATTAGTATTTTTTTAATTGTTGTACATTTCTTTCTTTTATCTATATAGAGGACACTTGTTTCCCAGGATGCCTTCCTGGTGGTAAGTTTTTGGGATGGGGGTAGGATTTAAAATTAGGCTTATTTATTTGTTTATTCTGGCTAGGTACGTGACTGGGACTTGGTTTCATTGTGTCTTCTTATAGCAGGTAACTGACATTTTTCGTTCTTGTACAGCATTTAAATCTTCATTTGGCAGTAGTTCAAACACAGCAGTATCAGTGATTGTAAGCATACCCTGAAATAAACACACTGAAGAGTAAGGTACATCCTGGTTTGCTTTTAATTCCAAGTAAAGGTTTAGTAGAAACTCCCCTAGAAGGAAACATAACCTCAAGCAAACTATTTTAATGCAGTAAGGACAAACAAACTCCTAGGCAAAGCTAAACACAGCTCACTGTAAATTACAGGGCAGTCTTTCCCAGAGTATGAAATGTTATAAGGAAACTAAACTGACTTTCTCCACTCTCACAAATGAGGAAAAACATGTGGCAGGGAGAGAAGACGTGTCTAATCCTGAGATAAAGACCTAAGGTAGTATTATTATTGTTACAGTTGTGGATGTTCACAATGGTGCTGCTGTTCTTCTTGCCCATCCTTGTAGACAGATCTCAGATGTGCAAGCAAAGAGGATAGTGAGCTCCTTCATAAAGAGATCTGCCCTAAAAGACTGGAAAATATGAAAAAATGAGGAAGTGAGGAAAAGCCCACTTGTAACTTGACTAACAGTAGGCAAGGATGTGATAAACCTGCAGCTTGTCTCAGGTCAGTCCTAGGAGAGAAAGCAGACCTTGTTAGGGCTCGTACTCTGTGTTTAACATGATAGCTACTTCTGTGTCCTGACCTCCTGGCCCAAGGAGATATACTTGTTTAAGGCCACAAGGAAAACAGAAGAAGTGCACAAGGCCTGGGAGTTTTTGAAGGAAAAACACCTTAATTACATGGAGACAGATAGATCACTGGATGTATCTGCGGAAAGCTAACCCTGCGAGTTAGGCTTCATGTAAACCAGCCACCTCCGGAAGAGCTTTCTCCTTTAGTATTCACCTACAAGATAGCTAACCCAAGTGAAGCCCCTCTTATTTCTTTGATAGACATTGCTACTAAAATGAAACTTATTTCCTGGATTCTTTTAAATAAAGCTACCACAAATAGTCTCATATCATTGCCAAAGAATTAATGCAGTCCAAATTCACTTGGAAATCATCACTGTGTGGTATTTCCTTCAAATGAAATGCCACACAGTTCACCTGCAGCTCAGGAACCACTACCACCACCCATAAGAAAGAGGCTGTATAGCACACTACTCCTTTCTTCACATGGTGTTGAAAGAACAAAGCTTGTAATAATGAAGCATTTGAGGCAATGTTGTAGTATTAGGGTCATTAAATTAATCAAATATAAAATACAATCTGCTCTAAAAAAAATATGAAAATATTTGACACTGGCTGTCTATCCAGGTTAATAAGGTTACCAAAAGTCTGTAGAGAAATCTAGAGTCTGAGGGACAAACCTTATGAGGTGCTGCATAGTATCATCTTGCTCAGATCATTACGCATTGTGTAGTCTTTGCAAGTAGCCCCAGTGACTCAATGCAATAACTCACAATACCAGATCAGAGAGACCAATACCAATTCTCTTCACTAGGAAAAACTGATAATTAAAAATCATGGTTCTTATGTATTTTTAACTGATCCAGACCCTTAGTTTACAGTTATGAAACACAGTTCTTCTAACTGAGAACATTCCTTCCCATTTGATTTTCAGTATAAATATCTCAGGGTGCTTTGTATGAACTGAGATGGCTCTTAGGAGCTATTTTAAGATCAATACTCATGGCTAAGCTTGTACATACTGACATCTCTGGTAACCACAGAAGTTTGGTAGTGTGATAAGCAGTGCTATTAGCATTTAGTTTCAGTATCTTTTATGCACTTTGTGTGAGGCTCTGATCTGTGCAGTCCTTTGAAATAGGACAGGATGAATAATATACTATTTCAATTGTGATTTCATTCTTTTCGCATACAAGATGCATGAGGAACTTTCATCCTTAAAAGTATTTCCCCACAACACAACAGTGTTCATTGTGACAGGGAGCAAGGAACTCTCTGGAAATTGGGGATGGTTAAAGTCAGAAAAATGTGAACCCTGTAGTGGGAAATTTGCTGGAGCAATGTTTTTCATCCTCTTTCTGTTTGTAAGGCCCTAAAAATCTGCAAGTCAGTGCAAAGCGTTTTTCAAGGAAAAAATACCTACTTGCTACTGTACTTGAGTGCAGGGTGTCAACCATGAACCCTTTAAAAGAGCAACACCTAAGCAATGACACTGGTATAGAGGTTTCTTCTTCAGAAGCTGGGAAATGTCACAGGTTCTTTATGGTGCCTTATGGTGAGAAGCTCAGTTACCAGGATTTTAGCCACTGAAAAGACACTTAGTTCAGCAATTACATGCTCAAGTGCTGTATGAGCCATTGCAAAGAAAAGCTATATTGGCATCATGTGACAGTTATTTGGATTTTTCTTGGCTAATTGCTATACAGCTTTAATAATAAAGTTATTTGTTATAATGGGTTGAAATTCTGTATTTCCAATAGAGTAATTTTTAATTCTCAGTACTAGCTAGAATGAGAATGTAGACGTTCTTTCTTTCATAAATACTCAGTAAAGATTTATTTTTTGCATACGAATGTCCTGCTCCTCTGAGCTTTGAGAAATCATGATTCCTTTCCAGGGTCAATCATAAAAAAAAAGATTCTTGCTAGACTGAATTTCCACAGATGAGCCTTCAGCATTAATAACCAACCTTGGCTACTAAAATATCAGGCCATTTTTGGCTTATGAGAATTTTTGAAGTTACACTTGAATGTAATTTGTTCCCTTTCCTTTAATGTCCATGTCTCTAGCTTTTTTCATTAGCAATTGTGTCATCATTGCTTAGAGAAACTGAAAGGAAAAAAGTTGGAAGGCTTTTAGCATATAGTCACTTTGTTGTATAAAGATACTTCTAGGCAGCATAAAACAAAATTAAACACCTGGTGTAAGAGACACATTGCCAATTTCTGATGGTCCAATATTTGCATCTATTAAGCAGCCATGGGCTCTGTTTAGAAACAGAATTTGGTTACTTACTGACATTTTCAATAGAAAACAGTATTTCCTAGGTCAAGAAAGGCCTGACAAAGGCCTAATGAGTCATCTGAAGTTTTAAGCTAATGAAAAGTAGGTAATTTCTTAGAAGAAAATATTAGAGGGATCACATATTTTGGGACAAAATGTGTTCAGAAAGTCAGTGAGAGAGAAAGAATCCCAGACTTTTCGGTTAGTAGGGATCCTGGTCTTAGAGTGCTGAACCCACATTTGTAAAAAAGTGAAAGGAACTCCCTGATGTACTTATTTCTTGAGCCATTTAATGTGCAATATGAATCAGCTGCTGTTTGCCTGGAGAAAGAAGGCAGTGAGCTGAAGCATTCACTTGGTCAAACTCCTAGAAAGCCTGTGCTGCAGACATGCAACATTAGCATGGGCACCCAGACAACTGATTCCTGTCAATCAGCTGGGCAGTGAAGGACGTCCAGGAAAACTCAGCTCAACCACCCTGTGATGTGTGGAGCCAAGGGGGTCACAGACCCTCCCAGTCTTTGCACCTTTACAATTGAGATAGAAAATGCTTTGGGGCAGGGGTTGCCTCACTGTTTCTGGTAGCACAGTGATGCTCGCATCTCAGTCCTCCAGCACCACAATAAAGCAAATAATGACAGTCTTCTCCCATAAATCTTCTAATTCTAGGAAGGCACCAGCAGTTTTAGTCTTTTGCTGGGTAATAACTATAAACTCTCACCACTTATTTTGCTCCCTAGTTTTTTTAAGCTTATTACTTCAGTTAGTGGAAACTAACAGCATTTTAATGGCAGTAAATACACAGAGTGGAGTTTTTATTGAGAGTGAATTAGCTCATTCTGTCCTTACATTGGTTATAAATGTACTTGGTCAGAAGGGCAAGCTCTAAATAATGTAACCTTGTACTTTCTGTCTGTAGGACAGAGAAATACATGTGACAGCCTAATTGTACATGCCTGAATGAGGGCTGCAGCTGTACAGACTAGCCTGTATTAACATCTTAAGACATTTGAATCAAGTGGCTTAAATGTAACCAAAGGTTGTCACATATTATTATCAGGAAAGGCTGCAACAGATCATTTGACACCAAAAAGGGCTCAAATGGTCCAGTATATGTTTCGGGATAGAGGACACATAATGCATAGGCCTTCACATCTTGCCTTGTGATCTCATTCTGTGGGTCTGATCTGATTGTAAAGGTGCCAGTAATTCAGTGCTTGGATGTGCTGGAAGCCATCTGTGGAGCCAGTAGTTTGACAGTCAAAAATCTTATGGCTGATAATGAAAAGTAACACTGAATGTCTCCCACTGAGCATCAGTGTCAACAGCAGGCCCTTGACTGAGATTTACCTATATTTCCATAGGGTATCAATTCTTCCAGTGCTATTTTCTGTGCCTTGCAATTATTTTGTGCATGTGCAAAACCAAGGTTCCCCCAATTGACTTATAAGGGGACTACAGGCTGTTCTTTCTACCTAATTATGAGAACGACTCATAAATAATTATCAGGACTTGTTCACTTCCTAGCAGTTCATCTGTTCAGCTGTTCTGATGCTGGATAAGCTCATAATTTAATTTCTTTTTCAAAGTGTGGCCTTGGATCATGTTTGCCAGTGACCCAATCATTGTCTTGAGGCCAGGAGTCCCTGTTAGTCACAGGGGTGGCCCTCTAAAAGGTCCAGCTTAATCTCTAATATCAGGTAAAACAAGAGACATTTGGTGCTTTTTTTGAGGAAATTACAGATTTGCAATTTTGGTCTGATTAGTTTCCATACCATCTCTCATTCCTCAGAATATAGAATAATGGACTCACAGAATGTTTTGAGTTGGAAGGGACTTAAAGATCACAGAGCAGGAAATGAGCACTCCAGGAGCCAGTGATCTGAAATCAGAGTTCCACAGGCAGTTTCTCTCAAATCGTAAACTCAAGGGATAGAAATATATATCAGGCTGTGGGGCTCCTCTCATTGGCAATTACCAGTTGTCAGAATAATTTTTATCTGTTGCCTGACAAAGAGCTGTTGACCAAAAGGCAAACATGATGCTCTTCTAAACTGATTTTAAACTTTCAGTTTCTTTGTTGGGTGGGGAATTAAAAATGACATTTTGAAAGCCAAACAACTGTCTCTGTTTTTCGTTCTGTAAAGGCTAGAATGTTGCTTTTTAAATGTACAAAATAGTAACATATGGTGACATTTTAGAAACACGTCCTTTCTATACTCGTCATGCAGCATTTTTTTATCCCAGTTGTTTTTGAGGCACTTGATTTAGGTACTGACAGCCCAGAATGAGTGTGAACTCTGTTTCATGCTTTATAATACACAAATAACATCAAAGAAGAGAAACTCAAGGCTGTCTCCATTTTGTAGGACTGGTCAGCTTGCCAATCTTTAAAAAAGATTGCAAGTTACAATTTCTATTAATATAAAATTACTACTACAAATCTCATAATGTCAGTGCTCTGTAAATCAATGTACAAATGTAGAGAACTTGTCTGGAGAAAGCCAGGTGTGTGGCTAACATATCCACAGCCAGTCACAGAGATCAGAGAAAAATCTTGCCTGAGATATGCAGACTATAAAATTTCCTGCTGTAAGAGATAAGTAGATCATTATTGTCAAATAAGCTGATATTAAGTTAAAAGCGCAAGCATATAAACCTTTCATGTTTTGACATCCTCTGTAGATTATATTTTTTCTCACGTAGTAAAACATTTATAATTAATCATAAGGATTCTTCGTGGCATGTTTTGTAGTGCTTATGGCTTTTATTGCTGGTGCTCATATAGCAAAAGTTTCTGACAGCACTTAAATTTTTAAAAGGCTTTCTGTGAGTTCTTACCACAGTTTAAAAATAGTACATGGTGGTCAATCCTACTAAGTTCTGTAAGGCAATATGTTTAACAATTTTGACTACATCCTCTGCTCAATCCAAGGAAGGAAAAATATGAAATAGGCATAAATAAGATAGATTTTTAATCTTCTTTAGATTAAACACTGCTGCCTTCTCCCATGTCTACATCCATATCTTACTTCATGTTTTTAAAAGGAAATCAACCTTCATATGCTTTTAATTAAGTCCCATAGGAATACATTTTCACATTCATTCCAATGCAAATTTAATTCCAGTCTTTCTAAATAACACGAATATTCCCTAATCTAGCCTTCTGCCCCTGACAGAATCTGTTATATTATAGAGGAACAGGACTGAAGCCAATAAGGTCTGACAATAAAGTTCAGACAAGGCTCCGCCTGCTGTGTAGCAGCAACGTGCTGTAAGAACAGTCTGCTCTTATATAAATTATAAAATTTTTCCCTGAACATAAGGCTTTATTGCCCATCAAACTGCCTGAAAACCAAAGTGTTTTGAAGTACATGACCAGGAGAAGAAAAACAACAAACAACAAACAACAAACAACAACAGCAACAAAAAAACATATAAGCCCCCCCCCCCCAACAACAACAACATGAAGATAATTATTCCCCCAATTGTCCATCAGGGTAATTGGTACAATGAGAAACAACCTGAGAAGAGATGCATTAAGCCTAATATTTTCCCTGCTATGCCAAAAAAACATACAAATTTTGGCAGAAAATAAACAATTTAAATTAGGCTCCAAATCTCTTTCTGATAGAGCCATTTCATGGTTTAATAAAAGTACTGTGTTGTTATGACAGGAGCAGCTGTGAAGTTATCTTATCGGAGCAGTATGCCACAGGTTACATGACAATAGTACCAGCTTCTGAACACAGTGCTGCTTCTGCAATCCTTTCCTGCCCTGGAAGTCTCTTGACCTCTCATTTAGAAATATGATCTCTTCTCATGACCATTCATTAGCCTCGAGCTGTCAGTGACATAGAAGTTGAGATGAGGATATGTAGCCCTTAAGGAGTTATGATTCTCTGATTCTATGAAATGGAAAAAGATTGACATTTAGAAATCAGACAGTAGTCTTCCTTAATTACTACCATGATCTACTCCAGAGCTGAACTAGAAATTATTCTAAACAATCTAATTATCCTAACCCAATCTAACAATCTGCAAAATTACCAAAGCATTTTACTTTTTATTTTCAGGTATGGTCAGCCACCACTGACTTCTGTCTAACAGGTTACTTAAGTACCTCTGATTCTATGAGAGAAGAAAACATACAGTAATTCAAATCCATGGATGGAATGTTTTTAAATATTTTTTTTTTCATCTTATTACAAGTGTTAGAAAGCATATTTCCATGGACTTTCTGAAGACATCATAAAACCTACAGGTTTTTAAATTCTAAAAATAAGTGAAATCAAAAGAAGACTTACTGCTGTTGTCAATGATCTTCCATTCTCTTTTACAGGATGATGATGCTAGAGACATGCTTTGAACTTGATTTTTTGAAGTAGGTAGTCTTGAGTGATTCCTGTGAGTATGGGATACATTTTCAACCATGCTATTTCTTGCATACAGTGAAGAAAGTATCATATGTAGATACAGCTTCATTCTCATATGCTTTTAAAAGAATGTTCTGCCTTCATTTTACGCTTCAGGGAGAGAGACTGCACCCAGCTGATCAGTGTTTGCACAGATCATATAGGTCTTAGGAGGTTTTAAAACTTCATTGAAAACTCAACTTAAAGTAGTGTAGACCCAGAGAATGCATACCTTTAACTTATTTAATCCTTGCTGCAATCAGTTTACCTTGTCAAAACACATGGTGCTTCCTTTGCACATTACTTACACGATAACGACGGCTCTAAGGGCTTCTAATGCATATTCCCTTCAAGATCTTTGAATTTTGATCACCAAAATGGCTTTAGTAGAACTGTTCTTATGTTACAGGTTTTTAAAATACATTAATTCATTGGAATTGAAAGAATACTGAAATTTTGCTTGGCTATTCTGCATTTAAAAAATACACAACTTTCAGTGCTAAGTACATGCAGCACTTTATCTGTACAATCATGATTCATCTTCTCTGTCTTTCTCAGCTGCTAATTCCCTGCCAAGTTTCACTGCTGGCAGACTTGTATAGTGTACAGATTTGAAATCAGTATGCAGCTGACAATAATTACAGAAGTAAATTAGAAGATCCCAGTGGTTATTTATTTTTAAAGTGTCTGGAGAGTCTTTTTTCTTAAGTTAGTAGCACAAACCTCTCCTTTTGTGTCTTGGTCTAGGCTTCTTTCAGTTGCTGTTTCACAACATTAGTTTCACAATGCTGAGGCAACAGACAAACTAGTCTGCCTTGGTGACAGGCAGTGCTATCCACTTACATTTCCTCTTAAATATTGCTGGAAAATTAGGGAGGAGGGTCGCTGCCACAAAAAATACATTGAATATGATTGCCATAGGGCTAGATATGAGATTAATGTTTATCTCTGACTATAATGGTAAGAACTCAGTATGAGAAGTAATTGATAAATCTTGATTTGACTTCAAATTTTTTTCTCAGCATGCTCATGAGGTATTTGGGTTTTGTCACATCACAAAAGATAGATGAGGTAGCTCAGGTGGACTTACATGACTGCAATCATATCACTGAGTTGAAAAACCCCAAAGAAGAAGTGCTGCTGGAAAACACATATTCTCTGGCTGTTGTAACTGACCTGCCAAGTGGCTGTCTTAGTTTGATGGCTTCCTGGAGGAAAAGAAAGTGTATTGCATTTTGCTGATGGTGCTGTTGCCACAGGCCTTTCATTGGGGCACGTTTGTAGCTGTTTGGACGTTTGCAACAAGGTCCTGTCCATCCTTTGCAGTGAGCTGTGCTGGCCCTTAGTATCCTGCTGCTACCACAAGTGGAGGATTTCCTGTCACTCCAAAGAACACAGGTACAGTGATTTCTTTGTCTGCAGACATTAAACTGGATTGTCTTCTCACTCTTTTTATTCATAGAGGGAAACACTAGAAGTCACAAATAGGAACAGTGCTTTGGTGACAGCCATTGCATTTGTATTGTCTTCTCCAAGGTCTTTGAGGTTCCAGTCCCAGATAAATGAATTATTTTGTGCATCATGTCTTCAAGTCAGTAAGACTCTGATCTGGATATAAATGCATGTAGTCGTGGCCTTTATTCACAGAGTTCAGATGCTAAGGAAGAAATGACTCTTGAAATCTGGAAGTCTCTTGCTACTGGACTATAAAAACTCATGTGACTGGCTCATAAAAAGGAAGCAGTCTTTCTGTTTCTTACCTCTGTTTACTTGTTATTGTGGTTGGGCAGAAAGAGGTCTAGAAGTGGCTTGGACAGAAATGTGGATGATGTCTCACTGTCTCACTGCTCTGTTACAGGGCAGGTTGGGCTGTGTCCAGCCTTTTTCCAGTCTCCTGGGGTAGAAGTTGCTGTGGCTGCTCTTTAAACAGGGGAAGGCTGTGGATGTGGTCTACCTCGACTTCAGCAAGGCCCCTGACACAGTCTCCCACAGCATCCTCCTGGAGAAGCCAGCAATCCACAGCTTGGACAGGTGCCCCCGTCACTGGGTTGAAAACTGGTTGGATGACCAGGCCCAGAGAGTGATGGTGAATGGAGCTGCATCCAGCTGGTGTCCGGTGACCAGCGGTGTCCCTCAGGGATCAGTGCTGGGCCCAGTCCTGTTCAACATCTTTATTGATGACCTGGATGTGGGGATGGAGTCCACCCTCAGAAGGTTCACAGATCACACCAAGCTGGGGGGAGTGTTGATCTGCCAGAGGGCAGGAAGAAGCTGCAGAGGGACCTGGACAGGTTGGGTCAATGGGCTGAGGCCAAAGGCATGAAATTCAACAAGACCAAGTGCAGGGTCCTGCAAATTGGCCACGATAACCCCAGGCAGCACTACAGGCTGGGGGAAGAGTGGCTGGAGAGCAGCCCAGCAGAGAGGGACCTGGGAGTGCTGGTTGAGAACTGGTTGAACATGAGCCAGCAATGTGCCCAGGTGGCCTGGAAGGCCAATGGCATCCTGGCTTGTATCAGGAATAGTGTGACCAGCAGGAGCAGGGATGAAATTCTCCCCCTGTGCACAGCACTGGTGAGGCCTCACCTCCAGTACTGTGTGCAGTTCTGGGCCCCTCACTTCAAGAAGGATATTGAGGTGCTGGAGCAGGTCCAGAGGAGAGCAACAAGGCTGGGGAAAGGGCCAGAGGGAAAGTCTTATAGGGATAGGCTGAGGGAGCTGGGGTTGTTTAGCCTGGAGAAGAGGAGACTCAGGGGGGACCTTATCACTCTCTTCAACTACCTGAAGGGAGGTTGTAGTCAGGTGGGGGCTGGGCTCTTTTTGCAGGCAACTAGCAACAAGACAAGAGGGCCTGGCCTCAAGCTGCTTCAGGGGAGGTTTAGGTTGGATATTAGGAAGTACTTCTTCAGGGAAAGGGTGATTAGGCATTGGAATGGGTTTCCCAGGGAAGTGGTGGAGGCACCATCTCTGGAAGTGTTCAAGGAAAGGCTGGATGTGGCACTTAGTGCCATGGTCTAGCTGGTGTGGTGGTGTTAGGTCATGGGCTGGACTTGATGATCTCAGGGGCTTTTCCAGCCTTGCTGATTCCGTGATTCTGTGAAATGTTTATGATCTGACCCAAAAACATAACAAAAAACCCGAAACAGTGGCCTTTAAAAAAGGTTCTAATTCAGCAGAGGTGGAAGGATACCTCAGGATAGCTGACAAACCCTTTATTGACAATTACATTTGCCACTCCCCAATTGCAGAAAGGGCTGAGGTGTACATGAACAAGCTGCTGAATCAGTGTATTTTACAGCATAATGTGAAGGCAAATGCCACCTCGTAATCTGCAGTATTTTGACAGTTGATCTGTGAGAGCTCAGCTGTCCGTGCATGGAGGGCAGCATCCTGAGTTGCCAGCCTCTGCCATGCCACATCTGCTTAGGAGCCAGTGCTCTTGGCAGAGGTTGTCAGGATTTTAAGCAGAGTCATTGCACAACTTTATTTTAAACAAGCCTTTTAAGAAACAGAATAGACACAACTGCTGGACAGAAACTTATAGGATGCTGGGACCAAGCTGCTGGGCTCAGAAGTTGGGTAATACCTTCGACAGGTCTGCTCCAAACAGATTAGTCATGTATAATGGGATTCCAGTTTGGATGCAGAGATAGATCAGAGTGTAGGATTTCAATGTTGCACAGCTTGTGAGTCATGAGGCTATTAAAGTAGAATATATGTATTCTCCAGTGCCAGTGTTTGAAAGTTTATTCTCCCAAAACTTTCCAGGGTTTATGTGGTGGAAATAATCACTGTGTATAAAAAAACCCTGAAACATCCAACCTGAAGTAAAAGAGACTAATAAAAACTGCAAGATTATTTAATTTAAAATGAAGCAACAGAAGATCTTTTTTCATACACCAATAATTCAGAAAATGTTACATGTGAACACTTAGAAACCCAGAGCCTGCAAATCTTTATTTGCAGCAAGTTCTTCCACATGTGTATCTTAATTTTCTGCACTGCATTGTTCTTTAAATATATGTTTTGACAAAGCCTGCACACCCTCTTCCCTTCTAAAAGTATTTCAAAGTATCATTCAGAATTTCCAAAAGATTATTGAACTTCAAACTTCATCTAATTTATTGTGCATGAATTTTTCTTGATGTATCATGTCAGATGCATAAGCTGACAGTCTGTTGGCTGCTCTTCACTTAATGGTACTGTGAGCATTTATATAAAAGGATGACACATGATTTATGCAGCAAAAAAAATCAGCTGGACCCTTGACTTAACATCATAACAAATGTCTAAATATGTATTTGTTGCTGTGTACATAATCCTGGTTTTCAGCACCAAAAAAAAGAAAGAAGACCCTCAAGACTTTGAATGTGTATTTTTAGCATCTTACTACTTTTGCTACTTTTCTGTATCTGAAGTGATGATTTCAAAGAGTTGTAAAATTACCGTCATAAAATCATGCTTAACATGAGCTCTAATATACTCATGTTGATAATGTCTGCTTCAGATTTTGTCTTGATTTATGCATATTTCTTCTAGTAAGATACTATTCCGTGAACGAGCTTAGCAGGAGACATTGAGTAACTATCATTAACTTTCACTCTAAGCCAAACAACATTGGTAGCTTTGATAAATGCCTATCCTAATTCTGCTTTACTGTTGCTCCAGCAACTGCCCATCATCAAATGCTCTGGGAAAACTCAGCAATACACAAAGACTCTTCACAGTTGCACAACAATATATAGAAATATCTGAAACCAAATGTATTTTAGGTGTCCCCAAAGAAAGGTCTTGAACATGAGCACTTGTTTTAAAAATAATACTTCTATGCAAAGATTACCACAGCTGTCAGAGTAAAAACCCCGATGACTTAAAGGAAGCCAAGATTTCACTTGCCTGTAATAGCTCTCCAGAATCTTGCACACTTGATTAGTAACAGACCTGAGCACAGGAATCCATTAACAGAAGGACTTCTTCATTTCAAAATCTGACTTCCTTTTGTACTAAAAATTAAATAATAAAATTAATCTAGAAAAGGTCTAAGTATCATTCATAACAGGAACTCACCTTCTTATTCATCTGTAAAACTGGGTTAATAACTGTGACTCATTCATAAACTGCTTAAGCATCTCCTACACATAACACAAGGCTTGGATAATATAAAAACCTGATTAATTCCTCTCATACCGTAACAGACAGCCTCACATAGCAAATCAACTGTTTCTATTTTTCTCAGATGAATAATTTTATTAACTTGGCAATTCTGGAAGGTTTTATCCATTCTCATTCTTTTTTTCAGATACTAGAGCCCAGTCCAAATTTACACCAAGTTTAAAACTGCGGGACTGTTGAAACGTTGTTTGGTAGGGCTCTTTTGAGATAATCTAATCCAGCCTCCTGTTCAAAGCAAGACTACTGCCAGCACTAAAAACCAAGTCAGTTATGGTGTTGTATAACTGAGCCGTGGAAACCTCCATGGACGGAGAGATGTCTACATCCCTACTACATCCCTCAGGTTCCAGTGACAGAGGACGAAAATTTAATACAAAATATATCCACCAGCAGTCCACTCTCTGAGCTAGGGGTAGGATAGCCTTACTGAACATGTAAGCTAAGCATATCTCTGCATCCTGAAGGCTGGATGGAAAATGAGGTCGTGTTTCAATACAATCATTATTATTGCTTCTTGCTCTTTGTTAAATGTGTTGTATTCTCACACTTTGGCTGACTTATATTCTGCTATAGAACTGTCTTTTGGCAGTTAGAGGGTTTATTTGTCACCTGAACAGAACTTTGGAGTGAATTTTCAATGGCCTTACTTTGACAGAGGAAGAGAGGCTCTACTAGAGACATTTCACAGATGCTTCCAATATATTTTGCATGGCAAAAAGTAAGTTCTAAAAGATGGAAGCTCTGTTAGGAGGAAATTAGTGTTGTATAAAAAACACCTTAAACTGCACCAAATAAGACCTATTATTTTGTTGGGTGTTTTTCAGGTTAATTGTGATTACCATGAAGTCACTGAGGGATCATTACAAGGTTAGCAGAAATGTGATCCAAAGCACAGGCATTTCCATGGCAGGAAAATTTGGAACACCCATGTGGTTTTCCTGAAACACTGAATTGGACAGACACAGGTTTTATTCCCAGCTTTCTACTTGCCTACACTAGGCAAATAATTTCATCTGTTCCCCATCAGCAAAACAGAGTAAGTGGCTGTGAGCTACTTTATTAAGTTCTTTGAGATCTATTCATGAAAAAAGCTGAATGAGAGACTTTGCTGATTCTAAATAAAAGGTCTTATCTCTGGGAATTACTGAGGAGGGCTCTGAATCTTCATAGAAGAGGATTGCTCTGATTTTAACAGGTTCCTTTAGAAACAGATTCAGTTAAATAATTGCAATTTCTGTAGTTCAGACAAGACCTAAGAAAAAGCCTGAAGCAGTTAAGTACAGGGGAAAGGGAATGTATTTGTAAGTCAAGCAGCGCAGAGCAAAACTTTCTGAAGCAAGCACTTAATCACCACCAGTTTTCACTGGCTTTCACCTCTTCCTGTTTTAACTTGGGATCCCACTGTACAAAGGAATGTAGCAGCAAACAAGACCCAGTACTTTTACCTGGAGTTTGACCACATGTTGTTCTGTACCGCAATATAAACCCTACTTGCAGTTTTCATTAGATCATGCAACCATGGGTGACAATTAAAAAGAACTAAGGAACAGACATGGACTTCCTAATATATTTTACCACAGGAATGATTCATTTTGGCAGTAGTCCAAAGCCTCGAGGGGGGGGACTTAGCCTGAAGGATAGATAGTGTTGTCGCTGTCATCCTTCCTCATAGTTTTGTCTGGAACAGCTTAAGAGCCTTTCAGCAAAGCATGCTGAATCAACTCATTCTTGGCCAGCTCAGTTTGCTTTTTGCTGAGCCCAGTGCAGGCAAAAAGGAGGGCGTGACCACCACAGCCTCTTTATTTTGCAGACTTCCTAGCCCCTTTGCCACGGTTTCTGCTACCTGGACCTGGTAGAAACTGAATTATGTCCATTGTCCAATATGTCTTGTGATATGAGTTGTCATAATTCTGTGTGTTCTTGAAGTGCTAAAACCTGTGTGATTTGCTATCATGCTGCCACAAACCTTCTTATTTAACTCATGTTATCAAAAAAATTAATAAAGCTTGAAACTTTTAGTGTGGAGTTTCTTGGCTGCAACAAGGTGGAATAACTGACAATGGCCTAGATAAATTCATTCAATCCTGGATGACTTTCTGTTAATTTGTGGGAGAAATGCATCTGTTTGCAGCAAAGAGAGTTAAACATATTCTGCTTTAGATGAGTCTGTAAGGATTCCAGTAAGAGTCTTTGATGCTTGAATCCAAGAAGAAATGGTATCCAGCCTACGTTCTACCTTCACAACAATGAAAGGCATTTAGACTAAGAAGTAGAGCTCTCTCTTAAGAACATTCATTGCTGGGGCAAAGAGGAAGCACATGCTATGACATGGAAGCCCTCCTTTCTCTTTTTACAAGGAGATATGCCTCTGCCTAGTCATTTGATTTCACTTCCAGCTTAGGCCATCAGTTTTCTGTGTAAATGGTGAGTTGTTTCATTTGTCTGCACTTTCGGAATTGCTGTTATACAAATGAAGTATGGATATTGAGAGAATTACAGTGTTAAAGGTGTGGTACACTTTACCTTGCAATGAATGTTTTGCTTAAAGATATCTTCATATCAGTATTAACAGAATATGCCATACATTTCTCATCAGACATGGGAGGATGACACACAATATTTAGATTTATCTTTGCCTCATTTGGATAAATATTCCTTCCATTTGGTAGGTATTGAACTTCTAACTTGAAAATTTCAATGGGCTGAGATCCAGAACCTTTAAAGTTGGGCTCTGGGCAACAGAGGACTTGAGGCAGATGTTGCTTCCATATCTGTGACTTTAGTAGGAATCGTAACAACATCTGTCCCCCGTCACCAAAGTTGAAGCATCTGACCATGACCAGTGCTGTGCAAAAGCTTAGCTGAGATTTCAAAGGAGAAGTGGACAGATTTTTTCTCTTGTCTGTAGTTTTGGAGCCTCCATATATCCTCTTTTAGACCAATGAATACCAGAACACTCAGAAAATTATACAGGAAGCCTGGGCTTGCCAGCAAGATTGTCATTCATACTTTCCCATCTTCTGCAGCAAGACTAGAATGCGAGACATCAGTGGAATTCAGACCTACGACCTTCTGAATATTCACAATGAACCCGCTCTGAAAGCAACATACACTTCAATCTCAGGATGGCTTTTGTTGTCTTTAGTGTGGTACGACTACTAAAATAAGGTGGTTGGAATGCCTTTCTGTGTACCAAAGCAAACCACAAACACCTTCACGCAGTTCTGTAACACGCATCTGACATTAAATCTACTTTTGGCTATGGTTTTAAACAAATCAATTGACAGGCTTATAAAGCTAGTCTAAGAATCTTTATCATTCCAAACAGTAGCTATTTATCTCATGCTCTGTTGGGGGCAGGGGAAATAGAAATATTTCCTTTTTATAGCTGCAACTTTGGCTTTCATGACATCATCAAAATGCAGTGGAATTCAGCTTCTCTTCTTTCAGTACTTTAAAAAAAGAGAAAGGAGGATTGAGAAACGAGGTTATGTTACATACCTTTATAATATGTTGTCATTTATAATGGTTTTAGAAGGAAAAATAAAAACTAAAGATAATTTTAAGGGAAACAAATATGTACAATTTTGCATTTATTGACTGATTGACACACATGTTCACAGAAATAATTAGAGAAATAATCCTATTTTATTTTAGACATAAATAAGTGGCTTTATACCACTCATGTTAGGGAAATTTCTAGGTTGAAAAAAATAGGATTTTTGTCTGTTTGCAGGCCTTTCCAGTTAGCCACATTCATCATAATTTTCTCAAGTGATATTTTTCTGATGTTCTTCAGCTTCCTTCAAACATGGGATAATTTAAAATGGTGAAAAGATGGTGATGTTCTTTGATATCTTGCCTCTTATATAGCAGTGTATATACTACCACAGATCTCTCAGAATCTGGAAAAGAAGCTTCTGGTGGACATGTATGGGTACTCTATAGAAGTATATATCTGACCATTGTGTTGAGACTGAAGATTCCTAAAACCAAAGTTGAGCTTTAAAATCTTTAATGTGGAAAAGAACAGAGACTTTACTAGTCAGGGTGAGAAGAGAGCTATGTACTGATTAATGATGCATTGAATGGCAATCTAGTCTATCAAAATCTAATTGGCATGATAAAAGAATAAAGGATTAACCTGAACTATGAGGCTAATTTAATACACAAAGAGAAAATTACTTTTTCTTAGGATCTAATGAGTTTGGTGTCTGCCTCTAGTTTAACGGACATGAAAAACTGGGCTTTCCTCAAACTTCAAATAAAACTTTGCTACAATTATGTGTAAGTGCTTCCACTGAACTAAACCCAAATAAATCTGAGTTATCTGTGAAAATCAGGACTATATATTGTCACAATTGATAGTAAACATGGTGAGTTATTGCAAATAACTTCAAAAGTATTTGGTTTAGGAAACTGAAAAAAGAAGGGGTGCTATTTTCTTTCTTTAGCTTCTTCACCCCACATTTTATTTTTACATTTGGTATCTCTCCATACTTCAAATCTATATGGGTATGATCCAGAAGGTGAAAGAAGTTATTACAAAAGGGCCTACAGTAGTTCTTACTGTAGTCTAAAAGGTATGTTATCACTCTGAGAAGGATCCTTTGTTCTGGTTAAACTGATGTAATCTTAAGTCTTCTATGACTAATATGTAAATGTGTTAATACACATTCTTATCTTGAATAGAAATGCAAAGGAAAATTGTTCAAGCAGAGAGTTCATGCAGCTTTATTATTAAGATGTTAGAGACTGCCCAATGAAGTTAATGTAATGAATATTGTGTTAACATTTGTAAACAAAATCACCTCCAAATCTTCTGTTTAGTGGAGAGGGAAACTAAGAGCAGCAGCTCAGTGGTGCTCATTTGTTAATGAAATTAAAGATAAAATAGTGATGTGGTTTTGAAGTGATCTGATTCGCACTGTTAGTGTCGTGCACAATAAACCTGATTAGGGCATTGTCCTTGAAAAACAGTTATGCAACTCACTGGAAGGGGTTTGTGCAGCTAAATACTTTCAACTCTAAGTGGTTAGTTATGGTCTTTAGACTTGCAAACCTTTGTTAAAAATCTGAAAAGTTCTGGCTTAAGCCACAAAAAACAAGGAAGGTAAGTAATCTGTCAAAATAAATTATGTATCCTACCTTGGCAAGCATTATATTAATTTCTTCCCCCAAATCCACACAAACAGAATCTGTCAAGGTCATTCTTTGCTTCTCAAGACTTTTCATAGTGAAAACACATAGAGTATGTGAAATCAGGTCAGCTTCGTACCCTGACAAAGTTTTCAGGTTACATTATCAGGATGAAATTAAATAATCAAAATTAAAATAGCAAAAAACATAACCCAAATCTATTAACAAAGAAGGAATTATATGTTATACGTATATTTATAGTATGTACTTGTATTTTTATGACATGCAAATTAACTTTCCAAATGTTGAAAATGATCAACTGATACAACATCTATTTTCCATTATTTCAGTATCTAGCAGAAAGAGGATAAGTATGCAGAAAGCTGAGGATTTATGTACTGATTATTTATTGATAGGTGAGATTCATTAGTCTCTACAAACAGCATAAAAGTTGTGAAGGAGCAGGACGTAGCAAAAGAAACTGTGATATAGAGCAGCAAGGGCCCTATGCATGATAAACACCAGGAACAGCAACCAAATTCAAGAAACAGGTTTATACTGTGGAATACATAGAATATCTATTAAATACCTTTTTATCATTAAAACAGATCTCAAGAAAGCTAAGAAAACTGTTTTTCAAAGATGTATTTTGTTTCACAGTATTTATTTTGGAATCCGATGCTCATGCAATATAAAGGTAAGTCTTTTGGTTTTAATACCAATCAAATAGTAAGACTGAGGACTTACCTTTCTCAGAATTCTCTGCTGTCTTTTTTTTTCCAGGAACTGCCTGGGAAATGTTTTTATGACTCCTGGGCTCTTATT
The DNA here is from genome assembly GCF_020740795.1 of Apus apus. NCBI lineage: Eukaryota > Metazoa > Chordata > Aves > Apodiformes > Apodidae > Apus > Apus apus. The sequence goes on from NC_067312.1 coordinate 19,571,092, forward strand.
TACCTATGTATCCACAGAAGAGAAGACCCTTGAAGCAACACAATGTTGAAAATATTTTGTCTTAGGACAGGCCAATGCCTACTACTCATGCCCAGATTGTCTGGCTAGATGATATCTTGGGGCACTGTGATTAGGTGGTTTTGGAAACACTATTCTCAGGGACTGTTGCTGGCACACAAGCAATAAAGTAGTATTGCACTTACTGCAGTTCCTGGAGGTAAAAAATTTAAGAGTTTAGGAAAAAAATATGCAGACTTTTCTAAAAAGGTGGGTGTGAGAAAGCTCTGTTTGGACATGAAAGACCCCTTAAATATTTTTAAGATCTGTGGTCTCCCTGCCATCATTACAGCAACATGCTATTTGAATCAATTCTGCCACAGTGCCAGAAAATACATAGACTTCACATAAATGGATTGCATGATGAAGTAGGTTCTAATGTCACCGCTCAGTTTTCTTATTCCCTCTGACAGCTGTTAGGGTCTTGGCAAGGTCTGCCTGCTGGATCGAGGAAGAGGAACAGCACTGCCACCATTGCTAGGCATCGTGAATCAAAGTGTGCAGACAGTATTACTGGAGGGACAGGGTATGATGAATAGAAATAAAAAGGAGGGAGTGAATGTGTCAGGCTGGATGCCATTATTGCACTGAGAAATGATTATTCAGATATGCATTGGCTCTGGAGAAAGGAAGTAGGGTACTCTGTGGATGGTGTTCTTGCCAGTGCCTTGCTCTTTGTGATTATTTAGGAAGGCAGCTATCCTGAAGTAGCTGTCAAACTGCATTGATCTTCTCTGTTCCTCTTATACAGGATCCTCATATAGCTTGTGTGGTATGTGCTGGATACACTGGTTATGTGAAACTGTTGGTTTGCAGCCCACAGCCATGCTGAGACACACTAACTAGACTTGGCCTTGTTTTTATGTTTGCTGATGGTTGAATGTTCATGCTATTTTCATGTTACTACCCTCTAGTAACTGCGGTTTATTTTTAGTACTGCTTGATTTCACTGCTAACAGAAGAAAGATGACAGAGCAGCAGGCATACAAAAAGAATAACTGTGGAGTCCTCTTTGGCTGAAGTGAGGAAGTGGTCCTTCTTCTATCATAACCCTTTATGCTCCCTTTCAGCAAGGAAACTCTTGCATTTGTTCTTTTTTAATTTAGACCTCTATAGCTTCCAGTGGAGAAAAGCTTCCACAGTTTATTGACAGCTATGATTATGCCCTGTGGCTTGGTGTCACAGAATCGAAAGAATAATAAGACCACAGACTGAAAGAGATGTAACTGCCAGTGATAGCAGTAGGGTAAAGTAAAATCGAACTATTGCTGGTCTCCTGAGTCTGAATTGGTACAGTTGCTTTCCCCTAGAGAGGGAACAGATAGTGGTGCTTACAAAAGATGTAACTGCTGATCCAGGCGAGGGCTCTGCTGCTAACTTAGTAGTCTGGAAGAATATAAGAACTGATGAGAGGAATAATTTTGGTAGTTCTCCACAAGTGATGTACAAGAGGTTTAACAGGTCTTGCTCACTTCATGACTACACTTCCTCTCAGCAGGGGTTCACCTAGAACCTAAAAAATATTAAATCCCTCAGCTTTGTAGGAGGCCTAAGGTAAGTAAATATACTTGTTACTCAGTTACAACTGGGAAAAGCCGAGTCATGAAAAAATGGAGACTTATTCGAGGTCAGAAAAAAACTCTGCAGCCCAGTTAGGAAGAATATCCAACATCATATTAGATGTCAAAGTACTGATAATTTAAAGACTACCTGGGGTCACAAATTGAACTGATTTTAGTCATTAATGCAAGATGTACAAACAAAAAAAAAAAAAAAAAAAAAAAAAAAATCAAGGCTGCAGATAGATTTCTACTGTACAAGAATTGCAATCTAGTTTGCTGATCGCTCCATTCCTTGTCTGCCTTTCATATTTAAATTGCAAACTCTTTGGAGACAGATTACCTTTTTGCTTTGGATTTTATGGTGGATAGAACAAAAGGTTCCCTAGTTCATGAGTGGATGCTATGGGAATAAAATTGGTAACTGTGATGAACGTGACTAGACAGTACAGGACTGTTAGCAGAAGCACCAGTTAGTTCTCAAAAAAACCCAGAGAAGTGTTATTACGTGCTTTGGCAGAAAATGGAGGTTTAAGTACAGCACTTTTCTTAAATAATGTGTCTGACACCGTAAGATGAAACAAAAATGAAAATGACCTCTAATTCTATGTCCTCATTATTTATTCTGCTTCTCCATTATGCAGGAGAGTAAACAGGAAGAGATTATGGTTTAGGAGCAGGTTTGCTTTCCCTTTCCCACAAAAGAAATAATGAATGGAAGATCAAGGTGGGGATAAGTCTTTCTATACTGTTTGTATGCAGTTTTAAAGCACTTTCTGTGTGTTTACTCAAGACCAAAAGCTGTGTGGACTGTGTTATCTCTCATATTTATTCTGTTTGTGGATGATGATACCTAGGTTATATAGTCAGGGGTATGGCAGATTCCTATCTCTAGCGTGTTGAAAATTGTTGGTTATTCATGACACTGTTACAGGTTTTGTGCAACAAGGAAACCCCTTGGCTTGCAAAAACTTAGTGTGTTCCCAAACAGAAGTTTCTTTGTGTATAATAGTTGATGTTTCAAATGTTGCATGATACCAATTTGAGGCCAAAGGCTTCTGTTTCATAACAAACCATGGGTGCCGTTACTTACGTCTTAGGGGAAACAGGCCCACTGAAAACTGCTAGAAGTCTCATGTTATCCTCCAGAGCTGTATTTTAGATACATGAGAAATTAAATGTGCAACAGGTAACCAAGTTTCTTTCTGAGCTCTTCAGTAAGTTTTATGCTTTTTATAATCAGGTCAACTCACATTGATTAAGTGCAAAAAGGATGTTAAAGAGCAAATCACAATAATATAGACATTTGTCAGCATGTTAAATTACTGATTTCAGAATTTAGTACTTTTAGTAGAGCCTCTATTTGTGCATAAAACTATGTTACCTACAGGCATTGCATTACCTAGTGTTCTGGAGTAAGGCATAGCAATGCTGTACTGCCCTGGTCAAAGCTGAGTGGAGACACATCCACTTGAAACAATAAGGTGAATGTAAGCATCATAGGTAAAATGTAATTTATTGGAGCTGGATTTCAGCCAATAATCAGGGGATAAAAAGACCTTATAAGGTACACCGGGTAATCTTTAATGACTATATAGTGAGTTTTTTCCACTGTTCATCTTATTGAGAAGTAACTAAACACCTTGATAGGGCTGGCCTTACTCAACCAGCAAAACCTTGCCTTAATAGGGATGGTGACAACACATGTCTGCTCTTAATTGTTTCTTACACTAGGGCCTCCCACTGTCCCTGACTTTCATGTTGTGCCCTGTTCTTAGGTGCTTTTCAGAAAGTATTTTACCTCACTACACATGCATGTTCTTCAGAATCCCATTGTTCACTGACATTTTGCCTTGAATTTCTGAAGTTTCCTCCTCCTTTAAGCCTTGTTGGGGCCTTGGCATTCTGGGAGAGGTATCCCCTAGGACTCTGGGTGTCTATCCTGGATGTGTGTCTTATCTCCTACTTAGAGATTTGCTTTTTCTTCTCTGTATCCTTTTCTAGCCAATAGCTAGTAAATTCCAAAAGTTGGGTTGTTTGGGGTTTTGTTTGGGGTTTTTTTAGAATGCTTTTAAAACATAGTTGTTTGGTTTTGTTTTTGTTTGTTTCTGTGAATGTGATTTTATGGTAGAGAAGAACATTTGGAAAGATGTAATTGTGCACTGTTTGTTGTTTTGTAATTGTGCAAGGTTGTTTTTTCTTCCTAATCAAGATTGGAGGATCCTGTATAACGTGCAGGTTACACTGCCAACAACTGGTAATAATATGAGTATGTTTCAACCATCTGCTTCAGAATTTGCATGCAACTAATCTCATGTTGCTTCTAGCAGCAAGTCACATGCTTCGCCCTGCATTAAGTAACATACTCACTTTGACAACAAGGCTTGGTTTAGGAATCTTCCAGAAAAATGTCCCTAATTTATAGTAAGAGCTTTAAGTAAGTGTCAAATACTATCCTTATGAAAATCAGGATTCACTTATCTTTACATGTACTGCCCCAGGCTGCACATTATAAGGGGATACTTAGATGACCAAAGGTATCCAGCTTAACACCTGACAATGAATGCAACTGACTTCCTCACAGTCTTCACTTAAAGATCTTCATAAAGGTAGTTACAGTGTGGCAGCTGAACAGGCCACCCAAGTGATTCACTTAGTATAGCCTTGAGGTCATGGGCGTACTGACATTATTTTGCCATTATATGGAGTATCATTTGAAGCCATTTCAAAGCTCCTTGGGCTTTTGCTCTTGTAAGTCTAGAGGGAAAGAGCTCTTCATATCTGCTCATTACATCCTTCAGCAAAGACTCTACTCCTAGGTCAGTATCTGATCACATACATAAGGTAAGAAAGAACCTGCTCTGTTAGGAGGCTATTTTTCACTCTACCAGTGTTTCTCGTCAGTGATCCCAGCAAGGGGACCATAATAATAACTGTTGAACTAATTAGTTAATGTTACACTCGAGGGATACACAGCGAATTCTGACAAACAAGCACAAGACATTTAGCTACAGCAGAGTGCTTTGAAGCGACTTCTACTGTATCCAAAACCACACTGTCCTGAAAACAATCTGGTACGCATAGCTCCATTTAGTTTTCCTTTCGTGATCCCAGATTAAATCAGCATTCATACAAGCAGGCCCGTGCAATGGCAGCAAACAGCTCCTTCTGACAGCAGCACGCAGCCTTCTCGCAGAGCTGTGAAGTCCCTTCCCCACAGCTCGGAGGCTGAAAGCAAAACCGCCGAGTTGCAGTCGAGTGGAAATCTACACCGAGAGTAAATTTTGCTCGGACCTCCCCAACTTGGCGGTCATGTGATGTCTCCTGCCTTCCTCCTCTCTCCCAGCCGCTCGGGAGCAGCCGCAGCGGTAGGTGCATGCGGCGGGCTCCGAGCCGAGCAGCTAGATGTGCCTGCGGACGCGCGGCTGGAAGCGGCTGTGCTGCGAGAGATGAGCGCTTCCAAGTAGTTACGGGCATGGAAAAGCATCCTCGGGCGGGTGAAGCGGCGCCTGCCCAGTGAGGGCAGCCCCGGGAAAGGACGCGTGAAGGCTGCGGGCAAGGATGTTCGCTGATCCCAGAGCGGAATGAGCAGGTAAGCCCGGGCGCGGCCGCGGTTTCCGCGGGGCTCGCCGCAGCGCAGCCACGCACCGCCGGCATTCCTCCCGCTGCGGTCGGCTCCCGGGGAGGACGTGGCCGGGGGTGGGGGGGGGGGGTGGTGTTGGGAACAGATAGAGAGGGTGTTGCGAGTTGGGGCGCGGAGCCGCCCGGCGCCGGCCCGACTTTCGGGAAGGGTTTCCCCGCACCTCAACCCCTCACCGCCCGGCGCCTGATTCGCGCCGCGGGGCGGCCGCAGCCCCCGCCGCGCTCCCGCACGTGGGAAGGGCGGCGTGGGGGCAGGGACGCGCTCCCCGGCCGCCGCCTCTGCCGGCTGCGGGGCGCGGCCCGTCCCTGCCGGCTGGGCCCGCCGGCCCAGGCCCAGCCGGGCGCGGCTCCTCCAGCCGCCAACACCTGCGCGGGGGCGGAGCCCGCCCCGCTGCACCTCCGGGCCGCCCCGCCCCGCGCCGCCCCGCACCGCCCCGCCCGCCGCCGATCCCGGCCCGCCCCCCGCCCCCTCCGTGCGCCGTTTGCGCAGGCAGCGTCGTTTCCGTGGCGGGTCGGAGCGCTGGCTGCCCCCGATCTCCGGGAGCCCGATGTGACCCGCCAGAGAAAATGGCGGCGGCGGCGGGGAATCGCGCCTCGTCGTCGGGATTATCCTCGGGCAGCGGCGCGGAGGCGGCCGCCGCCGCCGCCTGCGGGAGCCCGAAGGGCGGCGCGGTCACGGGAAGCGTGGCGGGGAGCGGTGAGGAGCTCCTGCGGGAGGCGGGCGGCGGCGGCTGCCGGGAGCAGCGCTCTGACTGGAGACGGAAGCAGCTGCGCAAAGTGCGGAGCGTGGAGCTGGACCGACTCCCCGAGGCGCCCCTCTTCCTCGCCGCCGCCCCGGCCGCCGCCTCCTCCTCCTCCTCCTCGTCCTCTCCGGAGCCCCCCGAGACGCTGCTGCTCCACTACCTTGCCGGGCCGCCGCGCTCCAGCCCCGCCAGCCCGGCTGCCTCCCCCGGCCGCTGCTCCGAGCTCCTGGAGCCGCCGCCGGCGGGGAGTGCGGCGGGGACCGACCCCGCCGCGGAGCAGAGGATGGAGCCGTCTCTGCCCGCGAGGTGAGCGGGCACCGGCAGGGGGTGAGCAGGGCTCGACCCCGGAGGGGCGGCTGGTGACAGCGGCGGGGCTGTTCCCGCAGGGGGAGCTGGGGGTGGACTCCGGCGCCCCGCTTCCCCTCCGCGGGCGCCCGGCCGCCGCCTGGCCGCGGGCCGGCAGCGGATGCGGGGGCGGCGGGACCCGCCCGCGGAGCGCAGGGCCGGGGCACAGCGGGCAGCCCCTGCTCCGCCGCCTTCCCCCGGGGCACGGGGGCACCTGGTGCGTGGGTGCGGGAGAGGCGGCCGCCGGCCGGGCCGCCCTGCCGCCCGCAGCTGTCAGCGGCGCGGGGCTGCGCGGGGCCCGGCAGGCGGGGGAGCGGGTCGGGTCGGGTCGGGCTGCGCGGGGGCCGAGCCGCGGGGGGTGGCGTGCGTGTTTGCGGGGTGTGCTTTGTGCTTTAACTTCTGCCCCGGAGTCCTGGAAGCTTCGAAGTGCGAGCTCGGGGTGGGTGGTGGTGGCGGCCGGATGTGTCAGCCATTGGGTCGCGGGGCCAGCCGAGCCTGCTGGCTGCGCCCGCGACGCGGGGTGCGGGGTGCGGCGCGGGGCCGTGCTCCTCCGCCCGGCCCAGCCCAGCCCCTGGCCGCCCCCCGCGCTGCCCCGGCGTTGGCTGAAACGGATTTGAGTGAATTCGTCGTTATTTTTTTAACAGGACTTCTCCGAAGTCTTCATTCCAGTTTGCAGCGTCGTGATGCTGCAGAACTGATTTCTTTAGCTCTTGGCAAGAGAGGGAAGAGGCTTTCAAGCATAAACCTCCTCTCTCGTTTTCCAAGAGCAAGTGATTTTGTGGTTGGTGTAGTCTAAATGATGCATTTCAGTGGTCTCAATTAGCGCCCTGCTGTTTGTAGCCCGTATTTGCCCTCCGCATGTAGTACTTTAAGTCTGTTTTCTTGAGTGTCTTTTAGAACTGGCCGTATTCTGCTTCTTTGATACGTGTAGAAGTATTCAGGGTGAAAGCAAACTGGTGTCCGTGGTGTTTAAACACTTCAGAGCACATTCCGGCTTTAACGTGCACTTGCTCGGTCTGACTAGTATTTGTGTGGCAAGGCACTGCCGTAGTAGAGATACAATTCTGATGTGAGCTTAGCAGTTTGTTTTGGATTTCTTGGAAGGTTTGATATGATGTGAATTAAGTAGTTTAAAGACTTTATGGTAACGTCCAAGGGCCTCTTTTAATGCTGCCTTGCAGTGTGTCTGGCTAATTATTTAAACATTCTGGTTTGGAGACAAGGCTGTATTCTTTTTGGTTGTGTCTTGTGTCATTTAAACCTCAAAGCATATCTTTTAAAAGTTGACTTATCTTGGCACTTCTGTAATAAAAAACCTTTTCTAGACTAATGTCCTGTTTCTATGAATTATCTGCAATTCAGATAGATTTTGGTCCATTTCTAGGGCAGCATAAAAATATTTGGTATTGTATGGTCATAACATACAAGAAATGTCGCTGTACTGACAAAATTATTAGTGGGAAGTATGAAGTCTTTTGGGTAAGGGGAAGTAAGGTATGAATTTTAGCAAGTAATTTGTCTTATGACTCCAACACCATCTTTGTTTGCATGAAGTAATGAAATTGTAATGTACTGTATCTTGTAATACGATTGTAACCAGTTTCATGGCTTTCAAGGAAAAGAAGGAAATGTTGTTGAAACATGTTTAAAATAACTCAGTCCTACGGCAAGTGAGATGTAGGCTTGACATTGGAGGTTCAGGAAAGTCAATAAATGTTGCATCGGTGCTGAAACACTGTGTCAATCTATGCTAGTCAGTCCTACAGCAGCAATGACAGAGCAGCTGTGGAATTTTTTCCTTTCGCGTGGACAGTTTTGCTTACTTCTAAGTACCTGCATTTGGACAAGTCAGTGTTTTGAACATGTGTACTAGTTAAAGCCCTTCTCCTAAAAGTTCTGACTTTTGACTAGGAATGTTAACAAATCATAGAAAATACTAAATGCCAAGTGCTTTTCTCTGCAGTATTATAGTGAGATCGTCATGTTTGCATTTATCATAAGAACACTTGAAAATATATGGCAATGTTAGTTCCTCAGAAATATCCTATAAATGCTCATGTAGAATACCTCGGTAATTCCATATGTTGTGTTAGCAGCAAATAGACGTGAGACAAAGTTCTACTTTGTCAGGCCATAATAAGAATTTAAAAACATCCACTTGCCCGTTTTGTAGCATTAATTTACTTACTCTAGGCGAAGGAGGAAGGTTAATTCGTATGTGAGTAACAGTGTATTACACATCAAATGTGTGTATGCAGCTCTTGCCCAGACATTTATTAAGAGGCAATCTGAAGGACATAATCAAAATAATGTATTATATGGAGGTTTTCTATTCTGTTTTTAAATACAGTAGTTGTTACTTTCCTGTAAGGATCTACTGTTAGTTTAAAGATTCTATGCTTGCTCCAAAGTCCCCCTATCAGTCTCTTTGGTATTACGGTTACTTTCTTTTTCAATAGATTTTCTGTTTATACTGGAAGACCTGCATGAGCTTCAGAATGAAGCTGAGAAGGGAAATTGACTCTGCTGTTAAGTCCTAAATGTAAATATTGCCTTTTTTCTTTAATCTCTCAAGCATTCTGCTTGTCAAGGCTGTAGAGCAAATATTTTCACTAAAAGCTGTGAAGGTTGTAAGCTATCTTTTTATATCACTGTAAAAGGAGGCGGGAGTTTCTACTAGGAAATGCAGCTTCAATGTAAAATGCTTAGACCTTTTATCCCATACTGGGGGTGTATTGATTTGTTTTGTATAAAAAGATCCAGACAGTGATAACTGTAATATGATTTCTTCTAACTTGAGGGAAGTCTATGAAGGTTAAAGGCACCTCCATCTCTGTGACATTAAAAATGTTCCTTTAAAACATTCAGATTATATAAGTGATGTTTATTTGTGTCTAAAATTGGCGTAGTTGACTTATTACATCCCCAACTACAACAGTAGTTAGGCTGCAGTAGCCATGTTTTTGTAAAAATGAAACACAGGAAATGCTGTAATTAGTCTCTTCTGTGTACAGTAGCTGTGTACTGTGTGACTTGCCTGAAAATGCAGTGTTTGAATATGTATGTGCTAGATATGGCAGACTTGTCAGATGTTTCAGCTGCAAGACAACCTTTATAGATTTCTGCGGTTGCAGTTTGACACCTGATAGAGACACCAACAAGACACTGAAACTAATTATGACTGTGTGTACAAGTGTACTGGTAGTCAGTTTTAGCTCTACTTATCATAGCACCTTTGATGCCTTTCAAAGGAGGACATGAGTACTTTAACAGAGCACTGGACTGAACAGTGGGGGTGGGAACAGAGGTATTGCACATACAGTGAAAGCACAGCATGGCCAAGGTTTGACTTGCTCTTTTGTTATTATTACTTTTTTTACTGAAATGATAATAACTTTTTCTGGTTTGATTGTCAAACTGCAGCCAAGGTAAAAAATACAGCTTATTTTTGACCTTGACTGTTCTTAGATGAAGTAATATATAATTTAATGTGTTTTAACCAAGCCCATAATGCTGGATATTTTTAACTGGCTGCTTAAATAAGCCACAAATTTTTCTGCTTCCTGTTTGAGCTGGATGCTACTGTGAAAGAGAATTCACTTCCTACCTCTTCTGTTCTCTGTGGCTTGAGTATACTTTTGAGAGAGGGTCACCCTCTACCATGTCTGATTTTTATCACTTAGTTATTGCAAGTGGTAGGATTCTGCTTAAATGGTCTGATCTGGTATGGCAGTTTCTTTGTTCCTATGCAAAGTAAATAGATTGTAACTAACTAATCTGGAGCTTTCTGTCTCATTGGATTTAGTGTGATACTAAAGGTTCAGTCTTCACTGTCACTTAATGGAGTCTAAGGTATAGCTCAGTGTGATACCTGTGTGTAGACATGTGCAGCTGAGCCTTAGCCAAAGGTTGAACATGTTGAGTACAAGATCTGGAGTTTTTCCTTCTGTATGATGGGTTCGAACTTCAAGAGATCTTTTACTGTGCTAATGCATTTGTTGTTGTTTAAAGTTGGAGTAAAGGTAACGGTGCAGCTGTTCAAAAGTTTATCCTGGTGCAGGAGAGGATGAAGTGGAAGCGGAAGCAAGTGGCTGGGGGTTGGGTGACTGTGGGAATGCCTCTGTTGGCTTTTGCTGGGTTCCAGTATTGGTGAAACTGGGCTTAAGTGTGTTTAAAATAGAAATTATATGTTGCTATGTAGCTGTTCTTTAAACAAGCTTGTAAAGCTAGTTTTCAGCAACAGTGGTGATAAGAAAAGGGATCTGGTTTGAGTTCCGAGTTTCTAATGCTAATCTTGGTGTTCTCTCTGAAGACGCATGGGTTGTCTTATTTTACTTTTTATCTGCTCTGCTCTCACTTAAAATTCTAGAATTACAGTTCATTATTTTGCTTGAGGCAAAGTGGACAGAAAGCCTTTAAGAGAGCTTCATTACTTGTCTCTAGGTGACTAGGAGAACATGGCTAAATGGAAAGTTGCTTTGTTGCTTCCCTCCCTTTTTATCTTTGCCCGGAGGCTGAGTGTGCTGCCTGCAGGACCCTTACGATTTCCTGTCTCACCACGCTGCAGAACTGGAGAATCCGGCTCTGTCGTGAATAGTCTTGATTATGTTTTTCCTATAAGATATGTTTGGGGTTTTGGGGTTTTCTTGCGTTTTGGAGTTTTTTGTTAGTTTCTTGGTTTGTGGTATTTTCTTGTTATTGTTGTGGGGTTTTTGTTTTGTTTATTTGTTGTGTTTTAGAATGATAGAATACCAGTTTGGAAGGGAACTCAGTGATCATCAGGTCCAAGCTTTCCAGACAAAAACATCTCCCACTTGGCGTTATTTTTTTTGAAGGTCACTTTCGTTGGAACTCAGCTGAAAAACGTCCTGCAAAAACAGCAGCTCTATTTACTTGATACTTAAGAGATATTGGGAATTGTTTACCTTCTGTCTGGAAACAGATGAAATACTTTTCAAATTGTCTTCATTAAAGCTGATAGAGCCATCGCTCCCTTTCAATTTTGCTTGGAAATGTCTGATTTTTTTTTATAGTTCTCAGCATCTGATGAGTAAGGGTTTGAAAAAGTGTGGTTTTTTTCTTTTTTCTTTAAATTTAGCATGTCATTGAATATTTCTGTTTTTCTCCTGTGAGATTAAACTGTAATTTAAGACAGTCTACCTTTTTTCACACTGTCTCCTTATATTTCTCTTGTGGTGTACCTGACATGTAAATGGTTCACATCATTAATGGAAATATGACATAATATTGTTTGTTCTCATCTTTTTTGTCCTAATATTCTAATTTGTAGTGGAATGGCTGCTGGTATACTTAGTACGCAGGGTGACTTCAATTCTTACCTAGTATTTCTTATAAATAGATTTAACACTGCTGTTGATCCTGCAGCTCCTTGTAACTTACTCAGGCTCACTGTGGAAGGTGGGAGCAAACTGCTGGAAAAATGAGTTGCATCTGTTAAACCACACTGGCATCTGACTTTATCTGACATCTTGTTTTCTGAGTTCTTTTCCATCTTCCTTTTAAGCATCTACTAGTTTTGCTTTTGAGCAAACCGAAGAGTCTTTGCTCAGCTGTCAGCAATGATGATCAGGTCCTTTTGGTGAGCTGGTAGCTGACCCTTAAAGGAAAGCAACTAGTACTCCTTGTTTTGTACCACAGTTACACTTTTTGTTTCATAAGTTAGTTCTCTCAAATTGTTCACGTTCAGGATTTTTTGCATGTCCAGTATGTCTGTCATGCTTGTGTCTTCAGGATTGTTCTTTTCAGATGCTGAAAGTGCTTGATGTAACTGTTTCCAGTGTTGAAGGAAAAAAAAATACCTAATTTGTGATAATACAAAATTGAGGGACAGTTTTGATTTTTTTTTTAAGCAAGTTGTCAATGTTATCTCCCTTTCTGCTACCAATAGAAGCTGACAGAATTTTGTTCCTTATAAGGAAGCTTTCAAAGCTCAGGGGATAGTAGGGTCTTGCCATTACCTTCAGGTAATATTTAACCTGCATCTGGTGAGGCATCCAAAGTGCAGATACCTGAAATGTGTGATGAAACTTGCAGTAACCTCCAGTTTGACTAATACACTCTAGTAGGAAAGTGTTTGTTATCGTGGTAGACAGTATTCTAATTGCTTCCAATTAGGACAATACCTTAATTTCTTGTTGCTGAATATGTACTTGGAAAATCCATATGTAGTCTGTGACACTTTTCTCAATTTATCCACATCTTCCATGTTTTTGGACTATAGAGTTGCCAGGTATGATACTAATATTCCTTTCAATTTTTTTTCTTGTTACAAGTTTCAACTTTACTACCAGGTATGTAATCAGTATTTTAAATGTTGCCATAATACACATTTGTTTGTTGTTTCACTAAAGTAAATGCCTCTACAGAAGCCTATGGCCGAAGAGTTGTTTGCTTAACCCCAGAAGATATTGCAGTTGTCACTAGCATGGAAGCTCACTGAAATAGTGCTAATGTGTTTTAAAAAATTTGGAAAGGGTCTCTTGTATTAAGGATCTGTATTGTTTATTAATTTTGTTGAATTCACATAAATAAAACATAGGTTATGGCACCTATAGTTGTGTAAAGTTCTTAGGCAGCTCAGACTAGAAATGGAAATGTGAGTATCAGTTTTTAAATGGAGTGGAGCTAGATGGAGTTTCTCTTAAAACTATATTAATATGCATGTTTATTTTTAAGAAGTTATTTCAATAATGTCTGCATGTAGCTCCAGAAAACAGGTTTTCTGTAAGTGTAGAACAGACATTAATTTGTTGGGTTTTAACTGTAAGTTTGGCATTTATTTCTAGTAAACAGCTCAGTAACAGTAGGTTTCTTGATCTCCTCAGGCACATCAGGTGCCCCAGCCTGTAGGAAGCACTGAGGTACTTGGTTTTCTATTAGGTTTTCTGTGTTAAATTTGGAAAATCATTCTTCTGTACTGTCCAGAAAACAAAGCCAGGCTCATTGCTTCCTGCCTTGCAGTGGTGACTGTTGGCTTCAGGCAGGGCATTGTAATCAGCAGAATGAGCTTTCTCTTTGAACCTTCAAGGTTGGGCCAGGATCTCCAGCACTGGTGCCTTCTGCTGCACACAGATTTGTTTGTATCTTCTTCAAACACACTTTTAAAATTAACTGAGAGTTCTGGTTTCTTCCCTGGATAAGAATTTGCTTTGAGTTGGCAACGTCATGTTTCCTATCCCTCCCAGAGGCTTGTGGGAGGAAGAGCAGGGCTGCAGGGGAAGAGGTCTTAAAGGCACGCAGATCGTTCTCTGTTTGTTTTAAGTCAGTATTAGAGGAAGAAGGAAGAAAAGGGACCTCTCCCCTCCCCCACCCTCTCATCCTGCAGCTTTATGTTCAAGTAGGCATGAAATGAAACTTCTTAAGTCACACAGATCTATGGCAGAGCGCAGTGCAGATAGTCTTCAGGGCTGTCATTTTAGAAATGCATTGTGCTCAGCTAATACAGAAAAGCCTGGATGACTGACCTTTGTGATTGGTCTCACGGTGAAGTTTGATGTGCAGACTGACACTCAGACTGCCTGTTTTGTCGGAAGAAGGCAGATAATCCTCATCAGGGAACTAAGTAATAAAATATTTGGGATTAAACTAAGACATCTTCCATCTGTGCAAAGTTTTAAGGTGCTTTCATGTAAGGATGTGTTCAGTATTGTAAGCCTGCATACACTGATGCTGTCAGCAGCCTGAGTGAGAAGTAGTAGTAATGACTGGCAAAGTGTTTGGCTTAGGTGATACAGAATTGCTGCAGTGGATTACTGTGGTGTAATGCCTGGCCGTTGCTTCTGGCTTCTACCGCAGGTCAGAATGCCTCCATTCAAAGTGGTTACTGTTGCTACTCATTTCAGGTATGTTGCTGGCTAATGAAGGCTTCGATTCTTTAAGCTTTTTCCGTGTATAGGTGCTTCAAAGCCCAATAGGTTCAAGTGACTGGGTAGCTTGAAATGTAGGGAGAAGGATTAGAAGACAGCAGATCAGTAAAAAAACAAAGTGCTTCCTTGTACTTGTAAGCTCAGCATTTCAGCCTGGAAGAATCCCTCAAGCCAAGTATTCTGTCCAAAAAAGAAGTCAGGGTTTGCAGACTGCACTCATAAGCTTTCCTGCAGTCTGTTTCTTCTTTACAGTGGCAGCTGGACTTCCCTTTCTGTAGGAAAAAAAAAATAAATTAATTAATTTGTGGAAGGCTTTGAGCTGAAAGTTGCCCTATGAGATGTCCATGAAAAGTTTTGATGCTATCACATTCAAATGTTTACTGTCTGTGCCAAATTCATTAGTGTCAGTAACTTCCCTAAGCTGTTGCTCTTCAGAGATTTTCTATAATATAAATTTACTAGTAACATCATATACCTTTGTGAAAACCAGCATTTCTGCTGGTTTTCAATAATTAATATTAAACTAATAAAACTGCTTAATGTTAATATTTCTAAATTAATTTGGAGTATAATTATACTTGGTCTTGTAATAACATTATTTACATTAAAATATTTGAAGTATAGACTAGCTGCTGTATCTTCAGTTTTGTCTTTTAAACATGTGACTCAGTTCCAGCATGTTCCAGTACAATGGTAAACTATCTTGTGCTGGTAAATATGCTGAAGTATGTAATTCCCCTTATATTATTAGTATGTTCTAGTGTTCATTTGTTCTGACCTGCTCTGAAACACATTTTTGTGGCAGCATTTTACAGTTCTGCCACTAGTGGGGCTGTCCAGCAAAACCAGGTGGGGAAGAATGATTGCTTTGGCATTATGAAATCAGCGACGTATGAAATACCTTCCTGTCTTTTAAAACTGGATGTGAATGGGAATATAGGTCTGGTCCTATGGCAGACTGCTTGTAGGCCCTGGAAATTGAGACAGTAGGAGAGAGCACACCTAGAACTTCTAGGCTTTTTGGCTTCCTTTCAGCCCACAGGTTGAAATGCTGAGGAGCTAGCAAGGGGAGCTAGTAAGAAATCTGCCAGCTTCTGTCATGTAGAGAAAGTTCCGTAGGAGCTTTATTAGAATGGGTCTCTGACTTGACAATTTTTAAAAAGTTATTTATTTTCAAGGAGCAGCTTAGCTCTCTGCAGAAATACTGTCTTTAAAGTACTTGCATGTGCATAAGTAGCTGAGACCTAAATAACCAGAAATAGTTGGGACTTTAAAATAGAGGTTTTAATCTTGCAGGTAACACTTATGCAATGGTGGAGCCTTCTAGGCTTTGTTATAATTCTTTGTGAGCAAGTGTGTCAGCTTCCTGTTTATCTGTCCCATTTGTGGTATTGGTGCCTCAGGCTGAAGTAAAGCAAGGTTTATCCCTGAGTAGGTGATACTTCCCTAATTTGGTTTTTGTTCAAAACATGAATCCCAATTTGAAGGAAAATCAGGACCCAGATTGCTACTATGCCCACCTTAGAGTTACATGTGATTTACGCCGGGTTTTGAGTACAGCTTCTCAGCTCATCAACTCTGTCCAGCCACTGGCAGCAGGGTGGTGCTAGCATAAAACCTGTAGTAATCCCAATCAGTGACTAGGTGACTGCTATACATCTTGTGACCCTCAGGTACGTAAACCATGGTAGGAGACTCAAGCTTAGCAAGGTGGACCATCTCTGATGTTTCTGGCAGTAGGTGCCTATAGAGGCAAGGAAAAAGAGGAGAAGAAGGATGCAAAGTCTGGTAATGTAGTAAGTGTTACACACTGCAAGACCTCCTGTTTCTTAACATAATCTCGATTTACAAATGTGTGTTTCAATTTACATATGTTTAGCACTGTTAGGATAATTCTGCCTAGGCTGTGCTGATAATGTGTTGGTATATGCTGATTTGTGAAATATCTCAAAATGGTGAGTTGCTGCCATGATTAAAACCCCAATTCAAAGTATATAACAGTGAAAGCTGTCAAAAGTAAGAATGTGAGTTTTAAATTATTTTTTAAATGTTTTTTTCTTTAATATACCTATGATATTTTTTAACTATGAATAGCTATACCTAAGGAGCCATAAGATTTTTGGAAGAAAAATGCTCTGCTTCTTCTGGCTTACTGGGAACTAGTGCAGCTCTGTTACAATTCATGTTTGTAAGGTAAAGACTACTGAACTACTTTGCTTTCTCTAGTTACCATCAGTACAGAATGTAAATGAAGTAGATCTACTCTGATTATGGAGTCAATAGGGTTACACATCTCTATCCCTGATTTGCACAACTAGTAAGCAGGTAAACCGAATTGTGATGATGCCAAAACCAGATGGAGGACTGATTTGTGCAATTGCAACCTTTTCAGATTTATGAAACATGGTCATCTGTGCAAATTATCTTTACTGGTTATACTAGTTTGGAACAGCTGTGCTCTGTCTCCCCTCTGTGGGGAGAACACAAGTTGTTATGGGAGCTGGTACCTTAAGAAGGACAGATTCTTTTTCCATTAAGTATTTTCAGTTAATCTCTGGGGAGAAGACACCATTACTTCAAGATTTCAAAACACCTTGTGCAGTAAACATGACAAATATGATTTGGTGGAGACACAAAGCATGCTTACTGATTTTGCCCTAAGAAATTTTTAAAACTTTTTTTTCTGTTTAAAACCACAAACAGTGTGTAACCTTAAAGGCAGTCAAAACTTTTGTTGTAGTTGTAATTGGGCAAGGTTTTGGCATTTGTAAGTTACAGTCAGTCATGCAGTCTTTCCTCAGGTTTCTTTACAATAATTTTCAGAAAATAAAAAATACTTTGTAGAACTTGCTCTTTTTCCTCCCTAAGTTCACTTTAGATAACCAACATCTCACTTTCTCTCCTGAAGGCTAAATGTCTGCTTTATTGCATTTCTGATCTTATTGTGACAAGGTCTGCATTTTGATACCTAAAAGGAAATGGGAAATGAGACAATATGGGTCTAGCACTGTTACTCCCTTTCCATGTTCAAATAAATGGCATGTTTTTATAACTGGGAGGGGATAAAGCTGGCTCTCACAAAGGAAGTGGTTAGTGTGGCTGGCTCTTACCGTGGTGACTTTTGATAAGGATTTGTTGGGTTACTGAATACTTTTTTGCAGTCACTAAAATGATCTATAATTGCAAGATGTAAAATGTTTAACTCTTTTAGTCAGAAGCTGCAAATGGGCAGCCAAGGTGTAAGAACTGTGAACTGTACTACTCCATATTCATACAGCAGCTTGCTTGTAACTTTTTGTAGATGTATGGCTGGCTGACTAATGGTTTACCCAGACATACTAAGCTAGAATATGGGAAAGCTCTCTTCCCTAAGTGTTGACCTTCCCTGTCTGCAGTATTCAAAGACATACACTTTGTGTACTATTTCTTAACATTTCATTTGGTTAGCTTTTGTTAGAAATATGACTGAAGTTACCTTTAGTTTGCCAGGACAGGATGATGTGATGGTGTCCTGTGCAGTCCAGACTGACATCAGCCTCATTCCAACTCCATTTCAAGGTGTGTCTGCCTTCTGACATGTGCATAGACTTGGGCCTCTGTCACACTAGTCACAGATTGCCTGTCAGTTTAGTGTAGTAATTAATTCAATGGATGATACTGATCTTCAGCTTCCAGTTCACAGCTAGGTCTTTCCAGTACCTAGTAAAATATTAACTTGTTGATAAAAGTGTTTCCATCAACAGTCCATTATTCAGACACAAGGGCATGATTTGTTTCACATAGACTTTCCACTAACTGTAGTTCTACCAGTGTTTCCTGGAAATTAATTTTTATTTCTGGTGTTTTATATATGTGATACAGTTTCATAATAATTTGAAAAGCTCTTAGTCTCCCTTCTTTTAAAAAAGTGTCTGCTTTTTTAGGTTGTGTTGTTGTTTTGGGTTTTTTTCAGTTTTTCACATATGTGAGAGGCTGCTAATGTGATAAGTCCTCATGCTAAAGAAGTAAAATGAGTAACATTTTCAGTGATCAAAAATGATTGCTTAATCTTTGAACACTTTATTAAGATTTAATAAGGAACTTAACTGTATGTTAAAGCAAATGCATTTTACATTGTCTTTTCATAGACAGTTGACCTTAAAATCAGTATGTTGCAAATGTGTTTTAGTGGTGGTGGTGAAGCATGTAAGATCGTTTATTGATTTGATGTAAGATTCTTCTAACCTTACATCTTTTAATCTGAACATCTCTTACTGTGTGGCAATGCCATTAAACTAGAGCACCTTCCAGAGCTGTAGGAGGTGTGGATTTTTCCCCCAGTTTTTTCATTCTTTCCAAGTAAAACTTACCTTTTGTAGCAAAGTAGAGAAAATTAAATTGTATTATGAATTTGTAATAATCAGACAAATTCTGGGACAGGTTTCTTACCAATGCCATGTTAATACAAGTTGTTTTTAACTGAAGTTGAAAGTCTCTTCAGAGGAGTCATAACACAGCAGGGTGATCACAAATGGGACCATAAACTGGTACAGCTGCCAGGAGAGTCAGACCACTTGGCAATCACCTATTTAATCTGTTGCTGCTTTGTCCTTTCATATGCACAAAGCTTTCTTGGTAGCAACCCAGAGAATTACTTCAGATTCAGTTGTTGTTATTGATTTTCTTTGGGTGAAAGATATTTCTCCCCTGTAACAAGGGAGATAATTTCTGCTTTCTTAAGTTCAGTGAGACCTTGCACATATTTAGGACTATTTAATTACTAGGGTAGGTATTACTACTTGAAATCAGTCATAGTTTGTGTTTCTTAACTTTAAATGCATTACTAAAAAAAAAAAAAAGCAAACAAACACAAAAAACCCCAACAACCAAAAAACCCACTCTGCCTTAGGTTATTAGTGATTTTTATATGGATTCTGATTTTAAATCCTAAGATTGTGTGTACAACTTAGTGAGACTTCGCTTAGGACTGTTTCTGCAAAAAACACCTGTGAAACTTTTGGAGGAAAGATTTATAAGGCAGATTTTACAATTTGATCATTCCAAATATGAATGAATGTTCTTGAACATAAATAGCGCTTGATTTTCCTTTCACTTAATTTTGAGTAGGACAGTTATGGTTGCAAATAAATGAAATAACTTCAAAAATTATAGATTGGTCTAATGAGTCTAGTATGAAGAGTGAACAACTAATAACTTTCTTCAGAAGGAAGAAAAAAAAATGAAGTAACAAAGACACTTTTGAGCTGTGATTCTTACAGTTTGGAGATACTGTAACCTAATTGAGTGTACAGAGAATTATGAAAATCAGTTCAAACATAAATGAACTGTGCTTCATCAAATCCAAACATCAAAAAATGATTAGGTGAGTTGGACCTCACCTGGGCCTTAAGTACATGCTGGTACTTGAATAGGATTGCAAACCATTCCAAAACTTCTAGCTAGCAACTTTTTTTTCCATATCCAGTTGGATTCTCAGTCATTGTAGTCCCATTTTCCTCATTATTGGGCTTTTTTTTCCAAAGTAACTGTCATATCCCTTATTCACTGTTTTGTTAATATTGGAGTTTTAAAACATTCTTGTCTTCTATTGCTGCTTTCTAATTTGATATACTTATGTCTGAATGTTTGTACAGGGGAAAAAAAAACACTTGAGTTACTCATTTTTCTTTTAAATTTCAATTAATAGTTCTGGATTTCTCTTGTTGGTTTTTGATGTATGTGTTTTCTTGAGACAAATGCAGCTTCTGTTCTTTTTTCTTTGCCCTCTGTGCTTATGCAGAAAGTGAAGGTTGGATTTTAAATACAGCTGAAATATAGAATTACTTACATGTAAGGACTAAATTTAGTAACAGCTTTGGGAGGTTTGGCGTTTTTTTAGAAAAACAAATTGCTCCTGTGGATACTTCCATGTGAATTGGGAAGCTTTTGTAATGTGAAGGCAGGGAGGGGAGCAATCCAGAACAGCAGTCACTGGCAGTCCTTCACCTTCTTCAGAAATATAATGTCCTCTTTTTCTGAAGCCAGCAGTAGGAACAAATGAACATAAGAGTATGTTTATCAGCCAGTTTGCTCAAAGTGATGTGGTTTATTCTGAGATGTTTTTTAGGACTGAGTGTTATTTGCATTATTAATTTGAAGCTGGAAGTGGAGTTGGTTCAGCATTGCTGTGTATGGTCTATTCTTCTGTCTCTGGCTTTGCTGTATGCATGTTTCAAGTATTTTCCATTAATCTTCACTGCACTGAATAGTAGAGTGAAAGTTATGTAAAAAATATTTCTGTATTTAGATTTTATAATAGATTTTGGGAGGTGGGTTTCTGATTTTGGCTTTTTTTCTGAAACCATAGATGCCCAGGGAATGCTAATTTAAATAAAGCTTTTCATGCAGGTGCAAAACTGTATAGATAACTTCCAGACATAAGATATTATGTGCATATTCTTCCTTATTTACACACCCATGTTCCAGTCTAATACCGTTGTTTAAAATCCCTTTAGTTTCTGGAACGTTTTTTAATAGTGTCTATTACCAGGGAGGTCCTGCAGAATGCTTAGTTTCATAATTTTCTGGGATATTTTGTTAAGGCTTTAAAATCAGAGAAATTCTAGAACTGTGCAGTTTGCTTGCATTGTAGATGCACAAAACTTAGCCTGCAGACAGGTATGACATTTTCCATCAGATAACCATTTACATTGCATTTCATATGCATTTCATACATGAGTCAGAAACTTGTCCTAGATATACTAGCATAAAAACACCATGCAGGATTTGCTATGAAGTGAGAAATCTGGAAGCCACTCTTTAAAGAATAATGGTTTAAAAAAATTGAAACAAATATGGAAATTCTAATTTAAACCTGTACTACAGATTCAATCTAGTATTTCCTCACTTTTAAAATTGCTTTATTCCAAATGAAAGAGGAAAACAATTGAAGCAATTATTTTGCTCCCAGACAGCAACACAGTGTCAGCTGGCATGATTTTGGACCCACCAGAAGTAAGGATGTCTTTCAATTGTTGATTTCAGAAGTGAAATATTGCCAAGTACTGCAGTTCTAGCTTATGGGAATGAGGAATAGTGTAATAGTTTTGATAGTATGGCAGAATTGCCTATATCAGGAATTACTTCACAAAAATGCATACATAGCACCAAAGGGTTTGTCACATCTGATTTTCATCACTTCCTGGAAAAACAGTGTTTCAGTTGCCTGTTTCAATTAATTTCATTGCTTATTAATAAGCAAGGAGTTTACCAGCAAACTTGGGCATGTACCTCTGTGGGACAAATTACAGTTGTGAGATACTTAAATATATGGAATCAAGTACAAAGAAAGAATGGATAGATTGGTTTGAGGTTGTGTTAGGGTTTTTTTGAGGCATTGTGAAGAGAGTATGGTATGCTGTCCTATGGATAAGAGATAATTATATCCTGTGGATTTGTAAGTCATTTGCTCTGTAATGCACTGTGAAACTGGAGCTGGTAAGTTGCAAATGGAACAGCCAGCTGCTACTTACATAGTAACATCTCCCAAATTAGATGATGTTTTCTTTGCTGGACACTTTCAGCTAGGTATATGAATGACATAGAATTTCTTTTGCAGAAAAGAAAGTTATTTTAGAAGATAAGTATTTGCATTTTGTGAACTGTAATATGCTCTCCCTAAAGTAAAGGGCTGATTTGATTTTGCTGCTTCTAGATGAAGTTTTCAAAGTGTTGCTGTAAAAGTCTCCTGAGATTAATTGCAGGTAACAAGTACCTTGTAGTTGTAGTTTACCTCATGGAGCTGAACCTTCAGCAGATGGTGAGTTGGCTGCAGACTTGATGCAAAGTAACCAAATGCTTACTCAAAATAATGGTTCCAGTGAGTGTATTCTGCAGTGCAAGGAAACAAAACCCTGATCTCCAGCGAAACACTTCCTGTTGTGTTCTTAGTGGCTCTGTTGTAATAAGTTGTTTATTACTTAGTCATAGTCTAAGGAGAAACTGAATTGTGACAGATCGTACAGTGAAGTAAAATGCAGTTCTGTGCTGATCATATCTATTAAGTTTATTTAACTATTATGTACTTCAAATTGAGTCAGACGTGTACTGTGCTGCTCATAACAACTCAGTGCAAAAGTAATTTAAGACTGCCACACACACTTCCCTTTTTATAATTGTTGAAATAAACAGCTGTATTTCTATATTGTCCAACCTTTATGGTTTTTTGAATGTAATGATCCGTAGAAAAGGAATCGCTTCATAAAACGTGCTCTGCTGTTAGAATGGCACTTGAAAATCACTCTGTTTTCCAGATTTTGGCCTTTGGTTAATAAGTTTCACAGAGTTTTTTGCCTGCTACACTGGGACAAAGAAGGATTTTTTTTCTTAGCCAGATAAAAGAAACTGAAAGCATGCAGCTGACTTCAGCAAAACTTTTTTTCGTTCTCCACTTTTGCAAGAGGAGTTCTTATAAATCCTCCTTTAACTTCCCATTAGTCACTATCTTTGTGTTCATACCATCTAAATTTTGATCTTTTTAGTATTTATGTTTCAGGGGGAGCATGAGAATGCATCTTTCTTGGCTAATGTCTGATCTTGTTCTGTGGTCTTCTTCTGTCTAGGCCTTGGGAAGGGATTGCCTTTTTGTTGTTGATGACTTCAGGAATTTGAGATTGTTTTTTGGTTTTGTTCATCTTTAATTCTGCTGCTATCTTTCCTTCACAGCTGTGGTACCATTTTCAGCATGCTAATGAAATGCTATCAACATCTATGTACAGTAATGTGTTCCTGTCTGCCTGTTAAATGTTGGAAAAGTGATAGTAGTTTTGCAAAGCAGGAAATTACACACTTCCTATTCTTTGTCAGAAACTTCAATGCCTAGATCAGGAAGAACTGCTGAGATTCCCAAGAATGTGTTCCAAGATACAAATGCACAGTATTTCTGGTTTAGCTTCACTGTTTGTGAAAAAAATTGATTTAACTGAACACTTTTTTGTGGTGGTTTATAGTAATGGATAATAATCTGATTTTTATTTTTTTTAAAATTATTTTATTTAGCAAGCCATGGTTTCCAAGGGGAAAGAATTATTAAGGAAGGCTAAGGTAGTAGGTTACATGTATTACTAGAAAATGCTATCTGTGTAACTCATTGTACTTATATATTGGAGTCTGTAGTTCACTGCCTTGGGAGAATGATTTTATTTTTGTAGTTTAAATGCAGTTGTATATAATGTAATTTCTGATGTAGTATTTTCTGGACACTGAAACAGTGGGGTTTCTTGTAGCATTCTTGTGTATGCTGATAGTGTGACATGTGATCAAGGACATGCAGTGTCTTCTACCTAGGGGAAGCCAAAGACCTTAAGATAAACTTACTCAAAACAAAGCCTGTACTTTGTGGCCCAGTTGGTTTTCTCAGTACTCATGAGGGCACCTGAGTACCCTCTGCCTTTTTTGGTTTGTCCATAGGAGCATATTTGATTGTTACAACTTTTAAAAACTTGTTTCCGAAGTGGAAAAGAAAGTGGGGAGCTTGAGGTGTGTGTGTATGTGTGCCATTATAGAATTCTTTCTTAAGTTCTGTATTCCTTAGCTTCTTTAGTAGTGGAATTTTGCAGCCTACATTTGTACACAAAGGTGGCATATAATCTGGACTAAATAAAGTGCATTTATCTCTAACATGTATCTAATATAACTTTCTGTACTACAGTTAAATTCAGCTGTCATCTTGCTGCTTTTTTTTCTTCCTCCCTACCCCCTTCCCTGTGTTATGGTGTGCTGAGTAAACAATTCTTTTCTTTTTCCCTGAGGTCAGATCAACTTTTAAACATCTTGGGTCATTTCATGTGACATGCCTTAAGTTTATACAGTGCAGTCTACGTACAAATCAGCAGATGAAGGCTTTCAGCAAATCGAAAATGAATTTGGCAAATTAACGTGGAGGGATCCTCCTCTGATTCCTCCACAAAGCCACACATTGCTTGTGAAGGTGGGGAAGAATCTTGAGGTAGGAGATGCTCAGAGGTTATTCCTGTAGCTTTACCACAGCATGCACAGTTAGGTGCTGTTTGACATAGGATACTGGGCTAGAGGGTCTTCTGGTTTGGTCTTACAAAGGTGCTCTTATGGCGCATCTTATAGATTCTGATGAGTGACAGACTATGCAGTTGAGAGTCTTGGGAATGCGCAGGGTCTGCAGTTGCCTGTGAGCTCTCTTCTTATATGTATCTCCAGTCACACTGCCGTGCTTCCTTGTTGACCTGAAAAAGTGTAGCGTTTTGTTGCTGCCATAAATAGGAGACAAGTCAAATAGTTACTTTTTGGGGGAGTAACTTCTTGAATAGAAAAAAAATTAAAAAGTAGTATTAATTGCTTTCAGATTGCTGAACTTTCCAGTACATGTAATCTCCTGACTGCAGGTCATAATCCCCACTGTTTTGTGGAGTAAATTCAGGTTAAAGGAGAAAAACTTAAGATTTTGGGGGCTGTATTTCCTACTTCTGCAGCTTAATTTTAATAATAAAACTTTCTTCATCCTATGAAACTGTAGTCTTCAGTGTGGACTGATTGAAGCTTTGTTCGTTAGAAATTCCATCCTGTCTGTTTTCCTGCAGAATTGTTGCAGGACCATGCTATTAATTGGATTGGAGATCAAATCCAGTTCAACAGTTTTCCATTGTTTCCTCTCCAAGTTTCAAAATGTGTGATACTGGTTTTTGTGGTTTGTGTGTTTTTTTGTTTTTTTTTTTTTTTTTTTTTGGTTTGTTCGTTTGTTTTTTAAGCCAGAGCCATGTCAGCGTGGAGGAACAGAAATGAATAATCAAGGTGGGAAGTAGGAACTCCTCAAACTGACATTGCTGCTGGGAGTGTGGTGTATGGAACATTTTCGATAGGTTACCTGCCCAAGTTAGGATAGCTTCTGGCCTGTTCTTCCTCTGTAGTGGCCGATATAGCTGTTTATTCAGAACTTAGGTATTTCAATTACCTAATGCTTCTAGGCTTGTTATCACTCTTATTCTAATGTTAGTACTTGCTCTAAGAGTATTCTAGCAATAACTTCAAGATCCTACTTGCATATACATATTTTATGAACTCTTAGCTGTTTAACTAATATTTTTTAAACACTCTGTTATTTGGTGGTTAAAAGCATCTTAATCTGTAAAACTTCAGTGCTTATGGCTGAGATTTAGTTCCATAACCAAACTGAAAAACTTACTGCTACTGTAGGTACTTTAACTTGGCTTTTCTTTGATGGATATGGAGTGGCAGGTGTGGGAGTCATACAAAATGAGATTGGTTGTCTTGCTTAAGTGGGTTTGTGTTCAGTTTTTTCAGCTCTGAAAAACTCTTAACTTTTCTGCTTGTCATTCCTTATAATTTTTCTAAGCTGCATTAAAAAGAAACAAAAAACTTGCCATTTTTATGTTCTGTGTTTTCCTATGGAATAAATTTCAAGTAATCTCTCTGAACCTCATTTTGTAGATGTTTTATATGACCTTCAGTTTGATGGCATTCATTAGGATTAAGTTCAGCTTTTTAAAACCACTACATTTTAATGCTAAAATAACAATGTCTTTGTCACATACTGCTAATAGAATTGAAGATTTTTTGAACTTTGCAGCATCCTGTGAGCTGATTTATATTGCAAAAAATGCAGTACTTCTGAGTGTTCTGTTTCATTATATAGTTCAATTCTGGCCAACGGAGTAGACTTAGTGTCCTTTTCCCCTTTTGAGGACATCCTTTAGTTGGAATATTATTAATAAAATTGTCAACTTTACTTGGGTTTTTTGAGTTAAAATTCAACATTTCTCTTTTATTGATTTTATGTTTTCTAATAAGCTAAATAGGGAAATTGTTGCATCTTGTGTTTATGCATAACAGGTTTTAAAAGATGAGTTACAAAGGGTTTTCTTCCTGGCCTAACATGAATATTTCTTAATAAAGGAAATAGTTATTTTGGACTGAACTGCATAGAAAACAGAACTTTCAGTTGAGGCTTTAGTTTGAAATCTGCTGCTTTCACATCGTTGCAAGCTCTTTAATGACAAAGTTTCATCTCTAACTGTGCCTCTTCCTTCAAAAGGGAGTACAGCAGTCTTCATGCCTGTCTTACACTGCTGTAACTGCATTTTCTTGTTAGTAATTGAACTAAATTTAAGGATGGAGGTTTACGGTAGCATGGACTCCTAGTCTAACTGCATGTTTGCACATTCTACCCAGTGCTGGATATCGAGTTGCACTGACAGCATTAGATCACACATTGAAAACCAGTTTGCTCTTAGGAGACAAGATTTTGTTGTATCCCTCTAGAGCAGGGAAGTGTGGCTATAAACAAGACCACAGTTTCTTGCCTGTCCAACATGACTGGGGGCAGCATTAAAGTTTAATATGTAGGCAGATATAGGTGATGGGTAAAACACATCTGTGCATTAAAATAGTATTTGTGTTGTTTCCTTGTAGGGAGAGATACATGTGGCACGCTTGCAGCAGCATCCAAAGTTCTTCTGTCTTTTGAAACTTGGCAGAGCTATGGAAATACTGTCCTGCACATAAGGATTTGTTTAGTAGGCTCTCATTTTAATGTGTGGCTTTTTAAAAACATTTTATGTACTGGTGGCTACAAAATTTAAGATTAATTGCATTCATTTAATGATCCCTTAATAAATGAGATGCTCATAACAGTGACTGACAGTTTCTGTTTTTTCTATATAGCTTTAACTTGCCCTACAAGACTTTCCTTCAAAATAAAAGATTCAAAGGACAGTGCTAATACATGTGAAACTGAAAATCAAAGTTCTGATACTTGTCACTTTGCAAAAACAAAAGTATGCATGGATAATTTGAATAAAACCTCTGTTTTTCGGGACTGAAGGTTATCTTGAGCTGTTTTAAATGCTAAAATGTTTTTAGTTCCTCTGCTGTCTGAATCATACTTGCTGATTCCTAGTAATTCTTGTTAATCAGGTGGTGGTGGCAGTGACAACTGGGAAGCAGGGAGAATATAAGCAAAATGTTTGTAATCCTTCTTTCCCTTATTTGAAACAGCTTCAGGATGGTAGCACTTGGGCATGTTATTGTTAGGGAGGCATGCTTAGAAATGTAGAAAATTAATAGATGGGACAAAGATGTGCTTTCAGTTGAGTATGTTTTTGGCAGTGGACTTCTGTGCTATGGATTTCAAGGGTGAAATATAAATGAATGAAATGCAGCCACATAAGTTTTACTATTAGTCTCGAAATCTGCCTAGCAATGGAAAATGCTTAAGAAAAAAAATTGATATTGATGCTGATATTTGACTCTATTGTTTTTAAGTTCTAGAACAGGCACTCCTTAATCAAACACTTATGTATTACTCCAGGGTTTATAGCTTAGTTATATTTCACAAATTATTTTTAAAAAAAGCTTTTCTACACAAAGGTATAATTTTAAAATGAACATTCTGTTTTTCTGGTCTCAGGGAAGCAGTATACTGCTTTCACTTCACTGTAAAACTCAGGTAACATTAATGCTTCATGATAGCCAGACCACAAGTTTTATACCTGTCTTAGAAATTAATTCCTGTGAGTGGGGTGACAGGGATGAAGCAAGGAAACCTTGTCATTGCTGTATGTGAATACTTAAGGCATTGCACACTTCATGTGGGGCCATCCCAGCATTCTTTTTTATATTGGGAATATTCATGAAAGGGCCTTGCTATTCTTATTTTAGATTTCTTAATATAAGTTTATTGGTGCTGTCAGAATTCCAGAGAACTGCTCCATTAAATTTCAGACTTGATTTGGAGAGTGTGAATAAAATTGTGGGCAGAAGATGGATGTTTGATTGCATTGATGAGCTTACACAAGTAGTCCACAAAAGCCTAGTGTCTCGTATTGCAGAACAAACAGAATCTTTGTCTTGTGGGCTATGTGGGAAAGCAGTTTAAAAATCTGAAAGTACACGTGTGTGTTAATGTTTTTTGCTTTGAAGCACAGACTTCACTAAGTGCTGCTGCCTTCTTGGGGACACTGCACAAATGATTGATAACTACTTCCTATCTATATCACTATCTATAGAGGAATACACTGGGAATTCTCTGAGAATGGTAAGAAGAAATAGTATGATTTTGTTAAGAAGTAGCCCAAGTAATTGCTGTCCTGTAATTGGTTTTCTTCATTTATCACAGATCTATTTGGTTGATTATGGAATTTTTTTTTTGTTGTTTGCCAACTACATTGATTTTTTTGTTTTCTAAGGTATCTCACTAAATACTCACTTCCTAACTAGGTAAGATTCCTGCACTTATTTTTGCTTTATACTATAGATTTTAAAGAAGTCCAAATAGGAGTTACTGCAAATAAAACAGTTTTAGCCATGTGCTTGCAGGAGTTTTGAATGCCTTTTCCTGTAATTTTTTTGTCAGGCTAGCTTGTTATCTTATAAAAATAAACATTTGTAATAGTAGCTGCCATTGTTAAAGCGGGTGTAGTTACTGTATACTTGGTCTGTGGCTAGATCAGTTGACAGATACCACCAAAAGGTCTCTTTGTTGCAGAGGGACACCCCATACCCTACAGAGCACTCTCTCTATGTGTGAGGGTGTTACATGTGTGAGAGTTAAGGAACTGATGAGCCTAAGTATGGGTCTTCATGGAGACATCCAGTTCACCTCTGACTTTGTGCTCATAGAAAATGTGCTGTCCCTAAGGATCTAACATAACTGGGTGAAGAGTTCTAACATGTTGCTGTAGGGTTGTAATTCTTCACCTAACTGTTACTCAAAATAGGCTTGCAACAATTTTTTTACTTTATTTCTGCACCTCAGGAAAGCTTTTTAAGCCAGAACCAGAAATGTGGAAATGTTTGGCTTTTAGAGCAAAACTCAGTGTACGCATTAGTCTTTGCAGGACAGGCATGTTTTGAATGAGTCTCATGAGTGTTAGTGAGAAAGACATATATCCCTTTAGCAAGGTTTAGTGCTCATTTAGTACGGTTTATTGTTCCTATATTATAAAAAGTAATATTAATGGTATTAATTTCCAAGGATTAAATCTAGTCTGACCTGATGCTTTCTTCATCTTAGCCAACTGCAACTCACCTCATATTCCTATTTTGGGAGTATAACAGGCTTAAAGAATCTTAATTCAAATTTCAGTGTGATGCCTAAGAAATTATACTGCATACTGCAAGTGAAGACTTTGATTCTGTTAGCGGTGATACGTGACTAAGATACAACTTGGTTTTATACTTCAGCAAGAGCTAGAGGAGGCCTCAAGTGGACAAACCTCTGGAAAAAAAAAAAATCTTTCACACGTACCTTTGAGATCCTGTAACCTGGTGCAGATGAACTGATCATGAACATAGTGAGTGCTCATAGTCCAATGTTTTTAATGACATTCCTGCTATTTTTGGTGTAAGGCCTAGTAGTATGTTGCACCAGGATGGGGGCAAGACTTGTGTATTCTCTAAGGTGAATTGGGCATTCTGGATTATGTTCTCTTTTAGGATACTAAAGTTTGTCATACAATAATAAGCTTATTAATCTTTGTGTAACCTGTATTATCACACTTCAGATATGTTAGTCCAAATGTATAAAATTATGAAAATAGTTAAGCTGCACAATTACTTGTAGCTTTGGATCCCATTTATCAATATAAATTATATGCTTCCTGTAGTGTCTAGGAATTCTGCTTGTTAATGGCATAAACATTTAGATTTATAGGGATCAAATACCAGATTTCCTCTGCAAACCTTCTAGTATGAGTCTGCAAGATCATGTAATGTAACTGCTATTTTTACATATCTGAAATACCACAGTATGCTTATACCTTGAAGCATCTGTGTTGGTAGTGGGAGACTAAATAACAACAGGAAGGATTAGAGAGCCCTAAGAGCTTTGGTAATACCTGTTTCAGATGTCTGGTAACCTTCTTAGGAGACATGCTGAAGAGAGGGGTCCATTTCATTGGCTTTGTAGCAAGCGTCTGTTGCCAAGGGAGGCTGGTATTTCTTGACTTGTTATGTAGAAGGTCTCATTTTCAGTGGTTCCTAAATAATGCCAGAATCTTAAAAAATGGCTAGGGGGCTTCAGAGTGAACAATCCAGCTAATGTCTTATGTATTTCAAGTAGGTGGATTTGACTTTTTAGGAGCTAGAAAATTCAGGCAGGTAATTTACCTCTGTAACTCTGACTCAAATCCTTGGAGATTTGAGCCTTCATCACTGAAGGGATGATACTTCTTGACTAGGGCCTGTGAGGTTCTACTGCAGGTAGTGGCTCAGTCTGTGGAGTTAGAGATTTGGTTGTGAGTATTGTTCTGTTAGCAGTGAAATATTATCTTTGACAAACGCACCCTTTGACATACTAGTCTTCAGGAGAGATGCCTGTTAAAATGACTTTACAAGGAGAGAAGACAAGAAGTGTATCAAACTGGAACTACATAATGACTTCTACCAAATTAGTAGAGGTGTAGGCTCAGTAGCTCCCATTTTAGAGCCAAATAACAGAACATTTTTTCTTATGTTTTCATATGCTGCACAGATTTGTTTCCTTTTTTCAGGAAAATGCTGGAAGAAACAGGACATGTTTTAGCTTCTAAAAAGATGTGGTGGCTGTCATCTGGTGGTGTTTTCAATAGGGGCTCTTTCATTGCAGCCTGGTATCCCCAGGGCAACAGAAGTTCCAGAAGAACTTGCTGGGTGTTATGGTTCCCTGTTTTGTTACAACTTGGCTCCATGTATACCTGTTCTTCATTATTATAATATATAAATGTATTTATATATTCTAAGTGTTTGTATATTCTACATATATTTTCAAGCTTATCTGAGGTAAATAGAAATGTGCTTCTAATGAGGAGTGCTTGTTAGTGATTTTTCTAAATGACATGAAGTGATGGGGGGGGGGGAGGGGAGGGGAGAAAAAAAAAGAAAGAAAGTTGTCATTTTTCTTCTAGTGTTTGTCAGGTACTCTAGCAGAAGTATAAAACTTAATTTCACACTTACATAACATTTGGCTAAAATCCCTGTAACTAATTTAGGAAGCTAGATTAATTAGTCTTTTTTAAATAGTGTTCAATGCTGTCTTTAACTGGCAGTTTTTGCCATTTAGTACTATGTGAGAAAGTTCCCTGTTAAGTTTTTCATCTTAATACAATGTGCTTTGCCTCATCTTTTACTTTGTGAGGATGGACATAATGGTTAGATGATAGAGGTAGTGAATCAGGAGGAAAATGAATGGGGCACTGGCAGGAGGACAGACCATGCATTGCCCATCTTGATCTGATTATTTTACTGATCTTGATATAATTTAAAATAATGGCAAAAGAGAAACTCTGAGCACTATTGGAACTGTTAGTGGCAAGAAGTTTATCTGAAATACTAATAGCTGGCCTTCTCCGTTCAAGGAATGGCTGTTTAGTCCATGCTCCTCGCTCTGAGCATTGCTCCATGCCTCCAGGCCAGCTGACTAGCCCAGTGTTCTTGGCACCTGTTGAAGCTTGAGTTACAGTTAACTGGATACCCATATTCTTAATTCTTACTTAAGAACTGCTTAAGCAAGAATTCTTAATTCTTGCTTAAAGTCCCCAAAGGAGCTCTGTACATCCCATCTAAGCGTGTCCCCAGTATTGATTGTCACCATATATGGCATTTGCACTGAGCAGAATATGTAATTTCTCCATATTTGTTCCTTCTCATTCAGTGCTTTTCCATCAGACCCCTGGCTCTTTTCCTCACAGCCTCTTGTTAAAGGCAATGATTGTTCTGATAGGGCTGCTGTGACTGCTTTTCTGCATTAATGTTTTCTGTGGTCACCTACAGTTTGACCATTGCTGGTATGCAACTTACCTTTGCAAGCTAATTGCTTCAGACAGATGTAATAAATAACACTGCAGCAAATCACTTTTTCCTCCATATGATTGGGTATTTTGTGGGGATATCAGACAGAGCTTCCTCTTTCTTGCTGAATTGACTTTTTCCTGGTTCAAAACTTGCCTCTTTCCTCCTTTCCTGCTGGTCCAGTGTGACTATTGAATAAAGCTGTTTGCCCTAATAAGATAGCAAAGAAGCCAAGACATCTGGTTCTAAACATTGAGAAGCACAGGAAAATTAATTGGACTTAACAATTTGTCTTCTGTATACCATTAGTATGCCCTTAGTAACAAAAATACTTACAGAGAATTAGTATTAAATCACTGAGCTATTCAGAAGTAAATCTTACCTGTGTATTTAACAATAGCTTGCTAAACACATGTATTGCATACCTCGTTTTAAAATATTGAATCACCAATTTGTTAAAAGCAAGTTGTTAATGATCTAAGTATTCAATTACTGTTTCCAAGGCTTCAAAATGAAGACACAGAACAAAGGAGAATGTTTTGCCTTCCCTAGTGCACAAGATAACTGCAGTAGACTATTTCCATGCAGTATATTAATCTTTCTGTATTTAGTTTTATAGCTTATGAAGCAAATAATCCGAAGTGAATAGTGCAAATACTAATGTGTAGAACACTGGGCTTAAGCATTAAATAATAGTAGTCATGGTTAAGATTGCTCAGTACTCCATAATTGCAATTAGGTAAATTTCTTTGGAAATTCTTAAACCAAGAGACAGCTCCTGTATCGTTAAAACTACTAAAAAATAGGATTTAAAAGATCGTTAATGCTGCCTTTTTGGAGGGGCAAGATTTAAAAGTCAAAATTTATCTAGAAAAGACCCTTCATTCATGGAAATCTGAAACATCTAAGAGAAAAATTCTTGCTTCCTCATAAAGCAGAGAGGTGGGCTGCTGAGAAATATCGGATTCACTGGCCTAAGGTAGCATGTTCTGAGTTTTGTTGTTTTTTTCTTTTCCCCTGCTCCTTAGCTTTGTCACTGCTGTTGAAATAAAGTACCACCTGGCAGTCACCGAAGCACATGTTTACCTTGACTCATTAGTAGGTTTTGCTTTATGAAGATCAGAATGCTCTGTGCCCTGCAGGATCAAGTCCTTAATGGAATACACTCTGGAATTTATTTATTTATTTTAAATTTTATGCTGTGGTACAGTGATACAGAGACTGGTAACACAGCCATTGTCGTGTAGGAATACTTCAGCCTGCCTGGAATAGGTGGGGGCAGGGTTTTGGTTTAGATTTCAAGAATTAAAATAAATAAATAATTTAAAAAGGCAAACAAAAACAAAACCTAAACTAAAACAAAAAAAACCCCAAGCAAATAAAAAAAAAACACAAACAAAAGAAAACAAAAAAAATTTAAAACCCTGTAGATTTAGGGCTACAAAATTAGAATGTGCTGCCTTGTGCAGTCACAGGAAAATATTTTTTTCACAGATCCAACACTAAAAGAATATTTAATAAATATTCTTGTCATGCTTGGGATAAAATATGAAGTTTTCTTGAGCACTTCAGAATCTGTTCTGTAAAAATACTTCTGCAAAAAGATAACCATGGTTTATTAAGCAAAAGCTTTCAGACTCAGTTGGTCTTTCCCACCTGCCTGGAGGAAAAGCACAAGAGTTCTTTGTGCTGGCAAGAGTAGATCAGTTTAGCTGTCACATGAGAGGAAGATAGTTGCTTCTGCTTTTTAGAGAACAAGCACAGATTGTGAAGCCTCCACTGTTGTATTACATTGTTCATGAATTCAAGTCCAAGGGCATCTAAAAGACTTTTTTTATATCAGTTGGGAAGTTAATCATGGCTATATGAACAAATGAAATACTGTGTCATTCTTTCACTGCTGGGGTAGCATTTTCTGTCTTGTATACAAAGTATTCATGCAACTGAGATGGTTCATGCCATTGAATAACTAATACATTAAACAGAGTAACTCTGTATTTTTAACTTGCACCTACCTATATTACTTCAGAGCTGTCCTGTTCTTAGGCAAAGATTTTTGTCTTTGAACTGTTTTGTTTTGGTTTGTTTTTTTACTGAGGAAAAAAAATGAAAAGTTCACCCTTTTTACACAGTAGTTTTTCCCATGTTTTAAACTTCTAAGTGCATTCTCTGTTTGGACTCCACTTGCTGCCATAATAAGTTTAGTTTTCATTAATTATTAGTTTTGAAGTTAAGCAAGTATGCATGTTAGCATCTGAAAAAATGTTCATTCTTGTGTGTTTCTATTTATAAGTATTTTTAAGTCTTTAATTGCTGGGCATGGTTCTGAGTATCTAAAATTGTCTGTTAGCAGCAGGTTTTAGATGTTGCTTGAAAGAAAATGTGTTTTGTTTACAATATCCATCTGGTTATTACATTTCAGCACTGAACAGGAAGAGTTATTTCCTGCCTCAGAATACTTTGTTTTCTTTGTCTCTACAACGAGAGAAAAAAACCCAAAACACCAGGACGACTCCTTCTGACCAGCAAAACCTGCTAGTTTTTCTGAGTAGGGATTTGTGGTAAATGAACCTTTGTAATGCACAGTGGATGAAAATAGGAATTGTAATTTTAACATCATCTTATTGCAACGAGTGTTGCAGGGAATGTGTTGTAGGTCATCATACAGTACATAAACGTAGTTTTAACTGCGTAGCTAAATGTTTTAGAAGTTGAAGACTAGATGCGTGAAAGTAACAGTCTTAACTAATTTTATAGCCTTATCTTCCACTTTGAGATGTTATTTTTTAAATAAAATTTTGTTCCAAGAGTTGGCTTAATCAGGCTTACTTATTTTTAATGACAACTGACTTCAAGAAGATGGGTGTGGAGCATGTGCTACTGTTTAAGAATGTGGGTTTCTTGGTGATTTAGCAGATAGCTCAACAGAATCAGGAAATCTTTCAGACTGTTTATATTTAGTTTTGGGTGTCTGGCAGCATTTTTTGCTTTTTTTGTTTTTGCCAGCGATTGCAAGCAAATATTTTGCCATAGGCAAAAAAAAAAAAAGGACAAGTGCAGATGGATTGCACTTCCATTGTACAGATATAAACTTGCTGTGAATTGTGTTATAATATAGCTGACTTGAAGAGCTTTTGAGTCATCCATCTCTGAAGGCCACTAGTCTTACTTTCATGACCTCTGTGTCTAGTTGAAACATACTTACTTTGTATTAGTTTACACATCCTCTTCTTTGAAGAGGACATATTTCTTTATGCTATGGAGGTGGAAAATGTTCCATTAATTTATATACCTTTTGTAAATTGTTTTGAAGTAGAAATTGCAAGCTTTAAATTGCCAGGGAATGCATGAACCGTCACAACACTTGTGAAACCTTTGGAGAATGACATGACATAGGGTAATTTTTGTGTTTCTTTCATGTTTGCCAAGACCTTTTTACTGGGTGTCCAATGTGTGTGCCCTCAAAACAGGTAGGCTGCAAGCGGCAGACTAGCAAATTTGTCCTATCTCATGAAAGACTGGCTGTAATCAGTTGGAAGTAATCTTTTAGCAGCTGTGTTTTAAGTACAGGGAGAATAGGATGGCACAAAGTTTAAAAATGCCATGGCATTGTAGTTTAACTAAAATTACTTTTATTTATTACTATTTTTTTTTTTTTTTCATTTTCTGTAGTCGTGACATGGAGAATAAAGAAACCCTTAGAGGGTTGCAGAAGATGGATGACCGCCCAGAAGAGCGCATGATCAGGGAGAAACTCAAAGCAACATGTATGCCAGCCTGGAAGCATGAATGGCTGGAAAGAAGAAGCAGGAGAGGCCCTGTGGTAAGTGGCACTGATGGAAAAGCAATATCTGTAACAGCTGTTACAGACAAAATCCTTTAAATTTCTTTCTGTTAGAAACCTCTTTTTCTTAGCAATTTGCATGCTCCTAAGTATGGTCTCCATTTGCTGTGAGCTGTTTAACAGGAAACTGTGGCTGACATTCTGAAACATATGCATTCATTTGAGTTTTTTCTTTTTAAGAAAAGGCATATGGCTGTGCTGCAGATTTGTCTAATATAAAGTAATGCAATGACAACAGTGCCCTCTAATGTCAACAACAAAAGTAGCTCCTGTTCATTAGGTTAAAACTTTTGAGTGCTAAACTGTACTGTAGTGCTTTATACTTCTGTGATTCTTAGGGGTTTAATGACATCACTTTTCCTTGTTTTGATGTGTTAAAAGTTTTCCATGTTTTGTAATGGAAGTGTATGGAATTTTTGCTAGATAAAAAACCCCAAACAAACAGCAATCTTAATAGAACCAGAAAAAAAGCTGAATAACTCCTTCACAAAGTCTCAACTCCACTAAATTTTGGATACTATAGCATTCTGTTAGTCTTTTGGGTAATGCTTTTGTGTAAATGGTTCAGAGGCAGTTTTAAGAAACTGGAGGCAGATCAAACCTGAAACTTTCAAAGTGTAGTTACAATGTTATTCGGCATAATGCTGGTTAATTAATAGCCATTAGTTACCTGTAAGTGTAGTTTCATTTGTCAAGGTGACTGCAATGTGTAACTAGATGGGAGGGCTAATTTAATGGTAAGGTCTTCTGATGCAGTAAAAAAGTATTTGAGGACAGCTTTTCTAGAGCAGAAATAAGAGGGTTCTTATGATAACTTTCTGTCATGAGAAAGAATGTTGAAAATACAAGAACACCAAAAAAGCAGTACCTCAAAGGTTGAAAAAACCACAAAATGGGTCTGTCTTTAAAAAAATTGAAGTGCCTGTTGGTCACTGCATAGGTTGAAATTGTTTACCTGCTCAGCCCACTCTTCCTGATGTTTCTAAGCTTTTTAACACAGCTTCCTATGCTCCAGCTTCACAACTACTGCCATTTTACATTTTAAATGTTTTTCAAGTGCTAGAAGCTGGTAATCCTTAGGCATACAAATTTGCATTCTGACCTACCAGGAAAGAAAAAACATTACAGTAATGGGTAGGAAAAAAAAGGTTGTGCTGCTTTTTATAACTCTCCTTTATCCTCTTCACTTTCATGTCAGCAGAATGTGTATTTGAAAGCTATAATAAGCACAGGTTTCTGAAAAGTTTAGGTTTGCAGGACATGAAATATAATGACTTTGTAAAATAAAATCAACCATGCTTGGATCAAAGCTGTAAATGCTCATTTTTCTACTCTTAGGCAATGCCTAAGTGCTAGACCACAACCTTCTCATTGTCCTCCTCTCCCTGTAGCCTGCTGAAACTGAAATGTGTATCTGGGTACCGGAATAGCTTTAGCAGGATGAGTTAAATGCTTCAGTTTAAAATAGCATTTGACCTTGTGGATACAGTCCAGATGATTAGGTAGAAAGGCACTGAGTGGATATTTCTTCTTCCCCATACTTTTCCATTTATTGCCTAAATTAGACACCTCTGGAACTTCCTGTGAGAGGTTTGCTTTGCTAATCCAAAGTGTTAATTGGAGCTTCCTTCCAGCTTTGAGAAAAGCCTCTAAGACATGAAAAAATGTGGACCTAAAACTGAATCTGCCCACTGTGACTGCTTTTAAATTAATTTCCAGAGGCCTTACTCTTCTCATGCATTATGTAGGTTTGAGAGGCAGGCAGCTGGATGTTGTCTTGAAATACTCCATGCCTCAATATCAAAATTCAGTGTTCATGCAACAAAGCACATGTACAGCACTATGCACAGTGATTAGATTAGATACCAGATGTGGTGTAGCTGTTCTACTTGCATGTCAGGCAGAAAACCCAGGTGTGGTTCTTGCAGGGTGCAGCACACCTTAATTTTGCTGCCTTGCTTCCAAGTTTAAAGTAATTTTTACTTTGCAACAAGTGCTGTCTGTGCTGTGGAAATAGCAACCATACTATTTCTCAACTGATTCTTACTGTATACGACAAATTGATCCAATATTATAACTCTTAATAAGCAGACAATGCCTATAGAAAAAAATTGGATTCTACTATCCAGTTGGGGAAAATTCTGTCCTTTGAGATATTGTGAATGATAATTACAGAATTGCTTCAAGAATCAAATTACTTGCTGCCACAACTAACTTAAGTGGTACAACTGGACAGGAAAGAAATGGATTCTCACTCTTGTGTTGCCTGTAGATTAACAAGAGAACCCCTGTTAGATGTTAATACCAGAACCTAGGGAATATGCAAACTTTGGATGTATGAATAATGGCTTAATTATATAATGCTAGCAAAACAAGTTTTTTATTGATTTGGTTTTTGCTAGTGTAAAGTTATCAGTTTGTAATTCTAACACATAGTTTATTTCCTTCAAGGTGGTGAAACCTATCCCCGGGAAAGGAGATGGATCAGAAATGAACAAACTCTCTGTAGAACCTCAGAGTGAAGGACAAAGCACTGCTTCTTCCCCTACACAGAAAGGAAGACGTAGTCCTTCTCCTAGTAGCTCCTCTTCATCATCTTCCAGGACTGTTAAATCTGAATCACCAGGTGTTAGAAGAAAAAGGGTATCTCCAGTGCCTGTAAGTTGCAAACTGCGATATAATTTTTTTATTTGGCTATATTCTGCAATCTTTTGCATATAGAGACAATCCTCCCTGTGTAGTGCAAGATGCTGATACAAGGGGGTTATGACAGGG
This sequence comes from Apus apus, assembly GCF_020740795.1. NCBI lineage: Eukaryota > Metazoa > Chordata > Aves > Apodiformes > Apodidae > Apus > Apus apus. The sequence continues at coordinate 19,609,739 of NC_067312.1, forward strand.
CACCACTTGAGTGAGATATACAGAATATATCTCATATTATGTTTCTCATATGTGGAATTTTATTCTCTACTCTTTGATGTATATTTTCTTTTTAATTCAGTCCTGCTTCCAATTTTTATTTCTAGGAAATAAATGAAGGAATATAGATATGCATTCATGAAGACATGTATGTTTTCTTAGCTAGATTTGCACAAAGAGGTGCTAGTAGTTTGATTTTTTCCTGTAGCTCTGTATGTCATTTCTCTAGGCAGGTGTATTCCATTGGAGACAGGATTGTTGACTGGATTAAGATTCCTTCAGAGTGTTACTGGTATACTACTTGAGATCTCTATTCCATGTTAGAATACTAAAACCTCTATCATTAGAAAAGATCTGGAGTAGAAAATTTTCAGCAATAGTAACTTGCTTCATCAAATAAGATGAAGAGTGTAGTGTTTTGCGCCATAGTATCTAATGGGTTTCCTTATTATAAAAGTGCCCATCCACAGTTAAGCTTCAGTTGACAACTTCACAATGCCATCAGAATAAGAATAAAATCTAATTGCTTTTATTTTCCTATTGCTCTAATAAAGTTGCCAGAATACATTAAAATATGTACTGCCATTCCTCTAATCTAGGGACGAATATCACAGCTTACAGCAGTTCAGCTGAGCTCCTTTCCTCTTGACAAGAGAAACTGAAAGGTTAAAAAAGTTCCACAAACCAAAATCACAACTGCCCACCAAGCTGTCTAATTTAGCCTTTGATCCACTTTTACTTATTTGTTTTTCTTTGTTTTTTATAAACCTTTCACATGAAAAGCCTTAAAAGTTCAGGCAATCTTTTTAATGGACTGTGAGTCAATTACAACCTGAACCATAACATTCAAAGTGGATATAAATCAATGAAGAACATTTGAAATTCGACAGAGCAATTAATGCCTCTCAAAATGTTAGAAATGTAAATTTACCAGAAGATAATTTTAATAAAAGGCTTGGGTGATTGTATTTTTTTATTATGGGGGGGGGGAAGGAACAAAAAAAAATAATCCTGAGCTGAAACTTGCTTTAATTGTGCAAAGGAGAGGAAGCTGTGTCCTTTTTCCTTTCCCTTGGAATTTCTTAAACTTTTGTTCTTCATTGACTGTATATTCTCTTTTGTAAACTGTAGTCACAGAGTTTCTTTATGACATATGTTAGTGTTATCACGTTACATAATAATTTCCTCTGTTGAGTCACAACTCTGATTATCTTCTGATTGAGTTATACATGCTAATTCAGTACTAATATGTTAAGGGGACCAATAAAGACTTGAAAATAGAAGCAATTTAAAAGACTCCTTTTTTTTCTTGTGCCAGACAAAATTTCAGTTACAGAGTTCAAGTCATACAGTTTAAGCAGGTTGTAGTAGTTTCAGGGACTGTCTTATTCCATGTTACTTGGAAGCGTGAAAAAACAAACCCAAAGCCAACAGCTAAATAAACTTACTGTTGTCCTGATATGCTTGTGATGGAACCTCTTCTGCAGTTTCAGAGTGGACGAATAACACCACCTCGACGAGCCCCATCTCCAGATGGTTTCTCTCCATACAGCCCTGAGGAAACAAATCGTCGTGTCAACAAAGTTATGCGAGCCAGGCTGTACTTGCTGCAGCAGATAGGACCCAATTCTTTCTTAATTGGAGGGGACAGTCCTGATAATAAATACAGAGTTTTTATTGGGCCTCAGGTATAGAACTTTTTACTGTTGTCTGTAGCTTTTATTAATTTATAGTTGATTTTAGAAAACAGTTGAGAACCAAATTAGATCAAGTTGGTCCATGATAATGATTCTACAAAGTAATGTCCATGCTCACGTAATATTATGATCAGCTTGTATTTTGTCAAATATGTAGCAAGTACATAAGTTTTGTCTAAGGCTTCTCTTAAAGAAAAAAAAAAAAAGACTCAAGTAACTGCTATTGTCTTGTCTAGTTCTCATCCCTAGAAGTGGTGTTGAATTATGTATCTTAAGTATTTTTGGCTAAAAGTTTGGCCAGTTCATTTTCCTAGTTTGTCATTCTGAAACACTATTTCTTCTATTCGTGGGGTGTGTGTATATATATATGTGTATATATATATGACAAGCAAATTTATATAATTCCTTTATTGTGTGATAATTTCATTAGTATCCATAGCGAGGTCCTTTTAATAGACTTTCATAGTACTGGTGTGATGCTGCATTGGAGAACATCTAGGGTTTAGAGTAAACAGAAGAGTCTCCAGTTTGGTTGCTGTCATGTTATGGGTATACAGTGACTATATAGTATGCAGCGTAGCAACAGCTTCAGTTGATTTTTAAAAAGTAAAAAATGAGGTGGATAAAGTCAATTGCAAATTGATGTAATGGTTGTCTGGTTTTCCATCTATGGTCCTGAATAATATTTTGGTAATTTGTATGCTTTGTAAGGCCATGTAAGATACTTATGCCTGTACAAGAAATGTTTTGCATGAGTGACTTTTTTTTTCTTTTTCAGAGGAAGGGTGAGATATATTTTCTATGATGCACTTAAATGTAGAAACATTACCTAGGTAATTGTCAATTCAGTACAGCCTTAGCATATACTTTTTTGGTTTTTTGCAGACTTGTAGCTGTGGCCGTGGAACGTTTTGTATTCATCTGCTGTTTGTTATGCTGCGGGTGTTCCAGCTTGAACCATCAGATCCCATGCTCTGGAGAAAGACACTGAAGAACTTTGAGGTAATCAAGTTCTAACAGATTTAATGGCAAATCTGAAATACACTCCAGGTAAAAGTCTTTAGGATATTATCTTAAAAATGCTGAAAATACTTGCTTTTCAAAACAACAAGAGCATATATTTTTTAATCTGTAATTCAGTTTTAAAAGCTCTGTAAATAGTAAAAAAAAACCAACAAAAACTGTGGATAAAAGACAATAGTAGAGAGCTGTAGTTTAGTGAATTATTAAAATGCTGGACCATCTACTCAGATTCATATATGTCTCACTGATTAGCTGAAAGGTATACAGTATGAAGGACCCTCAGAAGTATTTGTGTGTGTGCTTATAGCTGTTATTTGTTTTCAATGAGCAAGTGCTTTTCTTGTAAAATGTTTTTTGTGATCTGTTTACTAGTAAGACTTCTGAAATTGCTGCTGCTGCTAATGCATTATTGTGAAGGTGTATAGATCTTTTTTAGCAGTAGCTAAGCTTCAGTAATACTACTTTTCACTGAAAGCTACTCATAGCATAAATACGACTGTTGCTATCTTTTTCTGATGTTAGGTTGAGAGTTTGTTCCAGAAATATCACAGTAGGCGTAGCTCGAGGATCAAAGCTCCATCTCGTAACACCATCCAGAAGTTTGTCTCACGCATGTCAAATTCTCATACATTGTCATCATCTAGCACTTCTACATCTAGTTCAGAAAACAGGTTAGTATTTTTCTAAAGGAATTAATAGCTTTAATGTGTAGTTCTCTTCTAATTTTGAATGTTTAGAATCACCTACATTCTTTTTGTTCAAAGCTGCTTTCATTTCAAGCCACATTAAGTCTCTGTATTTGCAAACAATCGTGTTGAGCACAGTTACTGTGGTACCAAATGGACATATTTGGTTTATATCTTCTGTTTGAAAAATGTTATGTGGGGTTGTGAAAACTAATTTTTTTTTTTTACCCTTTATGAGTTTTAGAAATAAACTTTTTAAAATGGAAGTCCAAGACAAAAGTATGTTTTCACTTTTGAAAGCTATTTGTGTGCATTTGTTCAAATAGAGCATTTGTGCAAATGTTGACAAGTGCAAAACATGGCTTTTCTTTTTCTCTTGCCTCGCTTTGGAGAAATGCTTGTGCCTATAACAATATACTGAAAAAATTGTGGGTAAATTTGTAAACATATATTAAATATATATATAAACATAAGCAATAATATATTTTAAAACACTTAATGTAAAATGGATTATTAAATTATTTTAAACTAACTATTAAACTGTAACTATTTTTATCATTTATACAATATTAAATAATGCCTTATTTTAAGTGATGTTTCTTTCTTTGGGGCTTTTTCCTCTGGCTTATACTACTTGAGTCCTTTTGCATGCTCTTTTTTCCTTGACTTTGAAAAGGTACCGGTTAATTTTTTAAACAAAGTGATTTGAGCATGTGTTAGTGAGTGAACCGGACAGGTCAAGCCCCAGAAGGCAGGATTCTTTTGTGTAAAGTTAAACATAATTTAAGGAGTACCTTGATACCCCATCCCTGGAGGTGTTCAAGGCCAGGTTGGATGGGGCTTGAAGCAATCTGGTCTAGTGGGAGGTATCTCAGCCCATGCAGGGAAGTTGAAACTAGATGATCTTAAAGGTCACTTCCAACCCAAACCAGTCTTTGATTCTGTGGATATATTCAGACAGATTTACAATTCTGATGTATAAGTTACTACCTTAAGTTCCATAATCCTGTACTTATTTTTCAAAATTGCCAAATTGTATCACTGTAAATAAATTACATCAAGAAAAGAGTTAATTACAAAATCTACTCTGGAACTACATATCTGGCAAGGCAGTTCCTTTAATGTAGATACCTTCTGTAGGAAAATACTGTTTTTTTCATAGAATTGGCTTTACCTTATGGTGAACTCTGCTGCATTAGTTCTCATTTTTTACAGAATGAAAGATTTTTCAGTTGTTTGCTGGCACACCTTATGGTTAGTTCCTGCTGTTGCTGGTTCAATGAGATAAGTTGCTCTTTTGTGCAAGTCTAATCTTGCCTGGAATACAAGTATTGGAGAACACTGAGCATATTACACATTTGAGATAAAAGTTCTGATAATCACTGTGACAGCAGTTATTTTTTGTTTAGTACTTATTCTTCAAAAATAAGTTTTAAATTAATACTTATGTTTCTGTACATGTTGTGGAAATTAATTTTTCACTGTAAGCTTATTATTGTGGATTTTTAAAAAATCAACCAATTGCAAGGAAACAGAAGGTAATATGCATGTATAGGAATAATAAATATACTAGTTACTATTACTTTTTAAATATATGGTTGGTGAGCAAATACTGGATTCTTGCAAACTTTTAGACACATGCTAGCTGTAACTTAAATTTTCACTATGAATAGTAAGAGTTTTGCACATTTAAACAGTATTGCGGAAGATAAAAATGTGTGGTTTTCACTACATGTTGTTTAAGTTCATAATAATTTTTCTGGTGAAATCGCATCATATCCATTTAAAAATTAAGATGAAGGTAAATAAAATGGAAGAAATGTAAAACAGAAAAATATTTCTTAAAAAAAACTTTATGTGACATATATGTTAATGTTCATGTGAATCTGTTGCATCTGTTTGTTAGTGGCTGTTACCTTCTGTTAATTTTTAAGTTTTACATGTATTCTTCAAAAGCAGTTTCTTGTAGTGAATTAAGAACTGCTTTGTTATTCAAATTTGGAAAGGAGTATGATGGAAAAAAAATCGGGTAGCTTTTAGAATTTAAACATTCCTTTGTTTTTTTCAAAACCAAAGCATAAGTAAACAAAGCAAAGGTTGGTTTCTTTAAAAAAGACTTAGAGGAAAAAAAAAAAAAGTGCTCAAGGCTGGGCCTTTCAATCTCTAATTGGTATTTGACCTAGTTTGAAAAGATGTCATGCATTTTGTGACTTTCCCCACTTCAACAAAGTGCTATCTGTTCTCAGCGCTTCTAAACGTGGTTGTTTACATATTCAGACCGAGGTTTAGGAGAACAATCCATGAACAGCCCATACTTATTCAGAAGTGACTTTTCCAAACTGGAAGTTAATCTTTTTTCACTGTTAAACCTGTTCTGTGTTTCTGATGTGCCACTTTACAATCACAAATGTCTGTTTTTAGTATGAAGGATGAAGAAGAACAGATGTGCCCCATTTGTTTGTTAGGCATGCTGGATGAAGAGAGCCTAACTGTGTGTGAAGATGGCTGCAGGAACAAATTACACCACCACTGCATGTCAATATGTACGTTGTCATCTTTGTCTTGTTAAGTTCTGGTGCCTAAATATTATAACTCAGTGTGTTTTCATTGGTTTTTTTTGTTTATTTTGGAAGTAAAAAAAGCAGAAACCTGCTCTTAAGTAACGACTGCTAGTTCTTTGTGACAGTTTGGTGTCATTTGGGTAGTATTGATACACCTTATTTTATCAGTTATCCACAAATGAATTTTGTAATTTGATGCTTTGAGAAAGAAATTGACTGCAGGGCTGGAGATGTGAGCCCCTTTTACTTGCTTGAAAAAATTATGTCCATTTAGAGCAAGGTTAGGAACAGAATTTAAGCCCACTGTGACTGGTCATTAGAATGTATGAAAGTCACCTACTGTTAGCTAGAATTATGTAGAGGATTTTTGAGCATGAAATCTATAAATAGTTACAGTTTGCTCTAAAAAATAAAATTTCATTTCCTATATTTTGTGCAAGTATTGCCTATGTTTTAAGATACAAAGGACCTGCATTTCAGTTAACTTGTAATATTAATTGCAGAGCTAAACTGAAGCATTTCTGCATGCAAAAAATGTTTAAATGCCTGTATTTATTAAGTTGCTGCAGATAGCTCAGTTCAGAAGCATTTATCCTTGAGCTGACATTCTTTAGTAAAACTTAGCAGTAGCAACGCTATCTTCTGGTTTTATATGTAATAAAACTGAAGTACCTATTTCTGTGTTCCAGGGGCAGAGGAATGCAGAAGAAACAGAGAGCCACTTATCTGTCCGCTTTGTAGGTCTAAATGGAGATCTCATGATTTCTATAGGTAAGGATTCAGTCTGTGTATAACAAGGTATCTTTTTCTGGATCCTTAGTTGATGTTCCTGAATACACTGAAGTATTTACCTCAATAAATGTTTAATTTGTTAAACCACGGTTTTTGCTGTTAATCTGTAGTCATGAATTGCCCAGCCCCGTGGATGCTTCTGTTCTCCGTGTGGTTCAGCAACAAACTCAGCAGCAATCTACTACTGGATCACAGAGAAGAACCCAGGACAGTAATTTTAACCTTACTCATTACGGGGTCCAGCAGATCCCTTCTGCCTATAAAGATTTAGCTGAGCCATGGATTCAGGTAATTATACTTTATAAATGAAGCTTTAAATGTAAAAACTGATTTTGAACTCTTCTGCTAGATCAACAATTCATGGTTGATTATTACTAGAAAGAAGTCTATTTAACTTGCATTAGAAGAGGTTTTCCAGTCTTGTTTTAAATGGGATTTCAGTTTTGGGCTTCATTTCAGGCCTTGTATTAAAGGTCCATGTAAGAAAATGTAGTATTCTTAACTCTTGTTTTGGTTGTCCAAGTGTCACATAAATACAACGCTGGCACTTACTGGTACCTAAATCATGTTGCAGGACCAAATTACCTAAATAACCTCTAGAGGCTAGAGGTGGGTTCAACTGAGCAAGGGTCACACACTTAAAAGTGGGAGAACTTATATTACCTATATTTCTGCTGTAATTTTTGTCTGGTATAGCTGGACATTTGTTTCAGGGATGTTTATATCAGTGTCTAGGAACAAACTCCATATTGAATAATTAAAATTCAAAGCAAATTAAACCACCCATATAATCGACCTCCCACTTCTCTTAACAGAGTTTTTTGAGAACTGATGACTCAGCATTTCTGGTGTTTCACTTCTCTCACAGATGCTTTTTCTAAGACTTTGTACCTTTTGACACATTTTTGCTCTCAGACTTCTTAAGGTGATTTTTCAACAGAAGCATCTCTCTGCTCTTTTTTATTGCTCTTCTTAGGTCCTTAAGTTACAGTATTATTCCATTTAAATCGTGTGACATTGTTTTTTTTCCTTGGCAGGTGTTTGGAATGGAGTTAGTTGGCTGCTTGTTTTCTCGAAACTGGAATATACGAGAGATGGCACTTAGACGACTTTCCCATGATGTTAGTGGTGCTCTATTACTGGCTAATGGAGAAAGCACTGGAAACTCTGGAAGTAGCAATGGAAACAACACAAGTGCTGGAGCTCTTGGAGCAGCCAGTGGGTCATCTCAGACCAATATCTCAGGAGATGTAGTGGTGGAATCATGCTGCAGTGTACTGTCCATGGTCTGTGCCGACCCTGTCTACAAAGTGTATGTTGCTGCTTTAGTAAGTAGTTGTTTACTCATTGTATTCTAGTAATTTTGAAGTTACTTAATTTTTTGAGAGGGGAGGGAAAAGAAGGAGGTGCATAAGGTCAGGAATCCTAGTAACTGTTGCTGAGCATCACTGGTGGCTATACTTTTAACCATTGTCTGAAAGAGAGAGGTTAGTGGTTACAAAGCACTTACCAAGAGTGAAACAACATGACTCCACTGGCCACATGTAAATAAATGCTTACTGTAGTGCTAAGTGTCAATAGTACTTGTATGACTGAGTTCTTTCCAACCTCAGAGAATACACGACTATTTCTGACAGTGATTATGTAGTAAGCTACTTGTCCTTTGAACATTTCATTGATATTTTGAATGCAACTTATATAAAACTATGTAGAATTCTTAAAAAAAAAAAAAAATTGTATAATTTGATTTTCTGTGTCTTGCTTTTTTCCTTTCTCTTAGAAAACTTTAAGAGCCATGCTGGTGTATACTCCCTGTCATACTTTGGCAGAGAGAACTAAACTACAGCGACTTCTCAAGCCAGTTGTAGAGACAATTTTAGTTAAGTGTGCAGATGCCAACAGGTAAGGTGTCTCATTAACTTAAAATTCATTTTGTATTGTTACTGAAATATTTTGAAGCTTCATTTGTTGCTATTTATGTGGATTCCAGGGGATCGTTTATAGTTGGTGAGAAAATTAAATGTGTGGATCATAAGTATAATTGTTTTTGCAGAAGTCGAATTGCTACCAACAAACTTCTGGCTTGAAGTATGCAGATTTTGGAGGCACCTGAGTGTATTTTTCCAACACTTAGAGATTTTAAATGATACTTCACTTTTATAAGGCCTACTTTCTCCCTTAAAATAAAGGACGATGTTAGGTGCAGTCATCGACCATCCCCTCCATCTCAGCTGACATTGTTTTGGTCTAATTATCATGACTCACCTTTAAGCAGTCAAAGCACCTGTCAGCAAGTACCAATCATTATGTTTCCTACTTCAACAGAAGTTGTTGCAGGTCTGCCATGAAGTGTTAACGTAACACTTGTATGTTTTATTTCACAATGCAATGTTCAGAGGTGGCTATTCCGAGTTAATGGCATTTCTGGCTTGAGCAGGTCTTGTCTTCATCTCTCAATCTCTACTCTGTTCTGCCAGACCAACTGTTTCTTCACCTGCACTGTACACTAGATGCAGAAGTCCACCAGCTTGTTTTTTCTCTGTTTAGGTTTAGTTCCTACGCAGCATTTCTGCTGGAGCTAGAAATGCTTCAGCAATAGTCTACCAGTAGAATATGTAAAGTTAAAGGAAGAAGTGAAATAGAATTGTTAATTGTGTTTCTGGGTTCCTGCATTTGGCCTGGTTTTGCAAGAGGATGAGGTCCTATTCAGGTTTTTTGTTTATTAGTGATAAGCATTACATTTCTGGAAGTACCCTTGTAGAAAATGTCACGGCTATTGGTAGCTCACAGGTGATTATAGAAATGTATTAGATAAAATGATGTGATATAATTTTCCATGCACAATTCCAAGGTAACAATTATTGAAACATAGTTACTAGAATGTTTTTCTTTTAAAGCATTTGCTAAGAGTTTTTTTTTTTGTTTTAATTTCTTATAGTCGAACAAGTCAACTTTCAGTCTCAACGTTATTGGAGATGTGTAAAGGCCAAGCAGGCGAGCTGGCAGTTGGGAGAGAAATCCTGAAATCTGGTAATAATAGCTCTTCATATATAATTGAATTATAATTGCAAGCAAATATACGGAAGTGTCTTAAATTTAAAATACAGGACTTATCTATTATCAGCATAGCAAAGGGAATAGTACTGCAGCAGTTTGGGAGCGGGGTAGTTTGGACACACAAGGTGTATTTCTGTGTGAGTTCTGATATTTATTTAGGTCAGAATTTAGATTATGAACATACCTAATTTTATTTTATCCACATTTTTTACAGGGTCCATTGGTATTGGTGGTGTTGATTATGTCTTAAACTGTATTCTTGGAACCCAAATTGAATCTAGCAATTGGCAAGCACTATTGGGGCGACTTTGTCTAACAGACAGACTTCTGTTGGAATTTCCTGGTGAATTTTATCCCCACATTGTCTGTGGAGATGTTCTACAGGCTGATACCGTAGTAGACAGGTACTTGCTTACACTGTGTGACTATTAATCATTGTACTTGGATGTGTTGTTGGTGATTTATTTAAAAAAACAGTTGTTTTAACTCCTGTAAACAAACTGTATATATTTAAATGTAAAAGTGCTTAGTTTATGGAGCAGATGGTTGCGTTTTTGTAAAAATTCTGACCTGTGAATCAATTTTTAAGCACCAGTGCAACAATAAGTTTCCTTTCTACTTCAGAACTGACAGCTAAATACATAATCCTGTATTATGGCTTGTAAATGGCTTTCTTGGCACTAACTGGAGCATATCAGTGTATAAAATACCTCTTTTCTCTTTTTAGGTATAAGAAACTTCTCTCCCTCCTAACTTTCGCCTTACAGTCAATTGACAATTCCCACTCAATGGTTGGTAAACTATCACGGAGAGTATTTTTGAGTGCAGCAAGAATGGTGGCAAGAGTGCCCCATGTTTTTGTAAAGCTGTTAGAAATGTTGAGTGTGACGAGCTCTACTCATTACGCAAGAATGCGTCGACGTCTAATGGCAATAGCAGATGAAATGGAAATTGCAGAAGCTATCCAGCTAGGCATGGAAGAAATGCACTCTGGGGAATGCCAACATGAAGACTTTTTGCAGCTACCTGTACCAGATAACTCTCCAGAAACTACAGAAAATAATACACCTAACAATACTGTCCAGTTATCAGGGAAAAGTGGGAAGGGTTTAAGTGATAAAAAACTGAGTGCCAGTCCAGAGGACGTTTCTGAGACGCTGGCTGGCCTTGCTGTGGGACTTCCTGTTTCATCAGTAACCACTGAGCAACCAAAGCCAGCCATTCAAACAAAAGGAAAGCCCCCCAGTCAATGTTTGAACTCTTCTTCCCCATCCAGCCATTCCCAGTCACTCTTCCCAGTGCTTCTGTCTCCTTCAAATCCATCTGTACCAGCTGGCACTGTAACAGATGTCTCTAAACTTAGACCTCAGGGATTTGTTCCCTGCAAAATCCCCTCACCTTCTCCTCAAACACAGAGGAAACTTTCTCTCCAGTTTCAGAGAAACTGTTCTGAAAATAAAGAACAAGAGAAACTTTCTCCAGTTTTCACCCAAGCCAGGCCATTGCCATCGAGTCACATACACAGGCCAAAGCCATCACGACCCACCCCCAGTGATGCAAACAAGCAGGGAGAAACCTTAAAAAACAGTATGACACTAGACCTGAATGATATTTCACAGTGTGATGTCAATAATGGTAGTAGTAGCAGTGCTGTTATACCAAGTGAAGAGACAGTGTTCACACCAGTTGATGAAAAGTGTCGACTGGATGTTAATGCAGAGCTCAATTCCAGTATTGAGGACCTACTTGAGGCCTCTATGCCAACAAGTGATGGCACAGTTACATTCAAGTCTGAAGTTGCAGTTCTTTCTCCTGAGCGGGCAGAAAATGATGATACTTACAAAGATGATGTAAATCATAACCAAAAATGCAAGGAAAAGATGGAAGCTGAAGAGGAGGAAGCTTTAGCTATTGCTATGGCGATGTCAGCGTCGCAAGATGCCCTGCCAATAATTCCCCAACTACAGGTTGAAAATGGAGAAGATATCATAATCATTCAGCAGGATGTAAGTATACCTATGGAAATTTAGCTCAATTAGTCTGAATTGAGGTTCAATGAATCTGTAAAGCAGTGCCATTATACTTCAGAAGTTACATAAAAGATGAAGGAGCATAAGCAGTCTGCCAGTTGAGGGTGCTAACAGAATCCTCCCATTGTTATTAGTGAGTTAGAGAAGGTATTGGAAAGAGAAAGACTATGTCATCTACCAACTGTCTACCAGAATGACAAAGAAGGAGGTGTAAAAGTCAGAAAACCAGGAAATTAGAGCAAAGATTTTAAGGAGGAGTAGAGCTGTAAGTGAGTCTTAAAGCTGAATTACTTTGAAGGCAATTGTATAAAACCAAACTAGTTTCTGCAAGAAAGTGCAGAGTTGGAGGAGGTCTTGTTATTGGCCCATCTTGAGAGAGAAGATGAGATACTTTAGAAGCTGTAAAAAATGTCTTTGTTTGCAAGTAGACAAAAGCATGAGAAATTAGAAATTAGAATAGGGAGTGTATTATTTGTGAACCTTTGCATGAGATAAAAGGATGTAAAGTGTAAAATGGCAGCAGTAAGAAGAAAGCAATAGGATTTTGCTTGTGTTTACTGTAGGTGTTAACTAAAACTTAAACTAAATGTGAGGTCATGAATAGAAAAAAAAGTATTGCTCCTATTTGTGTCCCTAAATCTTGCTTTTCACCTTCAGGTAGTAATATAGAGGAGACTTTCTATTCTTACATACAGTATGAGTATGTGGATTGTGGAATATACAGGTCTTCTGGTCTCAGCTGAAACATGTATAGCATGCAGTACTGTAAGGCAGAGGAGAAGCATATAAGCTAAGATGTTTCATAACCTTCCAGAATGTCCACATTTTAGATGCATGCTAGTAATCATGGAATTGATTTGGAATTTATTTTGCAGACCCCAGAAACCCTGCCTGGACATACCAAAGCAAAACACCATTACAGAGAAGATGCAGAATGGCTTAAAGGTCAGCAAATTGGACTTGGAGCTTTCTCTTCCTGTTACCAAGCTCAGGATGTAGGAACAGGGACATTAATGGCTGTGAAACAGGTAAATATTTCACTTACTTGAATACATTGTGCTTGTTCTTCAATACTTCCTGGTAGTGTTAAATATTAAGTTCTCTGCTCTCACATGTGTTCCTTTGCTCTCTGTCATGTGTTCTCATGTAACACATAGTAAGTCTTTATGTTCATGGCATTAGCATAGTATTTTCAGTTTTTTCACTTCTCCTTAAAATGAAGAAAATACTATATTTTTTTTATATGCACATTTTCTCTGGTAAAAATCTTAACAACCAACAACACTGTCAGAATCCCATTTCAGGCCTTATCTTTCTTCCTTTTCTTCAATATCAGAAAAAAAATAAATTATTTCCTAGTTTAAGCAGAGAGTGAAGAGTAAAGTTTTGCCACTTTGTTGGTATTTCCCAAGAAATTCACTCTAAATTTTCTATGATTAACTCACATGGAGATAGATTCTCAGCCGAAGAGACTTGAGATAAAAGGATACTTGCTATTTCCAAATGGTGAAAAGGGGTGCAAAACTGCCCTTTCTTGTTACTGTATGTAAGGGGAGGGTTACGGGGCTGATAATTACATAAGGGAAGTCTGAACACCATGTTTCAAAACAGGTGACATATGTCAGGAACACATCATCTGAGCAAGAAGAGGTAGTTGAAGCACTGAGAGAAGAAATAAGGATGATGAGTCATCTGAACCACCCTAACATTATTCGAATGTTGGGTGCTACATGTGAGAAGAGCAACTATAACCTCTTTATTGAATGGATGGCAGGTAAACAACTATTATGCCAAATAAAATGAAAATAGCAGTTGAGCCTTGAGCTATGTAGTTTCATGCTGCATTTTGCACCACTTCAGTTTGCTAAATTTGTATTGTAATTGTTGTTAACCAGTGTAAAGATCTACTTACAGAACAGTTTAGGTTGTCATAGCAATATTCTGACCAATGCATTCATTCATTGATTGGAATTTCCTATACCTAGTCTGTCATACGGCTGAAGTAGCTGGAAACCCTGAACAAAAGTTTTACTAATTTTTCCTCAATTTCTGAATCTAAGTGAGGAATTAGAAACTTTGAGAGAGACACTTCCTTTGGAAACACATCAATCTGTTGCTCTTTTGGTGTACCTGTGTAACTAAGTTATTATTAAAATAACTTTGCTAGAAAGTTAGGAATACCTGTCACTTGCCTTCATCCCAAATATTTTCATAAAAAGTGTGTGAGGTGACATGCAAAGGCATTTAAGAAGACAGTAAATTTCTAAAAATAGTTAGTAGGCAGGATGCTTTGGGGAAAAATAGGTTCAAATCTTAAATGTATGAAGTGGCAATTTAGTAACAAATAGTGAACTATTTTCATTATTGTATACAGCAGGAACAAGAAAGTCTATATCCGTTTTTTAAGAAGGCACCCTGTTACTTTTACAAATGGGATTGTATGTTGTGCCATCCTGTTGCCAAGACTGGAGTTGGTGGTTATACATCCTGATTTCTTATAAAATAAAGCATTGCACCCTAACTTGCATTATTTGGCAGGAACCACTTCACAATACTAAAATGTTAACAGGAAAAGCCCAAGTATGTGTTATTACAAGCAATGGTGTGGAAAATATTTTCTCAAAACTCAAGGTGTTAAGCTTTTTTTGAACTATAATTTTTCTGAAATAACATTATTTAGGTAATGAAACGTCAAGAGTTGTCTTTACCGCATTCAGGTCCAAACTGTATTAGAATACTTTGAGAGTCACAATGGGAATCCAAAATCTTGAGTATGTATATAACGTAGATTCTTGAGTTTTGGAAAAGAGAGGAAATACTTATGTCTTTAATGTGTACAGATAGAAAGTAATTAAGTAACCAAGTATGTAACCAAGCAGAAATCTGTGTACAAATTAGGAATACCAGTTTCCAACTTTAGGAAGCAGTGCTGCATTCTACTAATACAAAATACAAGTGTTTATAAAATAGTTTTTTTTTTATCTTCTAGGGGGTTCAGTTGCTCATTTGTTAAGTAAATACGGAGCCTTCAAAGAATCAGTTATTATTAATTACACGGAACAACTGTTACGTGGCCTTTCTTACCTCCATGAGAATCAGATAATCCATAGAGATGTTAAAGGTGAGAATTACCTAATGTCTTTTAAAAAGGAGTATTCAGAAAGCAGCATCTCATGTGGCTTGAGTCCTATTGCTTCTCTCAGATACCATCTCAATAGTAGCATTTCTGTTTGGTTTGTTTGATCATTCTTAACCTTTAATTACTGAAATTAATCAGAATGTTCATAGCATGCCTGGGGATATTTGCTACCTGTGCTGATAGTTTAAAAAATTGATTTTCTCAATTTGTTCAAATAAAATATGAAGTTGTCATGTAGCTTTGAAGACTGCTAGTTAAATTAATGTGAATGCTTACACTGAAATGATAGTAAAATCTGTGAACGAGCCAAGATAAAGGAGTCAGGTTTCTAACATACAGGAATATTATGATGCATTTTCTTCCTTCATTCTAACTGAACATAAACACAGTTTTACTGTGTTTGAGCGAAATGTGAACTTTCTTAGGAAATTCCAGTGTTAATTAACTTTTCCCTTTAATATCTGTCCCTTTAATAGCTGTCCTTTAATATCCCTTTAATAGCTGTCCATGAACTGGAGAGATCCAGATAAGTAGCAAGATACCAGTGGCAAATACTTGTCTTTATTATTTCTTCTTAACGTAGGAGAACTTTCAATTGCTCTGCAGTTCTCTTCAAGACAAGTCAAAGTTTCTCAAGGATGAAATAAGTTTACATTTCACAGGGAGCTGTAGGCAATGAAAACCGCCAGAGTTTTAGGTCACTATTTTCTTTCTTTCATTATTCCATCTGCAGGCATTGTTCCAGAATCCTGTGCTTGCCCTACTTTGAAAGTTTGATTGCTTCTGTAAATTTCTCACACAGCCTCAATATATGTACAGAATTGTTCAGGCAGAACAGAAAAGTGACATTATTATACTTTCCCCTTGATTTTTAGATTTCCTTTTTGTTAGGGGTGGGGAACATCAAGCTATTTATAGTTTTGAAGCGGAGGGAAGAGAAAGTCTGTTTATCTTTTTGCCTTTATAGAAACCCAACTAGCAGTATTTTTATTATGCTGTTGACAGGTGCCAATTTGCTAATTGACAGCACAGGTCATAGATTAAGAATTGCTGATTTTGGAGCTGCAGCCAGGTTGGCATCAAAAGGAACAGGTGCTGGGGAGTTTCAGGGACAGTTGTTGGGAACTATTGCATTTATGGCACCAGAGGTAAGAAACCAGTTTTGGAAGTTACTTCAAAAAGTTTATTTGAACTCTTTAAGCTAATTCACACAGCTAAACAACAGAAAATTGCTGTAAATGCTTCAAATATGTTTTATATGTAATTGTTCCAAAGAACAGAAATCATTCCAATGTGGCAATAATGACGTTTCTTTCTTGCTGTCAAAGTTGTTTCAAGTAGTTTGTTACAAGATTTACCTATCATAAGTATTGTTATTAAAGCCCAAATAACCATTTGGTCAACAGCTAACTGTTGCAAGGTACTTTGCTTTGCCCTCACCAGCTTTTCTATTAACTAGCTCTCCACAGCTGTGTGAATCTTACAGCATTTACATCACTGATCATTCTCTTAACCTGAAATATTGATCCAAATGCACTTGGTTGATGATTTTATTTTATTTTTTTCCATCTAAATTACTTAAGAGTTACAAGACTTTGAATCAGGTAATCTGAGCTTTGGTCTGTCTGTCTGTTCAGGTTTTGAGAGGTCAGCAGTATGGTAGGAGCTGTGATGTGTGGAGTGTTGGCTGCGTTGTTATAGAAATGGCTTGTGCTAAACCTCCCTGGAATGCTGAGAAACACTCCAATCATCTTGCTCTGATATTTAAGGTGAGATATCTTGTTGTTACCAATATGCTACAAAGGCACTGACTAATTTCATATTAAGGAAATGATTAATTCATTCAGAGCAATGTGAATTTTAGAAAAGTATAGAACTTGTAGGGCTTGTTGCAATAGCTGTTCCTTGTATTGGAGCTGTTAGTAGAAAATCAATACTGATACTGATCTAATTATACTTTTTTTAAAAAAAAAAAAGGCTACCAACACAATAATATGCAGAAAAAGTTCTAAGCTCTATTCTAGGATATAAATACATAGTGTAGCTGGTTAAAAAACACTGATAATAGAATTGATCTTTACCTCTAGGCAGAAGATTGAGGTTTTAATTCATTCTTAAAATTCTGTAAAATGGGTGCCATAAAACATTTGTGTGGATTCCTGTTTCACAGTGGAAAATGTCCTTTGGTAAAAACCTGACATTTCACATTCAGATTTTGCTCAAAGATATTTACCATTATGCTGTGTACGAATATTGTCTCTCTCTTTTCTAGATCATCCATTTTGGCATTTATGTTTCTTACTAAAATCAATGAGGTGTATTTAGTTCTAAAAGTCTAGTTGAGCTGTAGACATGAATGAAGAAAATACTGCTGCAAGTAAAGAAAGTTACTAGCATTTTCACTAGCGTAAGTGAAGAAAGTGTTCCCACAAAACCAAACTGGCTCAGCTGTATTCAAAAATGTTCTAATTAAGTACAAATCACTTGTGATAAAGAGTTGTAACTGTCTTGATTCTGTGTCTGTGATTCTGGGGGTGCCACTCTAGTGTTCTCTAGCTTAATTTAATTTGGTGGGAGTGATCTGTGTCTGCCTGAGAAAGATTTCCCTTTGGGGTGGTAGTGGAAATACAATAAAGACAATGCAGGGGAGTATACCCAGCTTAGCATATCAGAATGTAGCATCCCTCAGCTTAATATATCTCCATGTTGGCTAATGCCAGCTAACAGTAGACTAAAGAATACCTGTATGTGTGGCATAAGAGCATTATTTGCGGAGTTCTTAGCAGATAGTCACTACAGAATCGTGCTGTCAGAAGAAAATTTAGAGAAAAATTCAGTGAGAGAGGTAGACTCTGAAAGGCAAAAGGCATAAGGGCAACTTAAGACCCATTTTATAACATGGAAACAGTAATGTAATCCTCAGACTGCAGTAAGAAATATGCGAAGTGGAGAAAAGCTGAAAAATATAGCTTGTCAGCTGAAAATAATCAGCTTGTGGAAGGTCTGGGGCGTAAAAGAGGGGTCTTGAGAATGATTGACATCCAAAATATTGTTTTCCCTTTGTTCAGATTGCTAGTGCAACTACTGCGCCATCAATCCCTACACATCTGTCTCCTGGCTTGAAAGATGTGACTCTTCGGTGTTTGGAACTTCAACCTCAGGACAGACCCCCGTCAAGGGAGCTGCTGAAACACCCAGTCTTCCGTACTGCATGGTAGCTAATTAGATACAAGGCTGTTATACTGAAGAAGATTCTGCTGAATATACAGTAACTGTCCTGCAGTGCAGTCGAGCACAGCAAATTGTATTATTCTGCTGGCCGTAAGGATAGAAACATCAAGGATGTAAGGCCAGTGGAGGACCTTACCTAAGTATGTGATTGACAAATCAAGATCTTTTACCTAAGCTCAGTATGCAACATTTTACAACTTGTGCAGAGATTTGTAAACTGTGCCTTTCCAAACATCTGGCTCTAGGTGAACACAAAAGCATTTTTTCCTAAATCTGCATGATTCTTTAGCAGATAAGTGATTTTTATTCTATTTGGAGCACTTTTTCAGCAATATTAGCAGCTGAGGGGCTCAGGATCTATTTTAATATAGCAATCACTGTTCAATATCACATCATATAGATGTAAGCAGATGGTTCTGCAATTAGTCAGTTTTCAGCACTGCTTAAAAGGTGTCTGTCCCTTTCAATCACAAGTTCTCTGAGTAGCATATCCAAATATTGGATACTTTTCAGTGATGGATACTTTGAAAAAAGCAAACATTATGACTTCCTTAAAGTAAGATCAGGCAGTTGTTGTTCACTGTGCATTTACTGCTGGCCATGTAATTTCTTTTGAAATTAAAAGTTTGTTTGCATTGTATTTTTTACTTTAAAGGGGATATTTTTAAATAGTCTTTAGAAAAAGGTGCAAGCTGTGTCATGGAACACCTTGCTGACACAAAAGTTTTAAAAACAGATTTGCTGGAAATCTGGAATAAAAAAAAAATAAATGCCGCCTTCAACAAGGCAGTGTTGAAGGCTCTGATAGTATAGGTTATTTAAAAAAAAATATATATTGTTCTGTATAAAACAACTTAGTCTGGATCATGCTAAAAGTTGTTGAGCCTTCTTTTCATATAGCTGTTTCTTCTGGCAAATCGGGTAGAGAAGTTCCTTGTTAAAGGCCGCAAACTCAGCTCCCATTATTGTTTATGGAAAACATTGTCCTGTACTTCAGTGGGAGCAGGTGCCAAGTATGGTGCCAACAAAAGAGGCCACATTCTCTACTGATAACAAGTTTTACCTGCTGTTTTCCTTCTGCCGTACATCATCTATTTACTGTAGCCATTAGTGATAATTTAATTTGAAAATGTTGAAAGTATTACCATAAGAAAGGTATTTATTTTAACAAGAAACAAAACTCGGACTTGAAAAGCAAGTTAAAGTAAAATGTGAAGTAAAGCTTCACCTGTAGTGCAAAACTTGTATTTTTAGCAGGTGTGTTTTTTTAAAACAAGTTTTTAAAATTATTTTACTGGCAGGTTTTTAGATTCTGATGCATGTAATTCTGAAGGAAAATGGCAGCTTTTCTTTTGCTTTTTTTAAGATATGGGGATCTTTTTTAATCAAGTACTGATTGTGTTTAATGCATTTGGAAAAAAATACTGTTCATGTTTTAACTCTTCAGAAGCCAGTTGGATTGTTGGACTGAAATAGAATTGGTTATTTTCAAAGACTCAGGACAAACTGAATAAGCTATAGTACATTAAAAATGTACAATACAAATTGGAAGTAAAACATCTTAAAGATAAGTTTACAGGAATGATAGTGCTCATACTAAGAAAAAAAAAAAGCAGTGTCATTAGTTGTGAATATGTTTTTTTGGAAATTTTACATTCCTTTGTTTTGGAAGACTGGCACACTTTGAAGAGTTAAAATGATAATACTGAAATGTGAAGTTTGGTAGCTCTAACTGTTTTGTACTTGACTTTTTATTTTTTTGACCACTTTAGAATTTCTCATTCTAATAAGATTGTTTCCAAGTCCTTCTTATGTGCAAGCTTTAAAGGATGCACTCTTGCCAATTCATGTACTGGAAAATCAATTGTCAGATTGTAATACTGTTTCTGGCAGAAATGTAAACTGTATAAACTGATGAACCTCAGCTAATCAGTATTACTTTGTAGATCACCATGCCTACCACATTTCAAACTCAGACTGCCTCTAGGTGTCCAAATGCATTTGAGTTTGTTTGCGTTTCCCTCGGCTTCCTGGCAATTGTGGTGTTTTTAAAATGGAGATGTGATGTAATATTCTTATTTTCTTTGGATCAAAGCTGGACTGAAAATTGTATTGTGTAATTATTTTTTGTGTTCTTAATGTTATTTGGTACTTAAGTTGTAAATAACGTCTACTGCTGTTTATTCCAGTTTCTACTACCTCAGGTGTCCTATAGAGTTTCTTCTACCAAAGTTCACTTTCACAATGAAATTATATTTGCTATGTGACTGATTCCTAAGACTTCCAGGGCTTAAGGGCTAACTTCTATTAGCACCTTACTGTGCAAGCAAATTCTATGGAAATCTCTGGGTTAAGAAATTTGGCTTCATTGTATCCTTTGTTATTTTAAATATATCAAGATATTTTAATTAAAAGTTTTTACCCCATTGAACCAATTTTATATAGTATAATTTGTACCTATTTTGGTGTTTTTTGTCTTTATAGTAAATAAAAGTTTTTGAACAAATTTTGTCCTTTGCTTATTGTAATGTAAATACATTTGATTTACTGATATGGTTAAAATATTTCTTACACTTCATATTTTACAGACAATTTCACATGCAACTCTTGATGTATCATTACTTAGTTCCTCATATTAAATCACACAAGTGTGTATCAGCCAACACATGCATATCTTAAGTGTATCAGAAAGGAATGCTTAGATAAAGAGCAGCAGCAAATGCTATTCTATTTTTCTTAAAAAAATAACAGTAGGAGCTTGTCTTATGGCAACACTGTGTTTGTGAACCTCACTTGCTTACGCCCTTAGATCAGACATTAAATGCCTACTTTTTGTATTACTGCAAATGTAAGTATTAATGTCCAAGTCACGTGAGCTGATTGAGTTAGATCAGTTCTGGAGCTACTGAAGTGTGTAAGTTAATCTGCTATTTTTTTGGTGAAATTATCCTGTTGCTTTGATTTAAGAAGCAAACATAAGTCTTCCCTTATTCAGGCAGTCTGAATACATACTGTAAAGCTAGGGCTTGTTTCAGCTGCTTGTCTTTCTCCTGATTTTTAAAATATTTTTTAAATTAATAATTTTTTAAATCATTTTTAAGTGTTCTGTAGCCTTTTTTGTGAGTACTAAATTCTGGATTTTGAAGGGTCACTCTCTTTGCAGTCTCCATTACTTATGTGACTTTCTGCCAATAGAGATGAATATAGCAATTCACCAGCAAAAAAACTGGGAGCAGAATTCTTCAGATAAATTCTAATATCTGGTTTTTAAAATCAGAAAAACGTACTAAGTGAAACATCAAGAAGGAAAATACATTACAACTATTAAATAAATAAATACATTTAATGTAATGTATCTTCCTTTATTTGATTTACTGTAGAACTCTTCTTTTTAGGAGCAAGGGATGGCTGAGATCACCTGTCCCCAGCAGCTGAGAGCAAATGTCAGATACCTGCTTAGAGAACCAAATGTCTTCACTGGCAAAGGGCATACTCACTTCTTCCACAGGTGATTATTAGAAGCTATGCCTGTACTGATTTCTCTGGTGGGAATAACATCACATTCTGTGTTCTATGTAATGGTCATAGGTTGAAGGGTTTCATCTTTGTAAGTTCTCATTGAAAGGTTACAATTGCTTCCAGAACATGTTGGAGTGTCCCGAGGATTGTGTATTTCCTGTTCATCATTTGAGTCAGCAGTTTCTATGTTCGGATGTTATGACCTCCCAAGACAGGGTATTTCTCTTACCAACTTTCCCTCTCATTGCTTAGTCTTCCTTGTGAGCTGAATCATCAGTGTATCAGTCTTGCTTTGCAAACACTGTGGCAACCGTGCTTGTCTTCTCCTTGCTGCACACAGCTACTGAAATACAGAATGAGGTAGGGTGAATTCTCTGGGTCACTGTCCTGTTACCAGTCCAGAGACCAGACTTTGCTAAGGAGCTGGGTATCAGGAGAATGGAGAATCCCAGATCCCTATTCCTTCTTGAAGCATCAGGGACAGCCAGCAGAGTGTGCAGGGGATGTGATGCTCTAAACTGAACTTCTTGCAAGGGAATGTAGTGACAGGACAAGGGGTAGTGGCTGAAAACTGAAAGAGAAGGGATTTGGATTGGACATTAGGAAGAAATTCTTCACTTTGATGGTGGTAAGACATCGGAACAGGTTGCCCAGAGAAGCTGTGGATGCCCCTTTTCTGGCAGTGTTCAGTGCTGGGCTGGATGGGGCTTTGAGCAACCTGGTCTAGTGGGAGGTGTCCCTGCCCATGGCAGGGGGATTGAAACTAGATGATCTGCAAGGTCCCTTCCAACCCAAACCAGTCTGTTATTCTATGAATTTAAAGTGATCTTTCTTCCCTGTCATTACCAAGCAAGCCCAGCAGATGGCAGGAAAACTTTTTGAGAAGGGCACTCCGGCCGTAGATTTCCTCGTTTATTTCAGTTTGCAAAGATGTGCAAGGCCAACAACTTAATTACAAAGTTGGAAGGGTTGGAAGAGACCTCTGAAGGTCATCTAGTCTAACTCCCCTGCTAGAGCAGGATCGCCTACAGTAGATCATACCAGAACATGTCCAGATGGGTTTTTAATGTCTCCAGGGGAGACTCCACAGCCTCTCTGGACAGCCTGTCCCAGGGCTCTGTTATTTTCACAGTAGTTTTTCCTTTTGTTTAACTTCAACCTCCTGTGCTCCAGCTTTTGCGCATTGGCCCTTGTCCTGTGGTTGGACACTGTGGAAAAGAGAGTGGGTCCATCCTCCTGACATCCACCTTTATTTTTAAGTGTTAATGAGATCACCCTGTCATAGACTCCTCCAGACCAAACAGACCCAGCTCACTCAGCCTTTCCTCATAAAGCAAATATGGAGTAAAACAAGAGGCAGTTTATAAGTATTTGTAGGGCATTGAGATGGAAAGTTAATTCTGCTTGTTTCATTGCTTTGATGGGCCTGCCTCACAAAATACCAAATTCTTGGCAAAAGAGCCCAGGTCCAGAGGTACGAGTATAAGCCTTGATACTGGTTTTGAGGTTTGACTTATCACCTGAAAACCAATTCTTAAACACTAGTTCCATATGGTTATTTTTAAAACTTGTCTCCTAAGGAAGTGACATACATGCTGTCACGTTCTGTCTCATTCTCCCAATAACTTTTTATAGGCAGATTTTAACCGAAACTGCAGGTAGGGAGCAGCACCCAAAGCTGTACGTCTCATAAAAGCAGGTCCCCAAGCAAGGGAGAGGGAACGGCCGAGGCGATGGCCGCGGGCAGCCCGGGCGCTCCCGCCTCTGCCCCTCTCACGCCGAGGGGTGTTCAAGAAGATAACACCGCGCACCGAGGAACGGCCACTTCGGGACTGTACCTGAGAGCGGGAACTAACATACCACTCCCGCCACGCTCACCAGTTGCCACTGGCACCAGTATTTCATTTACCTATTGACCGGCTTATTAAGGGTCAACGCAAACTGAGGGGCCAAGGTTCAGGAGAGGCAGGCAAAGGGATATGTCAGGGAAATAATTCAAAAAGTACTATGGTCTTATTAAATGTGCACTCCGAGAGAGGACTGCAAGGACCGAAGGACTAGAAGGAAGTCGAGCCCGGCGAAAACTCCTCTTTAAGAGCTCGCGGCATGTGTGCAAGTGTGGGGGCGGGGTCGCGATGGGGTGCGCGCCCGCGTTACCCTCCCGGGAGGTCTCTTCTGCCGCCCCCGGGGAGCGGGCTCTCTCCCGGCCGGCTGGCTGCGCCCAGCGCCGCTATCTTCCCGGCGCAGCGCCGGGCGGAGCGGGAGCGGGAGCGGGAGCGGGAGCGGGAGCGGGCGGCTGGGCGGGCTCTGGCCGCAGCGGGTTCCCCGGCGGCGGGCACTGCCGGCAGCGGGGCGGGAGCCCGGCGCTGCGCCGCGGGTTCGGTTCCCCGGCCGGGCAGCGTCCCGCCGAGCGGCAGGTGTCCGGCCGGCACCGGGGGGATCCCCCGGAGGGAGCGTCCGAGCAGGCCGCTCAGTGACCCCCAAATGCCGCCGGCTTTTGTGCTCCAGGGACCCCCTGTGCAGTCAGGGTCGTGACAGCAATGCGTGCTGCTGC
The DNA here is from genome assembly GCF_020740795.1 of Apus apus. Lineage (NCBI taxonomy): Eukaryota > Metazoa > Chordata > Aves > Apodiformes > Apodidae > Apus > Apus apus. The sequence goes on from NC_067312.1 coordinate 19,634,046, forward strand.
CCTCTCCTTATGGACACGTTAATAAGGCCCAGAGACAATTAGCGTTCACGGGTCCAAAGCCAGGGCGGTAGCTATCAGGGGCAGTCCATAACTTGTTGTCCATTTTCCCTGCCTTGCATCACCACCTTTGTTTCGCTTTTTTTGTCCTTGTTTCTGCCCATTTTGACTTGTTCCTGCCCCTTTGCTGCGTATAATCAGCAAAAAGGCCTCTGCTGGCTTAACAGGCCTTCGATTTAGTCTTATGTGGGGAGAGAAGATGGGCTGTTCTCCACAGAGGTTATAACATTACTCTTTATATATATTGTTAATGATTTGTAAATAGTTATTTAGGGGGGGTTGTTAAATTTTTAATACCAGTTGCTGAGAGGTTGTTTTCTTCTCTAGATTTGCTTGTTTATTTTGCAGACAACTCACCGAAGAATTTGCAACCAGAAGAGACTCCACCCCATAATCACTCAGGTTGTAAATGTTCATGATTGTTAGTACATGCCTTCTGCCTGGCCTGTTAGGTTTGCAGAAATGCTGCAGACTGCTTTACACCAGAAACTGGGCTGCACCTTCCAAGCTGCAGTTGCTGGTGGTTGTAGAAAGCACAGCTCCAGTCTCCCTGTCACCAGGGCCCAACAGTAGTCAAACAGAAAACAGAAGAGGTTTCAGCTCTGAGCTATTGCTGCAACACCTTCTGTGACATGGTTCATCTTGAGACGTTACCAGTCCTCAGTATCGCTAGAGGCTGGCCCGGAGTAGTTCTGGAAAGGTGATCTGAGGGTGCTGGGATTGCTCCTGGATGCAGAATTGGCAAGGAGGTGGGGTTCAAACGCTGTTTCTAGATAATTTTTACATCTCCTTTTGTTATCAGATATTTTCTTTTTGGTATCACCTTGTCTTTTTGTATGGTTTAATAAAACACAGAAGGGCCAGGAAACACGAGGGAGATACAGAGGTGTGTGTAATTACATACACTCAGTACATACCTCAACATGCGGAAAAACCTCTTTACTGCGAGGGTGACACAGCACTGGGACAGGCTGAACAGAGAGGTTCCGGAATCTTTCTCTGGAGACTTTCAAGACCCACCTGAACATGTTCCTGTGTGATCTGCCCGGGGTGTTCCTGCTGCAGCAGGGGGGTTGGACTTGACCATCTTGAGAGTCTCTGATTCCATGATACACAAGTGTGCACGCATGGACATCCGCTTTCTTTCCCAGGAAAGGAAAAGGCCCGCAGCCCTCCCGTTTTGTGGTGCAAATATACCACGCTACCTGTGGTTAACCAGCTCTTCACCTGCTGCCAGCCGTGGAAGAACAGGGCGTCCCAGCTGCCCTGGAGACCAATTTCATCCATCAACAACTCCAATGTTGGCATTAAAAAGTTGCTCACCTTCCTCGCAGGTGGCCTCCTTTCCTCCCCTGTGTGGAAGCCGCTCTCCCTGCACGCGTGTGAAGCCGCTGCTGCACGGCCCAGGGATCGGCTCCCAGGCGGGGACGGCGGCTCCAGGGGGACGGCGGGTCCCCGGGGCTGCTCCCAGGCGGGGACGGCGGCTGCAGGGGGACGGCGGGTCCCCGGGGCTGCTCCCAGGCGGGGACGGCGGCTCCAGGGGGACGGCGGGTCCCCGGGGCTGCTCCCAGGCGGGGACGGCGGCTGCAGGGGGACGGCGGGTCCCCGGGGCTGCTCCCAGGCGGGGACGGCGGCTCCAGGGGGACGGCGGGTCCCCGGCGCTGCTCCCAGGCGGGGACGGCGGGTCCCCGGGGCTGCTCCCGGGGTCCCTCGGGCCGCGGGACGAAGGGCGGGCCCCGCCCCGCCCCGCGGCAACAGGTCACCGACCAATGGCAGCTCAGCATTCAAATCAGGCCGCCCATCCGGAGCGGGGATTGGCTGAGCCCGCGGCGGGGGGCGGCCGGGCCGCGGCCGGGGCGGTGCTGGAGCGGGCGCAGCGCGGCGGGGCGGGCGCCATGTTGCGGGGCTTGCGGCGGCGGTGGGACGGCTACAAGTACCGCTTCGTGCCCTGGCTGGCCCTCAACCTCCGCCGCAAGCGTCGGTGAGGCGGAGGGGCGGGCCCTGGGGGGCAGCGGTGGGGCTGCTAGAGGGGGAGGTCCGGCCGCTGCCCTTCCTGCCCTCCGGCGGCGCGAGGCGGCGGCAGCCTGTGCCGCTTGGTGGGTGCCCCGCCGGGCTTTCCGGGCTCCGGCGGCTGCTGGAGCTGCTGAGAGCCCGTCTCGGGGCGAGGGGCAGCTGTGGCCGGCAGCTGGCTGCCCCCTGCGCGGGGGCGGCCGGGGTCTGTCCGTGGGAGGGGCTGCTCTGCCGAAGCGTTCGGCCGGGTGTGTCCCTGGGCGGGCGTCAGGCTCTCCTGCCTGGGTAAAGCGGCGCTTCGCGTTAGAAGTAGAAAGGTTTTGTTCCGGGGCGTCTTATTTGGGGTTTTTTTGTTCTTTGTTTGTTTTTCGGCAAGATGTGTTTGCCCACTTTCCGAAGCTATGAAGCAGTGCTTGAATTGGAGTGAATACGTTGTTCTCAGTAGCATGAATTAGCACCTCCCCCGTCAGCGTAATACTTGTCCTCGCCTCGATCGAAGTGCGTGGAGCTGCTGGCGGGGTAGCTCCCAAGTGCCGCGCAGCAGCTCCCTCCCTAGGAGAGGTAAAGCGACTCGAAGGTTGAGATAAAAGCAATGTAGTAATTGAAATCAAAGGAAAGAGTAAGAGCATACAGAAACAAGTGGTGCACGGTGCAGCTGGTCACCACCCACTGACCGCTGTGCCCACCCCATCTTTGGCTGGTGATCCTGGTGGAAGAAAGTCCCAAAACTGCAATCCTGCAAGAGAACACCTGGCCAACCCTGATACATGTACTGGGCATGGCGTTGCATAATATGGAATATCCCATTTGCCAGTTTGTGCCTCTTGCTCTGGCTGCGTGGCCTCCCAGCTTCTCGTACGCTAGCAAAGCACAGGAAGTTTAAAAGTCCTTGATTTCTTCTCAGCTAAAACCACCAGTATATTATCAACATTTGTCTCATACCAAATGCCGTACTAGATCCAAAATAAAATGCTGTTCTAGCTACTAAGGAGAAAATTAGCTCTGTCCTAGACAAAACTATATGTATTTATAAACTTCGGCAAATACTTGGTCTTTGTATGTTTGTTGCTAAGAGCTCAATGGGATTTAACCTACTTGACTTGCTTTAAAGAGATGATGGTATATTGTTTAGAGTTTGTGTTTATTTGAAACAACAGTGCATATAACTTGCTGATGGAAAATGGCTCTTCTGTATTTTATTTAGGAAAGCTGTAACCTTAGAATACTTTTTTTTTTCTTTACAGGACCCTCCGATATGTTCCCAAAGGCTCCCAAGACAAAATTATCTCTGATGAAGATATCTTTGAAACACTACTGAAACTGTTTAAAGCTCTGTTCATAAATGACTTTAGTAGACAAGCACATATTTTTGCCTTACTTCCAGAAATCAAATGTAAATACTTGGAATTGCTGACTCTTGAGCAGAAGCAATCAAAATTAAATTCATGTAACCATCACAGCCAACATGTGTTTAGTCCAGAAGAAATTCTGTTTAAAACACTGGGGTTCACTACTACTCGAGACAGAAGCTCCCTGGTGTCTGCTGGGACTGGAGTCTTTGTTTCCAAAGGTTTTGTACCGAAAGGGACGCTTGTATCTATGTATCCTGGTAATGAAATGGTTCTTTTTCTGATTAAGTTAGGTGTGATTTCTAACCATCTAATTACAGAATGCAAAAGTTCTGCACTAATTTTTATTTTATGGGTTTTATTTCTGTCAAAATCACAAGTTATGGTGCATGAGAATGTTTCTGTATGAACTGACAGTTCATACAGAGAACTGTATGAGACTTATTTTGGAAATAAGCAAAGCGCTATTAGGGGACTAATTCTGCTGATAGAAAAAACTTTTAGTACTGAAAGTCTGATTTTTTCAGCTGCTAGAAAAGTTGTTCCAGATTCTTTAAACACAAAAGGAAGTGAGCAGCAGTTTCAAGTAGATGAACAGTACAGTTTAATTCTTTGGGGTTTGTTCTGGATAAGGATCTGAAAAATGGGGGTTCGAGATCTCCACACAGATCAGCAGGCAAGACCCTGATCTTTTTCAGAGCACAGAAATAAAAATTGGAGAATGAAAATAAACCTCTTTTCAAAAATCTCCACTGTGAAACATGTTTTACTTTCCCCCATTTCTTGGAGCTGTATTTGCTCAAATTTCTTAAAAAGCATATAAAGGGAACTGCAGGGCTGCTGGGTGAGGCAGGGACTGTGTGGGGAGAGCAGGTCAGTGCCCTCCTGCCTCCCTGGCAGTCAGTGCAGCCTGCAGGTGGGGCACTTGCCTGAGTCCTCCCGAGGTGGCAACAAAAGATTTCGGCAGGGAGTTGCTAAAGATGTAGTGGGTGTGAGGAATGCAGGACTGCAGTGCCATGAACAATTGAAGCCAGTCTGCTGTCACTTCTGTGCTTGGAACCCGGGGCAGGTTAAATCCTGCCCACAGCTTTGTGAAGTGGTCTGCTGAAGTGATTTGTCTGCTCTGCATTTGACAAGTTCCCTCTTCTGTACCAGACAAAATCTCTGATCAGGGTGCTAGTGGGGGTGTTTCAGGTTCTTTGCGCTGTGTGTGCTTTTCAAAGAGTCCTGATAGCAGTAGCAAAACACCTTAATATCTGAGCGGCACTTTCTTGAACAAAGATCATTTGACTACTCCTCTGAAGGAGACCAAGAGGCTGTGATGCCATTTCTATCTGTCACATTGATAACTGGACACAGGCTTTCTCTTTAATGATTTCCATCGGTTTCTCTCTTTGGAGTATCTCTGCTCATGTATGTGGTTTTGTGCATCCCACAAAGATGTGTCTGAGCTAATGTGGATTTACAAGTGTTAATGTCATTAAATGAGAGAGAAGTTCTGTCGTACCCCCTCCTTCCCCTCTGAAGTTCTGTGTGGAGAGGACTGGATGTTTTAGTAAGCCCATTCTGACTAAATTAATTTTCTTCTGAAATAATCATGTCTGTCTTGCAACAGGTACAGTATACAGAAAACATGAGCCCATCTTTTTCCAGTCCCTTGGCAATCCCTTTATTTTTAGGTGCATAGATGGTATCCTTATTGATGGGAATGATAAAGGACTGTCAAGATCAGTGTACAGGTAAGCAGGCAAAAGAAACCGGATTGTCACTCAACTGATTTAAATCAGTGATGCTGATTGTCTCATTTCATCTTGTCTTACCCTAAAGTGATTTATATTTGAGTGTCATCCACCTCTGTGTGTCATAAGGCAAACAACACAAGGGTGGGAGCTGCTGATTGTGATGATCTGTTACATGCTTACGTCTTCATCTGTAACACCAGTGAGGTGCCTTGTAAAGAAAATAGTTTTAATAGGAGCAGGATGTAGCATAAATTCTTTTAAATTCTTCTGAGCTTCTATTCAGATCTGCTAAGTGGATGGAAAAAAATAACAAACCCTCCAATGGAATTGCTAATAACAAAAAGGTCAGTCTTGTATCTCTGGCTGTGATCTACAGATGAGCAGCACTTCAGAAGGGAGCAGTGACCATTGTTAATATCTTACATTGGAAAGGACCCATGAGGATCATCAAGTCCAACTCTCTGCTCCTTGCAGGATGACCTAAAACTAAACCATGTGACTAAAAAGAGTGTCGTCTGGATGCTCCTTGAGCTCTGACAGGCTTGGTGCCATCACCACTTCCCTGGGGATCCTGTTCCCATGACCCACAACCCGCTCCATGAAGAACCTTTTCCTAATGTCCACTCTGCAGTTCCCCTGTCTCAGCTAGCCTGGACTTTTTTAGCTAAACTTCAGATATAATTTGTAGTAATTTGTGTTTATATGTAAGGTGAAAATAAAATAAAATTAGTAACAGGCAAAATAATCTAAATACCTAATTTGAATACTGATACCTCCTAGTAGCAGCTTTTTATTCTGAGAATGAAGTTTATACTGTAACAAGCCTTCACATCTTTAGAGATGTGTTGACACTTTTCTAGTGGTAACAATTGATGTGATTTCTGGAGTTGTACCTGGTTGCTTTGTGTGGGTTCTTCCACCAGAGTCTGAAAGACACCACATGCACAAGTGGGAGGTTTAAGTGTCCTTTTGGAAGTATCATCAAGGTGTTTGTGCACATGCATTCTGTGCCCCAGTGTGATTGACATTAATGCTGTTGATCATTCCAGGTCTTGCAGCAGGAGAGATCAACTTGGCCCATTTCAAATGAGCGATGAGAGCTGGCTCACAGCTGCCCTGCAAAACCCACTGGCAGTGGGACAATATGTCAACAACTGCTCACATGGTAAGTTGCCAGGTAAATTTTCCATGCTTGAGTTTGTCTATATGGATAAAAATTATTTTGAAGGTGACACAGAGAATCAGATACTCGTCTCTGGGCACAATAGTGCTATTTAAAACGAGATAAGCACTTACATGATACAAGTTCCTGGGGCCTTTTGTGGCAGCTGGGTGTTAAAATCATTCAGCCCAGCAATACCTCAAATATCTGTGTTCTTTTCCTGCACTCTCCCTCATGTCATGTAGAATGAAAGGCACACATCCCAAAATGTGAGATGGGAAAGGATATCTGGCAAAAGTCCACTGAACTCAGGGTCCATATGCAGCACGAAGTTGCAGACATGTTCTCCCCATGTGGTTCCAGCAGGCTTCCTGAGCACGCTGTGATGTGAACAGTAAGCTCCTATCACTGCTCAGTTTGGACTATAATACATTTTTAGATTTCTTTACATTTGTGCACAAAATCTAGGGGTCTCTTGGTGTGATAAAGCTGTTGGACTTGAAGAGGGGAAGTACTTATTTATTCTGTTTCACATGGTATGTGTTGATCTTAAGGTGTAGGGAAATGAATCAACTCTTGAAAATGGTGAGGTACAAGAAGTGCAGTTGCTACCAGGTCTGTCTGCTGAGTGGCTTTCAGAGCTTGCATTACGCTAAAAGTGTCCTGCCTCCATGCAACATCCAGAAAGATCGGTGGAGTAGCCAAGCAGGTATTGATGGGCAGGGAGACAAGGTCTGCCCCATGAAACTCCCTTCTTTCAGCTCACTCCTTCCTGCTGGACAAATGGTGATTTTCTCTCTGGCTGTATGTTTTGCCAGCAATATTGGTTTTTTGTGAGATTTTTTAACTGTAAAAAACAACTGTTGTGTATTAACGGTATCTTAGAGTGCTGCAGGCTGCCTCTGACGTTACACGTGTGCCACTTCATACACGTTAATAATCAGGTCATCCTGTTTAATGCAGTGAAGATGAATTAAAGCTCCTATAGTTGGTTGTGGATCTTGTGCATGAATTCAAAATACAGCTTCAGAGGAGTGTAGTAGCTCCCAACAGGCATGGTTTTCAGGCTTGATGAAACATCTGGTACTTTTGTAGTAGTACATTTGATATTTTAGCACGTCTCTAAGCCCTATCTTGAGATTTTGTCAGTATCATGGAGATTTTTTTTTCTCTTATTTCTAGAAAAAGCAGCCAACGTGTGTTATCAGGAGTTTGATGTGCCAGGATATTTTCCAGTAGAACTGAAGCAGTATCTTCCAAACATCGTCTACAGCCATGACATAGAGAGGTTAGCAGCAAATCAAAGAACTGGTAGATTTGATGATACAAAACGTACTGTCTGTATAAAAATTAAAAACATCATTGAATGATAATATTATTCCATATGAAGATGAGTGACATGGAAGTGTGCACCTGTATGGAAAAGTTAGCTCTTTGAATAGACTTTATTTATTTACAAGACTATGTCTTTTTGGTTTTTTTTTTCCCACATCTTCACAGCTCAGCATAGCTCTGAAGATACGGTTTTATGAGCAGTGATGACATTATAGTGTGATTTTTTTTCAGAAACCATAAATCACTAGTTATGTTTTGCTTGTATTACAGTACTGACGTTTTTCAGTATGTGTTTCAAATGTAACAGCAACCCTTAACTAATCAAAGCCCATCTAAGATAGTTGAGATTTAAGCTTCTTACTCTCCTGTTCGCTGTGTCTTCTGGTTATGTGAAGAATAAGCAGATGAATTTGCAAGAAGCAGCCCAAAACTAATTTGTATTGGCACAAGTGAAATACTATGCAGTTTAAACATGTTAGTTTTCGATACAATGCACAATTACATCATCCTCATTATGACCTGAAAATCCACCTCTTTTAGAAGTTCAAACACTTAGAAACTTTCCTCAGATTTTTATTTGGAAATGTGAGATAATTGACAATTAGATTAGTATGTGAAAGGAGCAATTTAGACAGCAAAGGCAGACTCTATGTCTGGGAGTGAGTGTGGTGTACTGGGATATAGTAAAGAATAACTTTGAAGCTGTGAGAAAGTAAATTGTAATGTTAGTCCTGAATTTAACACACCACAGAAATTGCACTTCCAGTTCAGTTTCTACCTTCATGAATCAAATAATACTCTTCATCTAGAGGATGTATAGGGACTTTAGAGCAGATCGTCCTGGCTTTTAGTGTAATTCTGAAGCTCTTTTCAGACTCTGAAATTTGGTTGGAGAAAGATACAATGAGTATTGGAGAAACCATTTTTCTGATTAAACTGAGACTTTGTTCAGGCAAGGTTAAAAATGCAGCTGTAATCTGCAGATAATAAATGCTAATAAAAGAGGTAAGACAGAACTTACAGAAAGCCTGGATTCTTGAAGTGTGAAAGTGCAGTGAGCAAAGCTGTGCTCCAGAACTGTTTAAGGCAGAGAAATTTGGCTCTCTTCCATGGAATCTGCCCAAGAAAATGTAGTCTTTCAGTCATGAATTCTTGCAGTGTACAGCCGCTAGATCAAACATCCTGTCTGCTTCTAGCTGCTTGTTTTGATAGTGGTATTTGCAGTACTGACAGCATAGGTAATCTGGTTTCTAGGTCTTCTGTCTTGTAAAGGAGTTTGCAGCACTTCTTTGTCTTGCTGTTTGATTTGTTTCGAAGTGGCCTCACACTAAGTTTCTTAGCAGTGAAGATGGTTTGGATTGATGCTGTTCTTTACTTTCACCAGCATCAGAACAGCGTGCTCTCCTTTCTAGAATAGATACTTCAGGTTTGAGGCATGGTCTTTTACTTAAAATAAGTTTAGGGGAGTGGTTTCCTAAATCTCTGTGTAAGAAAACTTCCAGCCACTGGTTTCAGCCTGGGGTTTACTGAGAATGTGCCCATCATTGGAGATTCCAGCAGATCCCTGGTACAGGTCAGAGCTGTCTTTCTGGATGCAGTTTGGCTGAGAGTGTGTTTAGCCAACTAGCACCTGTGGGCAGGTGTGTCCAGAGGAATGATTCTGCTCCACGAACTTCGCTGTAGCTTCTCCTCTGTGGAGTGTCTTTTATTCTGTCTTGACTAATTCTTTTAATTTATGGGTAATTGTGTGAGTGGAAAGATTATTTGCATACCCTCATAGGCTGTGCTTTTTTTAGTAATTGTATTGGGTTTGCTTGCTTTTTGCTACCTGTATTTCAGTGTTGTTTTCCCAGACTCCCTGGGCTGCATTATTCATATTACTCCCAAAAGTAATTTGGACAGTGCCATTGTTTTAGTTCCTCACCATGAAAGCGAGGGAAATGCAGCTGTTTTGCTTTTCCTTTTCTTACAGCCACCTAAGATGTGTAGTGCTTGTCACTCTCAGAGACATCAAGCAAGGAGAAGAACTTTTTTCTAATTACTACACTGTTGTCAACTGAATTAATAGATTTGAGACTGAAGAAATCTATGTCATTAAAATACTGTGTATGTAACCTCAAGCTTCATGAGTGTTTTTACATAATGGAGGGCTGTAGCTTTACTCTTTAGAAAGCTGCAGGCTGTTATTTCCCTGAAAATACTCCACACTTGATGCAGAGGTGAAATTTCAACTGCTCACATCATTAGGTTCTCAGCTGTTTACTGTTGTTGATAATATTGCTTATTGGTGCCCATACAATAATAGCTCATAAAATAAAAACTTAAGTTCTGTTCGTGTCATTTAATCTTCTAGTTCACACACTTGTCTGTAACTGTGACTCAGTTTTACTGTTTTGCTATTTCACTTCTTATGCTTAGAATGGCATTACAATTAGTAAAAATTTACAATTTACAATTAGTAAAAATTACTTGCCTCTTGTGAACTATTCCTTTGATAATCCTCGTAGTTCACAGTAATTACTAGTTCTCAGAATAACGGAGTCACCAAGGCTGGAAAAGACCTTTAAGATCATCAAGTCCAGCCTATGACCTAACACCACCACACCAGCCAGACCATGGCACCAAGTGCCACATCCAGCCTTTCCTTGAACACTTCCAGAGATGGTGCCTCCACCACTTCCCTGGGAAACCCATTCCAATGCCTAATCACCCTTTCCCTGAAGAAGTACTTCCTAATATCCAACCTAAACCTCCCCTGGAGCAGCTTGAGGCCAGGCCCTCTTTGTCTTGTTGCTAGTTGCCTGCAAAAAGAGCCCAGCCCCCACCTGACTACAACCTCCCTTCAGGTAGTTGAAGAGAGTGATAAGGTCCCCCCTGAGTCTCCTCTTCTCCAGGCTAAACAACCCCAGCTCCCTCAGCCTGTCCCTATAAGACTTTCCCTTTACTCCTTTCACCAGCCTTGTTGCTCTCCTCTGGACCTGCTCCAGCACCTCAATATCCTTCTTGAAGTGAGGGGCCCAGAACTGCACACAGTACTGGAGGTGAGGCCTCACCAGTGCTGTGCACAGGGGGAGAATTACATCCCTCCTCCTGCTGGCCACGCTATTCCTGATACAAGCCAGGATGCCATTGGCCTTCCAGGCCACCTGGGCACACTGCTGGCTCATGTTCAACTGGTTGTCAGCCAGTACTCCCAGGTCCCTCTCTGCTGAGCTGCTCTCCAGCCACTCTTCCCCCAGCCTGTAGTGCTGCCTGGGGTTATTGTGGCCAAAGTGCAGGACCCTGCACTTGGTCTTGTTGAATTTCATGCCTTTGGCCTCAGCCCATTGACCCAGCCTGTCCAGGTCCCTCTGCAGCTTCTTCCTGCCCTCTGGCAGATCAACACTCCCCCCAGCTTGGTGTGATCTGTGAACCTTCTGAGGGTGGACTCCATCCCCACATCCAGGTCATCAATAAAGATGTTGAATAGAACTGGACCCAGCACTGATCCCTGAGGGACACCACTGGTCACCAGACACCAGCTGGTTGTAGCTCCATTCACCATCACTCTCTGGGCCTGGTCATCCAACCAGTTTTCAACCCAGCGAAGGGGGCACCTGTCCAAGCTGTGGATTGCTGGCTTCTCCAGGAGGATGCTGTGGGAGACTGTGTCAGAGGCCTTGCTGAAGTCGAGGTAGACCACATCCACAGCCTTCCCCTGTTTAAAGAGCAGCCACAGCAACTTCTACCCCAGGAGACTGGAAAAAGGCTGGACACAGCCCAACCTGCCCTGTAACAGAGCAGTGAGACAGACATCTGCTAGGCGGGTCACCCAGTCATAGAAGGAGATGAAACTGCTCAAGCAGGATCTTCCTTTCCTAAACCCATGTTGGCTGGACCTGACCCCCTGGTTGTCTTCTACCTGCACTTGATGGCACTCGGGATGACCTGTTCCATAATCTTGCCAGGCACCGAGGTCAGGCTGACAGGCCTATAGTTCCCTGGATCCTCCTTCTGGTCCTTCTTGTGGGTGGGCATCACATTGGCCAACCTCCAGTCATCTGGGACCTCCCCAGTCAGCCAGGACTGGTGTCACGAGCCAGTGCTGTCATAGAAGCTACTGGCTGTCAGGATGCTTCTGCGACTTCCCCCATAGCGTGGAGGGGTCTTTAAAACAGACCAAGGGCAGGCGTGGTGCTCCCCTCGCACAGAGGGTCGATTGCTGCGGGATTGAATTGTAGAGCAGAGCTTAGAACATCACCCACACCACACCCAGAAATTGTTACTGAGACCAGTGTTGAGTTTATGAATTAACTGGTTTATTAAGGGTTAACACAAACTGAGGGACTGAGGGACCAATCTTCAGGAGAGGTAGGCTAGGGATATGTCAGGGAAATAATTCAAAGGTACAATGGTCTTATTAAATGTAAACTCTGAGGGAGGGGTGTGGAATCAGTGGAGTAAAAGGGTAGGAGTTGAGCCCGGCAGGGAAATTAGGGATGGGGGGCGTAGACGGGGGGGGGACGGGACGGGGAGGTGGGCAGCTGCGGCTCCGGTCCAGTTTGGCTCCGGTGTTGGGCTCGGGCAGCTCCAGCCGGGCTGGCTCCCCGCGGAGCGGGTACAGGTGCCCCCTTCGGCTCCTCTGGGCAGCAGGGCTGGGGTTCCAGGCAGCTGCTGGTGCTGCAGCAGGGTCTCCCCCAGGCAGGCAGAGAGCCTGCAGAACTCACCCTCCTTTATAGATCAGAAATCACGGTTAGAATTAAGTACCACTGTCAAGTTAGCCAGTTAGCACTGGCCAGGTACGTACTCTGTCAGAGACTTCTTTAACCTATTGTCCATTTTCCTGCCAGTTATCATAACCCTTATGCTCTTTTCTTGCTGTGGACTTATCTGGTAGAGCAAGGGGCCTGTTCCAGTCTGTCCTTGGCTACATCAGCAAAACACACCACTCTTGCTTTGCTGGCTTGAAAGGCATTTTGTTTAGTCTTATGTGGGGGGAGAGAAGATGGACTGTTCCCCACAGCTGGTGATAAATGATTGAGAGCGGCTTGGTCAGTTCCTCCGCCAGCTCCCTCAGCACCCTAGGATGAATCCCATCCAGACCCATGGACTTGTTGGGATCTAAGTGGCACAGAAAGTCTCATTCTGGTTTTCTTTGAATTGGTCCCTTTGGTATCTCCTTCCTTTAAGAAAGTATTTCAGTGTAGGTAGTTGTTTGAATGTTATAATGAAGCCTTTTGGAACAGTCCTAAGATGTGCTTTAGATGTGCCTGTATGGTGTACTGTCATCAAGAGGTCAGCTCCTGGCTTGAGTGGTGGGGTACAAGGAAAGATATGTGTCCTGAAGCCCTATTCAATCCAAGTTTCAATAGTTCAGTGAAAGTTTCCTGGCATGTGGCAACTTCTACAGCTTTTATTCTCAAAGAGCGAGAACTTCACGAAGAAAATAATGCCAACCAAGTGTGCTGTGTATTTTTTTATAATGAGTTACTGGCATAAACAAAGCCAGCTATTCCCACATTAATTCTTCCTGCTGTCTGCAAACTGCCTTCAGAAAATAAACAAGTGACAGCTTGTCAGTGTTTGGGTCTGGCAAAACAGCTTGTAAAAGAAAAATCATCCCAAGTATTTACTCCAAAAGTCCAAGCAAGCCTTCCAATGAATTTGTGGTTGGTGTATGCTCGTGAGAATGGAGGAGCCAGGAAATGGTGTGCTCTAATGATTCTGGTGGTGGTTGGGGCAGCCAGGGTGCCCTGCTTAGCTGCAGGAGCATTCAGAATGCAGAGCTTGTCTGTCTGTGTTACTCTTTGTCTCTTTCCAACTCTGAAACTTGTCTTTCATATCTTTCCTACTCATCTGGAAGACCTTCCCAGCCAGAGAAGGCTGGCTTTTTTGGGAAGATTTAAATAGAAGAGCTATGGGATTGTGGCATGTGGCTCAGGTTTTATGAAGGTGCTGGGGACAACATCTAGTGATAGACAAAGTGGGCATTGATCTCCAGTCTACTGAAAAGGACATTCATCCTCCATCATTGAGGATCCCTTCTCTCCTGAGCTTGGTCTTCTCCCCAGCTCCCTCTGGGAGGAGGTTACTGGGCATCTCTTGATCTCATCATGCAAAGTCCTTCTCCCAGATGCAGACCCATAGTCTGCACGTGTTTAAATACTGTACTAATTCAGGAGCCAGTGTATATGTTTTAATCTGTTGGCAGCTGTGATGTGCTGGCTGGGATCTTCAGTGAGGATCACCAGCTGTTGGTCCTGGCTGGGATGGAGCTGATGATCCCCACAGCAGCACACACAGTGCTGCTCTGGTGGCTGGAAGGGGCTGCTGCTCACACACCAGTGTCTGGCACAGTGCTCCCACAGCGGTCTTGTCTCTCCAGTGCCCCTCCAAAGGCCAGAAAGCTGGGGGTGGGCAAGAAGTTGGGAGGAGACATAGCCAGGACAATTGTCCCAAGCTGACCAAAGGGATATTCCATACCCTGTGGCATAATGCTTAGCAATAAAAGCTAAGAGAAAGGAGGAGGGGAGGAGGAGAAGGGGAGTTGCTATTAAGGTATTTGTCTTCTGGACCAGCCACTGCTGGTACTGAGGCCCTGCTTCCCAGGAGTGGCAGGACATCACCTGCTGGTGGCAACTGGATAATAAATACTGTTTTCCTTTGCTTCTGTGTGGCCTTTGCTTTTTCTTTATTAAACTGCTTTTATCTTGATTTACAAGTTCTTGCTCTTCTTACTTCTCCCTCCTCCCCCTCTTGTCCTGCTGAGATGGGGAATGATAGAACAGCTGGGTGGGCACCTGGCATCCAGCCAAGATCAACCCACCACACCAACATAAGAGCAAAACCAGGAGTGTGTGAGACAAAATAGAAAGGTTTACCACTGCACAGTTTTAGGTTTATTTATCCCTATGGTAAAATGCCCTTGTAGTCCTGGTGGTGCCAGTGGGGGAGTCCTCTGATTGCAGGCACTTAAGCGCAGCTTGCCAACTTGTAGGAGGGTTGAAAGGCTGAGAAGTTTAGCAGGTTAGGCTGAATCCATGTGCCTGCTCAGCAGAAGGATGGAGGCCTTGGCACTACAGTATTGGAAATGTTGAGAGCCAGCTGGTGATTTTCAGATAGTGAAATCAGATTTTGGAATAAAAGATTGTATCAAGAGACACCCAGCGGTTCTCACTAGGCTCCTCAGGAAAAAAAATGGTCTGCAAAGTTCTGACTTTTAACATCTCAAAAGGTGAAGCTGGTGGTTACAGCCAACAGTACTTCTCCAGGAGGTTAAGTTTTTAAATGTAATCCCCGTTGATTTGGCATGGTAGGAGAACACAAGTGTTTGAAAGGTCAAGGGGTGAGCTAACAAAGTTTGCAGGGGTGCTGTAGACTCTCAGAAAGAATAGAGGTGGCCCACAGAAGAAGGACATGCTAGGGGAAGGAGTTGCAAGGGGTCAGCACAAGAATCAGAAATTCACTTTAAAAAAGCAATTTTTTAATCAGGCTACTGAAGCACTTGGCACTGAAGTATTCAGCATTCAAGATTCTGAAGTATCACCAGTATGATTTAGAGCAGAGAGACATCACATAGCCTCTGTCAGCTTTCCCAGTTAGTGCACTTGTGTTTGAAATGCCTGTCTGCAGAGGGAGTCCAGCCTGAAGGGCTGGGCATGGCAGGTCAGAGGGCTTCCCTCAGGGCTTCATTTTTGGAGCTGTTTTATCTGTCACAGCTGCATGTTGTAACATGTGAGCAACTGCATGGAGAGTGAGATCCAGGCAAGCCATGTCTCTGTGTTCTCCCCCTTCTGATTTGGAAGGACTGAGTATGAGTTTGTCAGGCGCTGGAAAAAGTATAATCTGTTAAACTACTGAAGACTATGTATGTGTTTATATTCATTCATATTATATTATTATTATATGTGTGTGTCTATATATTCATACATATGCACAGGTATGTTTCTATACAAGCATACGTATATCTAAGTGGGACTGGTATAGAGGCTGCAGTTCCCATGGCAATCTGGTAAGGAAAGGGGGAAAAGTATGAGTGTAAGTAAGTGCTGCTGCTCATCCTGCTTATCTGTCCCTCCTCCCTGCCCTTAAAGCCACCATCCCTTCCTAGCCACTGCTCATCAACCCTCCCATGAGCTGATCTGACTTGCTAAACATAGTCCCACCACCACGACAGGCCCTGGCCGTCTCTTTGTGTCCTGTGTTGTAATGAGCTGAAACAGCTCATAATGGAGCCAGAGTGAGAGAGCCAGCAGGAGCCTATAGGTAGTGGCTGCGCGTTGCTAATTTGAGTCACTGGACCTTATGAAGGCATTAAGACTTTAATTTTTGTGTATAAAGGTGATGTATATGTGTATGAAGGTGATGCTGTGCTTGCCTGACAACTCTGCTCCCTGGCTGTGTGCTCCTTCCCTGTGCTAGTTCTGGAGACACAGAAATCCAAGTTAATAATCTCAGCAAAAGGGAGCAATGTTCTGCTAAGTTCACAAACTTCACCAGATCAGTTTGTGCAGCAGGCAGCCATGTACCAGCGCTAAGGCAAAGGAGCATGTGGGGAGAAACAGCCACACAACAGGGCAGGAGGAGACCCGTAACTTCAGCACAGCAGGAGAGTGTGTTGCTGCTGGCCTCCTCCCCTCAGAGGGCCAAGGTGTGCTGGGAGCTTTAATTGGTTTTCCCCACAGTGATGGAAGGGAACCCCAAGAGCCGGTAAAAAGCGCTTTTAGCAAACTGATGGCTGGGGTTTAAGCTTCTAGTCTTTGCTGCCTTGCATTTTATGGACAAAACTTAAATGCCACATAGCCAAGCACCGCAATGATTTCAGGGACCGCTTTTCTTTTTAAGGGGCAAAAGTGGCTGTGTCCTGAGATGACTTACTGGAATGTAACTAGTTAAAGTAACTAATCAGTAGGAGGAAGATTACATTATTTACATATACTAAAGAAACAATTTTTAAGACTCTAGCATCACAAGAATAACTATTAGTTGCGTCAAAACAAGAAAGGACTAGATGGGGCTGGTCATTATTTGTTCTAACAACATTGATCTTTATACTAAACAACTAAAAAGAGAGGCACAGCTTGTCGTTACCAAGGAGTTCTGGATGGGTGTTTTGTTTGCACCTTGTATCCAAACATCATTAGATTTATCATTCATCTCTTTGTGAGGGAAGATCATCACATTGCCTGGCAAAATACAGCTTCTACTGTTCAGAATTTTATCAGCTTCCACTCCTATCTAATAATAATAATGTTCTTTACCAGAATCCAGGCATTGCAAAACCAAGCACACTGGGCCTAGGAAAACACAGCACTAATTCTAGCCTTTGGCAGAATTGTTATCTACATTCTTAAAAAGTAATACAGTGTTTCTCACGGTCCAAGATTAGTGTTCATTCTCTTGATGGAAAGGAACATGAAGACAAGAAAGCATTTCAAATATTTAACTGCATTTCAAAAATTTAACTGCAGCATTAAGGCCTAAATAGAATAAAATTTTTGTTCACATCTGTAATCTAGCTTGACACAGATCTGCAGATTTGGGTAAGTTTTCTTACACCAGAGAACAGGAATGTATTCCCCACAGTTTGGCATGTAGTTGGAATACTGGGTTATACTGCTGTGCTGTGTTATTCTGAAGTTATGTTTAAGTCCCATCTAAGATTTTGCTATGCTTTAGCTGGAACATTTTAATGTTTGAGGCTAATCATTACTTACTAATTTTACCTGCATCACTCTTCTCTATGTAACATCAGGCAGCGAGACAGCATGCATATTAGCAGTAACTGGGGTTCTTAAAATGTGTTCAAAGTTAACTAGCAAGTATTTCTGAAAATTAAGTAGCAAACGGTGCAATGCATGAAAAGCTTTACAAGTAAAGAAAGGTTTCCAGATATTTATTTCTGGAACTGTACACCAGGTATTAAAGTACAACAAATACAAAATAATGCTCAAAAAAATCAGTGTTTATGTACAAATATTAAAACCAATGCAACAATAGCGACTTCCTCTTGAACATCTGATACTAAAACATGTTTCGATTGTCACTAAATCTGTTGTTACGCACAGGGTACTTACTTGGAACTGAGAAGAACTGAAATCTGATTTATTAGGAGGACTATAACCATTCCTACTGTATTTTACAATTGATATTATCTTCCTTCTTTCAATGAAAAATAGGAATAAAAAAAATAGTAACCATGTCATTATTTTATAAATTACTGTATTTAGTTTCCCTGTCTGTAGACAATGTGCTTGTAATGCTGGGCAAATACTGTCCCTGTTGGTCAGTTTATCCATTACTTTACATTCAAAGTTGCAATATTCACTAGAGACTTTGGTTAAATTAAGTAGTATCAATATGTTCTACTTTATCTGAAGTTTTGCTGTATTTTTGACCCTCAGTTTTACAAATTAAAAAAGGGAACGATTGCACAATTCATTGACCTAATTGTACACAATTTAGTATCTTCAAACAGTATTTTACATCCTTCAAGTAAATTCAGCAGTTTGACCATGACAAGAGGAAAACCAAACATTTAAAAACCTAGCATGAGAAGGTGAAGTGTGACTAACCAAAGTAACAGTATTGCTATAATCACAGCACCAGTTACACTGCTAAATGAATCAGCTACCCTCTTCAGATTCCCTGTACATAAAAAGGATACATTTACCAACACTGCAACTGCCCATTATGGAATTTTTGCTTTGTTTCTAAGAAGTGTGGCAAAAGACAAAGAGATCATCACAGTTTGTTATAAGAATTGTGCTTCACCATCTAAAAACCAAGGCAATATAATTTCCGCATATGGTTGCAATTCAGTTATCTTCATGCTGACTTTCAAAACGCAATTCTTTTAATAAACAGTAACAAGTTCTCCATTTAAATGTTTAAACTGAGAGAAAAATAAGTAAGTCCAGCTTTTAAAAGAAATGTTCAATAAATAACTATTTTACATGGATAAAGTCAAAGTGGTACAAATTTATGAATGTCACATCAAGCATGCACAAAAATGTTACTATACACAGAAGTAGTCAGAAAATATTGAAATAGATATCTAAAAAGATATTAAGAATACACATATTTACAAAAATCTTGCAAATTATTGCCTCATTTTAACAAGGAATTAAAAGTAAACGATACCAGCTAGCTAGCCAAAAGGCTAAATAAGATCAGCATCTAAAAATCTATCAGACTAGCCGGAATTCATTTTTCTCTCATATAATTTTCTGAATTTTGGTCAAAAGTCTTTATTAAATAACTAAAGTGTCCATTCAACTTGCTGACAACCCAAACCTTAGACAAGTCTCTGTCTACATTAAGAGCCCAGCAATGCATAGATAAACTGAATATATTACTGCATCAGCTAATGCGAATGGGCATGTTCATTTAAGTGCAACTGGTATACGCATTCAGCCATCTTTGTATAATGGTTTTTATACAGACCAGCCACTCACTGTAAACCCATAGATAAACTTCAATGTATAACAATGGAGGATTATGGCCAGTATTTTACAAAATCACATAGATTGTGTTGATTCATAAACAAAAGAAACCAGGTACAAAGTTCAGCACAAAACACAGCTACAAGAAGCTGACAGCTTGCCTAAAAATGTCAGAGTACAACACAGGGCCAAGGCTACCCGTTATTTACTGTGTACTTACTAAAGTTACATATTTCAGATGTGTAAGGTAAGAACCAATTACAAAATTATCTCTACTTTTGTCCACTGTGCTAATTTGTTTTTAATGTGGTAAATGTGCTATTGCATAAACACTTCAAAGCAATCTTCATTACAATGCTGTAAAGAAAACTCCATATGCTGCATCCAAAACTTAGGATGTCAATGCAGTTCACAGTATGCATAATAAATACCCTCTTCCCTTTCAAATATTAAAGTTACTACTTCCTAATTACTCAGCATAACCTTGAAGCAACTATTACAAATATCAACAACGCAAAATTAATCACTTGAATAATGAAAAAAAATTAGTGGCAATTAAACTTGCAAAAAAACAGTGCAAAGAAAAAGTATGGAGGGAAAGGGGTAATCCTACTGAAGTAAGGTTCAGACTCTCATTAAACCCTGCAAGTTGTATGCTACAACACATTAAAAGCCAATAATACACTTGGTTTGACTCTCCTGCCAAGAGAACAAATGTTTGCAAGACAAACTTCCTGCATGGCTAAATTGCACTCAGTATTAAAAAAACAACCAAACCAAACCACTAAAGTTAAATAGTTGCTTTTATGGGAGACTTTTTTACTCACCCTTTCCTATTTGACCAAAGTAGTGAAGTGCCATTTTTGAGCCAATGACTTGCCAAAACAAGTAAATGCAATCACACTAAAGAAAAAACTTTCAAATACATACTTCAAGGTCCTACTATTCCTATATAAACTAGATAGTCCATCAAAATAGTAACACTTTGAACTGCAGTGCTCCAACATCTTCCAAATGTAGACTGCTTAGTGGTAAATCCTAAGCTGTGCAGACTGTGGCTTTATATAACACCAGCTGTTTTAGTAAAGTTAAGGTAGATGAATACATGGCCCTTCAAAGTTGAGGACAAAACCTATCCGAACACAATATAGCCTAATCTGTCTCTGTTTAAGCCAGTAAGTATGTTTCAAGTACACAGACACCAATGGCAACATAATTACTTCTGTGTAAGGTAGCCATGGCCTATAATTTTTCAACAGCATCAAAGTGTAGGTGTTCACACTTTGCTCATGTTAAGTCCCTTGTGCTAGCTTCCACCAAGATGAACTTGCTATTTTGTAAACTGAAGTGCTCTAGTTTAGTATCACATGAGAGAAGGTTCCATTTAAAAAAAACTCCTTGTATGTTTGTGCAGTTTAAATTAAAAGAAACCCATCCCTGCCTTTATAAGAAAAAATAAAAAAATGCTACATTGAGCAGGGATCAGGATCGGTACCTGTAAACACTGTTATTCCACTGCATCCATTACAGCAAAAGTAACTTAGCCTAAAAAGCCACTCCAATCCGTTCAGAACTTCTGTGCTGGTTTTGAAATGGTGGCCTCCGTCTACAGGCTTTAAAAAAACTTTGAAGCAGAGCTTAAAGCTGCACCACAGAGTTCTCTTAGTCCCAAACTCTGCTGAACATCCTATGACATTTCCACATTTATGGACTGAAAAAAGAAATTACTCTTGGTAAATCAAGATATAGTTCTATACATACAAAGACATCACTGATGTCATAAAGTTCAAACTTCCAGTGAAAGACTAAGCAAACCTGATAGCTCCCATCAAGTTCACTACTACTGCATAAAGTACCCACTGTTTGTTTAGTTTTCCACAGTCATTCTGAGTGAAGGGCAGCATGTTGGTGAAGAGTGTGGGTATTGATAAAACCATTTGTCTCATTTGCAGATAGACTGCTGAAGTCAGCCACTGAAACAGCCATTTTGGCACTGGTAATATGGTGTGTGTGGTTCTCGAAGTCCACAGCAAGGTTATTTACAGAGACATCACTCATGAAAGATTCTGGGACAGCGATTCCCATCTTCAATCGCTTTGCAGGTCTTTCTGTCTCCTCACTGCACATGTTCATTGGATTTAGCTCTGAATGATAAAAGCCAGTCTCAAATAAATTAAAACAATCACTTTCACCATTGCTAGGCAAGTTCAGCAATTCTTCTGTTCCAACAGGCACATGATTAACTGGTGCTCGGGGTAAGCTGTCCATAGGAGGAAAGGTGTCATCCAGGCAGTTCATGTCTGAAGTATGGCAGACTGTAGCTACACTGTTTGTCAACGCTGGAAAAAAGATGAACACAGATGCAAATGAAAAAGTTGTTTACATAGTTACAACAAAAAGATACTTTTTTTCTTGATTTACCTGTCAACTCATTGGCAGTAATAGAGTTCAGAATGCTTAGCTGTTGATCAGGGATGGTTTCTGTTCGAGTATTAGATGTTAAGGCTGAAGAATGCACAGCTCCGCCAAGGGCCTCTGCTTCATCTACCAAACGATCCATGTAGTCCCTAAAAGCATATTACAGCCATGGTGTATTCTTTTGGAAAACAAGGCCTAAAAATTATGATGGATTTAATTTATTGCCATAACCACTGCAGTATTACACTGCAATGACAGAAGGAAAAAAGAGCTTCTACATTTACAATTTGCAACATAAAACATATTCCAAGAATTTTTTACTTACGTAACTCCTGGATGATGGTTATATCTTTTCTTTCCAAATCTTGTTTGCTGAGCAAAGTAATCATAACGTTCTGACTTCTTCCACATGTAATAGAAAGCCACACACTCAGCAACTGTTCTGGTTCTTACCTAAAAGAAAGAAGAACTGACAAGATTAGTGCAAAGACTTATCTTTTGTCATCTTTTCAATTCCCAGACCTGCAATATTGTTGATTTTATTCTAGTATCAGGAACAAATGAAAAAAATTAGGAGACTTCAAAGAGATATTCAAAGAATTTCAAGGAAGTATTACATTTGTTCTACTCCATGCATTATGGGCTTTTTTAAAACTACATTGAAACTGTATCGACACCTGAAGCTTTTTTATATTAATAAATATATATAACATTATTGTTAAACTGTAAGATAAGACTCTCTCAAGATGAAAAAGCTGAGCAAGTCAATGACCTAAGAGAAGTGAAGCAGAAAAGATTTTGGGTACTTATTCCTTTTAGTAAAGTTCAGAACTGTGGAGGCTTTGACAACTGATCTCAACTGTAGTTACTTAAAAAAATAAAACCGTAATCTTGTTGAGAAGGTATAAAGTACGGGCAAGATAGTAACACAGGATATGGAGAAGGCTGAGCTCCTCAATTAATTCTTTGCTTCAGTCCTCTCTGTGAAGTGCTTCAGCTTCAACACAAAGGCCACAACAGGTGAAAGCAGGGACTGGGAGAATGAATTAACCCCCACTGTAGGAGTAGAGCAGGTTCGTGACCATCTAAAGAACCGGAAGGTGCATAAATCTATGGGACCTGATGAGATTCACCCATGGGTCCTAAGGGAGCTGGTGGATGCAATAGCTAAGCCTCTGTCCATCATATTTGAGAGGTCATGGCAGTCTGGTGAGGTTCCTGCTGATTGGAAAAAAGGGAACATAGCTCCTATTTTTAAAAGGGGGAAAAAGGAAGACCCAGGGAACTACAGGCCGGTCAGTCTCACCTCTGTGCCGGGCAAGGTCATGGAGCAGATCCTCCTGAAAAGTCTGCTAAGGCACATGGAAAATAAAGAGGTGACTGGTGACTGCCAACATGGCTTCACTAAGGGCAAGTCATGCCTGACCAATCTGGTGGCCTTCTACAACAAGGCTACAAAGATGGTGGATGGTGGCAGAGCAACTGATGTCAGCTACCTCGATTTGTGGAAGGCGTTTGACACTGTTCCACATGACATCCTGGTCTCCAAACTGACAAGGTATGAAGAGAGAGCCAGCTGCACCCTGGGCTGCATCAAAAGAAGTGTGGCCAGTAGGGCCAGGGAGGTGATTCTGCCCCTCTGCTCTGCTCAGACCCCACCTGCAGTACTGTGTATGGTTCTGGCACCCTCAACACAAGAAAGATATAGAACTGTTGGAAAGGGTCCAGAGAAGGGCCACCAAGATGATCAAAGGCCTGGACCACCTCTGCTATCAAGACAGGCTGAGAAAACTGGGGCTGTTCAGCCTAGAGAAGACAAGGCTCCGGGGAGACATTACAGCAGCCTTCCAGTACTTGAAAGGGGCCTACAGGAAAGCTGGGGAGGGGCTTTTCATCAGAGAAGATAGTGATAGGACAAGGGGTAATGGTTTTAAACTGAGAGAGGGGAGATTTAGGTTAGATATTAGGAAGAAATTCTTCACTGTAAGAGTGGTGAGGAGCTGGAATGGGTTGCCCAGGGAGGTTGTTGATGCCTGGAGGTTTTTAAGGCCAGGCTGGATGAGGTTTTGTGCAATCTGATCTAGTGGTAGGGTTCCCTGCTCATGGCAGGGGGGTTGGAATTTGATGATCTTTAAGGTCCCTTCCAACCTTAATGATTCTATGATTCTAAGTACTCAAAGGACTTGTTTTTATCTAGTGTAACTGCTTGTCTCTTCTCCCCAAATCAGGTTTGTTATGTGAAGCCAGATTCTTGGGAGAAAAAGTCATTACTTCCACCTGCATTTTTATAAACTATACCCACTTTAGATGCAGAAATATTTAACATAATCCTAAGCCCATAGTTTAATTTTACAACTAGAATATGTAACTCTGGCAGTAGACTATACTTGAGCTTAATCAAACTTACACAAACCACAAAGGAAAACACAAAATGCCTGGAGTGGAATAGTAAGCCTTGCTAATTTAGACAGAAAAACACCAGGCAGGGGAGGAAACTAGTATATGAACATCTGTTCGTACACAAAGTTCCAGTTAACAAGGCTTTGCAGAACAGAGATAAGGAAACAACTTTTGTTACATTTCTCCACACACTATATCTTGCCTAGCTGATAATTTCTATATACAAGTGACATCAGCTATATCCTAGAACTTCCCCTAAACTTTCTGGCATCTTACCCGCTTAGAAAAAAACCCGTGATTTCTTAGACAAATTCTGGTCTATAGTGACGGATACACCAACCCATGTACTTCGTTGCATGTTACAAAAAAGTTTTAAATTATTTCTTTGAATTTCTGATTAATTACTGCTTATTGGTAAGGTCCATTTAAAATCTGAACCACCCAAATATTATTTAGGACAGGTTAAGCCATGTATTAAGCAGGACTAGCTAACTGTTGTTGAACACCAACCTATAAAGTTTACCTGAAATAGAACAAAAACATCAGACTAAAGGAAGAAGTAAACCTTCAAAGTGGTATCAAAGCATAAAGAAGATATTTAAAAATCTCTGAAAAATCCATATTGCCAACTGTTGCTTTTTGAAATATATATATAAAACCCTATTCAGGCACAGAGGAGTAAATCAGAAGCAATCAGATGAAGATCAGAACTCTTTCACTGGCCTGAGTACATAGTACTCATGGATAACAACACTTTCTGAAAACACAAAAACCTAAGTCTGTTGCTGTAACCCTACACCTTCCTGGTGACAAAAAAATAGGTAAAGATGCATTTTCCCTTCCCACAACCATGGTATTGGAAATACTGCACTTCTAGGAGAGGCACACCTTTAAACTAAATTATAATATAAATGGATAAATGGAAGTAATGTGAACACAAGTCGATTTTGGAAATAATACATTGACTCACCTTGCAATGCCTAGCTCTTCCAGTGACATCTGAGGATAACAGCATAAAAAATGCCACGCTGGTTTTAATACGCTGGTTCTTACTTCCCTCTTAGGCTTATGACAAATGTACTGCTTTTGCAGATTTTCAACACTCTACCATCTACCAATTCTTCCATTTA
The DNA here is from genome assembly GCF_020740795.1 of Apus apus. Taxonomy (NCBI): domain Eukaryota; kingdom Metazoa; phylum Chordata; class Aves; order Apodiformes; family Apodidae; genus Apus; species Apus apus. Next base: position 19,659,072 of record NC_067312.1, read on the forward strand.
ACTGTAAATACTAACCTTGTTTTTCTGTATGAGATGAAAATCTTTTCCATAAATCCGAAGTGCATGTTCAAAGCTTCTGCATTCTTCTTCTGTCCATGCTGTCATCTCTTCTAAACAATTACAAAAGTAGCATGATAAACTTGATCCACTAGCCTTTTACAAGTGAAGTATTTGTTGCTAATGGATGAATATCCAAACGCTTTTTAAAAAACCCAACAGCTCAGTTATTTAATGTTCTTTCCTCTACTGTACATATAACCTACCTGCAATCTAACATTCTACTTTATGAAGATTCACAAAAGAGTCTGATTTCTGAAGTCTCTTATCCTTGAGTATAAAGGACATTCAAAATACTTGATTTATTATTTCTTAATAAGTTTGGCATCAAAAAACAAGGTTTGATAACATAACCGAGGTACAAGTGAGATAATTTTTCTGAATATGTCTTCTCCCATAGGATACAAAGAACAGTGGTTGTTGCAAAAGAGTGGAGAAACAATCTATTGTGACGGATGCCCCTGCTCTGAGTGATTCAGGCATCACCAACAAGAAGGCCTGACTGAGATCAGCCCTGCTGTGCAAACCATGAGAACTGTGCTAGGCCATATCTTCTCAGAGATGAAGGAGTCGAGGACACTTCTTATCAGGAACTAACAGTACCAGCCTGAGCTGGGAGTAGACAAAACTGAAAGTGCTACAGCCGCACACCTGCACATACACCAAAGGGGAGGCTGGCTATGAGTCAGTCACTTTTCACTGGAAGTTCTGCAGTCCCTCCAGAGCTCACTGAACGCTCCTGCAAACCCTCACAGGACTGCACGGGGGTGGTCTCCCCTTCTGAAGTTAAGGAACACCTCTCAAGGTTGCCCCTCAGGGTTGAGACTCTCCCTAGCCAGCACCTGATGCCTGTAACAAGGTAAGTGACATTAAGTCTAAAAAGATATTGTATACTAACGACGTGTATGTATCTCAAGCTATAGCTTAATTATTATAAATGCATTAATTACTTCAGTGTTTGACCACTGCCTACTACTAAATCACTGTTTAATTACTATTCAATTGTTGCTTAATTAGTTTGATTACCAATAATCAATTAATTATAATTTGATAATTTAATCGTTAATAAAACCTTTTAGTTGACCTCATAATGACAACAATTATGGTTTTTCTTAATAATTAACCTGTCATAAAAACTGGCAGTATGACAGGTTCAATGACTGACAAGGAGAAACAGTTAACCTTTCACTGAAACTTTCAGACGATTGAGCGTGTGAAAAGCAGGATAACTGGAATAAAATAATGGTTGAACCTTGCAAGACAGAAAAGGAAAGACTATAAAGAGAAGATAATAATAATAGATAAAGATATTTAAGAGGTATTTAAGGGCTACCTATCTCTGCAAGGAAATGAGAATGTTACCAGAGGAGGCTGAAAACAGAAAGCCACAAGAAACGCTGTTACCTCTGGAAACAGACCAATTGCTTAAACAACTGGGGAAGGAAAAAGAGAAATACAGGAAGGTAGAGGACAGACTAGAACTCATGATAACTTGGGCCTCCAGTTTCCCCAGATCCTGCAAAAATTCATAAGCTAGTAATTTCCCCCAAAGACTGAAATAGAGGTATTTGGGAGGACCCCAGTGAAGAACTTAGCAAAGAGAACTAATTAATCAGAATTTAAGGCAGCCTCTACTGCTGCCCAGAGAGATTGTGGACTCTCCTTCTCTGAAGACTTTCAAGACCTGTCTGGATGCTTTTCTGACTGATCTGCCCTAGTTGTGTGTGGTTTTTTGGTCCTGCTCCAGCAGGAGGGCTGGACTTGATGATCTTCAGAGGTCCCTTGCAACCCCTAATATTATGCATTTCTGTGAGATATGGGCCAGACCATAAAGCCTGCTCCATGTGACCTCCTTAAACTGGACAATCTGCACAAAAATATATGTGGAAGCCTGGCAAAAGCAAAACTGAACAACTCTGGCATGTCTCCTTAACTGGAGGAAATTGTATTGTGTTAGGTCAGGATCAGGCAAGTAAGACAGACTCCCCAGAACCCCAGAGACTTTCCCTGATCTCATAAACACCATGGTGAGGTAGTGGAGCCCTGAAAAAGACATAATGAACCATTAGTGCTAGGCATACCTCAGGTAGCAACAGCAGGCCAACCAAGTGGGACTATACTTGGTCTGACCCAGACTTAGAAAAACAAGGGAAATCTGGAACAAACCAAACAATATTCTGCTCCTAAATATCCCACAAATAACTCCTTTAGACTTCTTAAGAAGGAACTGCAAATATATATATTTAAAAAAATAAAACCTGCCATTTCTAAAACTGAATTCTGCTTTTACAAAAAACAACAAAAATCACTAAAACAGAGTAAAGACTTTAAAAACAAAGCAGCTCAAATTGTTTGAATAGGTCTGTTTTGTCCCAAGTATTGTTGTTTTCCTATCTTGATTATGGCTTTGGGTCTATATCTAATTAAGAAGGGATATATCAGGCTTTTTACTTTCATTTTAAAGCCAATAGGGGAAAAAAATTTCTGGAAGCAACACTGGAACCTTTCTGCTCCCAGATGAAGGTGATAATCATTCCACTGCAAGGTTTTTTTCTTTTCTTTTCCTTTCTTTTCTTTTCTTTTCCTTTCTTTTCCTTTCTTTTCCTTTCTTTTCTTTTCTTTTCTTTTCCTTTCTTTTCTTTTCTTTTCTTTTCTTCTCTTTTCTTCTCTTTTCTTTTCTTTTCTTTTCTTTTCTTTTCTTTTTTCTTTTTTCTCACCCCTTTAATTTGCGCTCCTTACTACAGAGTTCTCCAGCTTCAAAGAGAAGATCCCCACTTAAAATCTCCTGGTTAAGAAATTGTAATTCTCATCTTGAGAATGGCAGTGTACTTCAGTGGGTACAGGAGATCACAGCTTAATGGTTACTCTAAGAAACAGACACTGACAGTATTATAATCTTCTACCATTTTTAATGAGGGTTTAAGTCCTATCTAACTCAGGGCAGGGAAGGGGGGAGGAGTGTGAGTACTAGCCCTCAGGATAGAATTTTGGGCTCTGAACCACAGGTGGACAGATATTTTTTAATCCCAAAACAGGAATCTAAATTCTAGAGAACTGTGGGATTTAGGATACAACCCTGCAACTGATACTTTTAGGTCTACACAATCTCTTCTTGAACATGAGCTTTCTGTGCTGATAGTCCTTATTGTCCCCTTCAGCTTTACCTTAAGATACTTTGCTTTCACAGCACCTAATGTGTAAACACTCAAGTTCCCTTTCGATTCAGTTTGGAGTAGGGAGTATCTATCAGCCAGAATATCAGCTTCTATCAGGACTCATACTACATTTCTACTTTATGCAACACATATGTTAAGAAGAACACTAAATTGTTAGTAAAGAACTGTTTTTGGTAAATAACGATGTCTGATTTTCATTTAAGGGAATAATAAAGTTAGGGAGAAACAAGATGGAAGCTTGTTTTTCACTATAAACTTGAGCAAATCCCTCCGTGCTCTACCAAAGACCTATGGAACTGTACGATAGAATCAGTTTAGGTCTGGCATAGCACAACGTCAGCACAGTGAGGAAGAGAGTGGGGCTTAGTTACATAGCCAGCTATGTTCTCCTAATTTTTGGTATAAATGGCATCCCATTATATTCGATCATTATCTGAAAAAGATACTCTAATACAGGTAAGAACTGCTTTATGGGAGCAAAATCACCCCCCTCCCACTCTGTGCCATTGTTATGGAAGCAGTGGAGAAAAGAAGGAAAGGAGAAAAGCTCATTCTCAACTTTTATACAAGGTGCAGACTTCTCTAGTTGAAATTTTAAACTGGCTAACAGTCAAATACCTAATTAGTGCTAAAGACAATATGGAAAGGGATGTGCTCATCTGATTCTTACTCAGGGTCTTCCTGCACAACTTCTTTTAATCCTTCTTTTACAAAACACACTTTCTGAAAAAACAGAAAATCTCTCTTACCCTGAGATGCCTTTCCATTTGAGCAGTATCTCTCAATTGCTTCTTTAACATTATGGCTACTTTTAAGAAGTTCATACAGCGCCTATGACATAGAAAAATACTTTTAGAAAGAACCAAAGTTTGCAAATATCCAATTCAGACCTCTAAAACTAGCCTTTCAGTGAGCACATCTGATGTAAAAGAGGATTTATCTTTACACATGATGAAAATTTTAAAATAACCAAAAGCAAAACCACCCAGAAGTTGAAGCAAGGTTTAATTAAGAACATGTAACACATGATATCCAATTATTTAAAAAGTTGGATTTGTCACCAGCATAGCAATCAGAAACATCACAGATCACAACACTGGCAGCATTCAAGTATGTGCATAAAATTACAAATAAGATCCTGACCCAAATAATATCTAATTAGAAACAAAAAAATAAATTGAGCAATTTGTTCTTTATAAAACAAGGCAGAAAAAAGAGAACTTGTTAATTACAAAACAGTGTCATGAATGGAATAGGATATAAAACATACCTGTTCATTGTCCCGTGTATGGAGACCTTCAGGAATTCTGCCAATCATTTTTTCATTTCCTATTCTTAGGGAGGTTTCAAAAAGATATTCTTTAACTTTACTTTCTGAGATCACATCAGGTTTCCAAAGTAAATGGTCTTCATTTTCATAGGCTGTTGAAACAGAAATCCATTAATCCCAGGTATGACATTTTTAAGGGTGTAATATTAAAAGCTATTTCCCAAAGACAAAGAACAGGAACACAAAAGTAATCAAAACAGGCACCATCACACCACTTCAAAATTGCAGCTCACTTTTTCCACAAAAGCCTTAGTTAAGAGACAGACTCTGTAGTGTGACATTGTGAAGAGATTCAGGTGCTATGAGGATGAGATAAGGGACCGAACTCTTCATACGGAGAGCCTCTTCAGAGAAGCAGTTTGTTGACAGCTAGATGATTCAAGTCTAATTGTGAATGTGTATTCAACATCTTCATATAAACTAACTAGCATTTAGTTTTATTCAGCTGTTTTCAAAAAATAAATTACAATTTACAGTGAAAGAGTGTAGAATATTACTTTAATATTTCAAATATTATGTGTCACTAGAAAAAAAATTGCCAAAAATTACTTAACAGAATGAAAATCTGGCTCTCAGTGTGGTAATTTGTTTTTCCATTCACTAACAACTGAATGCTGTTACATACTTGTATGTTGCACTCTTTACAAGCAATCGGGATGTACAGTCCTCCTTCATAGCACACTGAAATAACATATGCATCTCTTAAGTAGCTTATTTGAAAGAAAATATATTGGAAACACGCACATTTCAATTCTAGATTAAACTATACATCCCCTACTCTGATGAACAGACATGAGCAACATTGAGCATAACGTTTCACATACTCTTGGTAATACAAAATTACAGTTATCCAACTCAAACACACAAGTGTAATGGCTGTTACATTAGAAGAGATGAAGATTCTCAAAATTCATAAAACTGCAGGAAATTACAATAAGCTAAGGTGAGGAATAAAAATACATCTCTGAAAGTTTTGTTACAGCTTAAGAACATGGAAAGCTTTCAGACAGACATGTTACAAGTGTAAGGTTTATAGAAGGGCAGAACTGACTTTAGCACAATTCTAGTAGCTGGGACTACGTAGCAGAAATGTAAGCCCATGTGCCACCAGAATCTTGTCATGGAGTACAAAAGAAGCTTTAAATCCTATGCCCCGACAGCCAAGTTCAAGCTCTCCAAACACTGCTGATGCTCAGCTTCAACTTCCTTCATCAAGCAAGAAAACCCAGGACTTCTTGCTGGAGTCTAGGACTGAAAATCTCCAGAGAAGCTCCTCATGCTCTCCAGTCTGAGAGCTACCTCTTAACTCTTGGCTATGCAAGCAGACAAGACCCTCACTAGTTCTCTCCAGCACCAGCTCATCTCTAGCACCAAGTCATTCCTGAGAAAGTTGTCAGATTAACCGCATCTTGGTTATCCTCTGGTTATTGAGACTTCTCTAGTTATTGGCTGAGGAGAAGTCAAGATGTATAAATAGTAAAAGGGCTATCCAGATAAACCCGGTTCTTACTCCTCCAATTCTTATAACCCACATGCATCATGCTTGGATCTTAGAAAGTAAGAGACTTCCCTAGGTCTCTTAAGCAACACAAGTGATGTTCACTTGGTAATGCTTCCAGCTCCATCCATACCAACATTCTGCTTCTCGACTGCCAAGGATTATTCTTCAAAAAAGCAGGTAGTAATGGTGAAAAGATGTCATATGCTTCACTAGAGTAATATTCACATAAATGTTACAGTTCGAGCAAAAGTAACTTGCAGAATATAGAAAATTCACAGAAAAAAATAGAATGCCCTTAATTTATTAACATATCTCCCAACCAGCTCCTTAATTTCACATCTGTTCCATCCATAAACAGATTTGTTTATTTGCCTTTTGAATTCCACAGCTATATGTGCTACACTTCTCATAGTGAAGGTTTCTAAAGAGACAAAATTAAACTCCAGTGAAAAGTTATTTTTTCTGCTCTAGCACAACTGCAGTTTTCAACCTAATTTACACTGGAATAACATTATACTTAAAACATATTTATTTAAAAGTGTATGAGGACCTACATCTTCTACTCATGCAATGGAAATTTAGAATACCTTACAGCTTTGTTTTCCACATCCATTTTGTAACCGACACTGTTGTGCTTGCCAAAAAACAAGCACAGAAAAACACTGTTTTGAAGATCTTCAATGCAAACTAAGTTATATGCTCATCACCCAGTTATGATACTCTGATGAAAATACTTCCTTTTTGGCCCACAGTTTGTTGTCTCCTAAGATTACTAGATACTTCAGAATTAACACTGTAGTCCACCCTCTCATGTTTTCTTGAGAATGTCCACTTGAAGAATCACATTTCTGAGACACAATAATGTGGTTGTTTTATTTCAGTTTTCTAGTGCACCCTTTTTTTTTTAAGGTCTCTGAGACTTCAACTAAGCCATTTAATTTACCTTGTAAATTTAAACAACATTTTTCCATCAACTGCTGTGTGTAAAATAAAAATAACTTACCCTTTTCATCATCACTGTATTTGCCAAGGTAGGGTGGAATTTCAGCTTGGTACTGTGAACCAACCATTATTTCCTGAAAATATAACATAAAATTAAAGAGGAAAAAAGGTATTGACTTAATATTTTGTGTATCTAAGTGTTAAAAATGCCATTAATGTGGCATTTAGCAGAGAATTCCAGAAGTAAGGTACTATTTTAGATATGGAGGGCAAATTTTAGTGCACTTGACAGTGAAGTTTTAAAAACTTTTAAAAAGACAATTACCTTTCTCAAATCTTCAGATGAATTACCATTGTCTGCCTCTACATCTTCACCATCTGATTCCTTATCTCCATCGCACGTTGTGTTTGCTTCAGACACAGAGAAATTTGATTTTAGCTAGGAAGAATTTTCAGTTCAAACACAGAACAAGGAATCCTCTATTTTTGAAAAGAGCACCTGTTTTTATTCTGGGAGACACTTCTCGTGAGTCTGTTGATCTACACTTCTATTAGAAACCTCTTAATCTTAATTTGCATCAAACCAGCATTAAGTTAGAAGGCACTGGTACTTACTTGTATACTGCAGAACTGAAACATTTATCATCACTGCAACTGAGACAATCTACTATACTTCTAGCAGTCAAAAGGAAATGAGATCATTTTGCTTCATCAATTTTCTCAATAAAGGCTTACACCTTGCAAAAGAGGTATGAGAAAAACAGAAAACTTCCAGGACTAACTCCAGCTAATCACAAAGACAGTAAAGTTAAAGGCATGTCTTTATTACCTACTGAAAACTTCCATCAAAAGTTTTAAATGGTCATTGAAAACATTTCTTTAAACAAGACTGCCTCAGCATGGAGACAAGAAGTAAGAGAAATGCACAAAACAGAATAAGAAATGGCAGCAAAATACTACTTACTCTTCTTTAATATTTTTTTTCCTTAGGAAGAAATACAGCAGAGCACTCCATAGTGGAACTCATATTTTAGAATCTGAACACTGTGGTACTGGGTTCTGAAGTAATTCTATTTTTATAGCTGTATAAACCCAGCAGAATGGAACCTACAGTTCCAATATGATTAAAATTATTTTGTGTTCTCTAACTTCAGAAAAAACATGCAGATAAATAGGGCTCCAATGTTAGCTTCATCACAACTAAACAGAATCCTCAATATCAGGGACAATATCCAAGACTGTACAGACTAAGGCTTTTCTTCTGTAGTAATTACTACAACCAAAAACTTCCTCTTTCTGTTGTTAAAAGTAGCAAACAAGAACCTAACCTGAATGCAAGAAATGGTAATATGCCTGGATAATCATAGGGAATTATTTTTTCTAATCAATGCTAATTTAATAAAATAGCCTGTATTATGTATCAGACATGTTTATCTTAAAACTTACTGTTATCTTAGTATCTGAGAAACGGATAGAGATAAAAAAAAAAGAGATTAAACTGCCAAACACAGAAAACTGACATCTCTCTCCCTGAAATGGTGAATATTGAATTTAAAAGTGTCCAGCCAAAAGTTCTAATAAAGTAACATTCTGATAGAAAACCATGATAGCTGAAAACAAAGTTGACTGTTTCTTAATGCTTGGTAAGGTGAGGGGCTAATTGTTTTCTATAAAGCTGCCACACTTCCAGTGTCATATTAATTAACAGCTCACAAGTAAATGGTAAGTGCCAGCAAGTTTCAGGCTTGCTTAACTGAAAAAGGACACTATAATTGTTAAGGTTTTTGTACCTCTTTCAATACAAATGTCTTCCATTTACTACACAATCAGCAGCATGCAAAGGGCTATGAGTGCTGAAGACTTAGGCACCATATCTCCCTTCTTTAGAGGACTGAAATCTCCCAGGAATATCTCAAGATACTTGCTAGATTAAAACCGTGATAAAAATCCTCCACATTGCTATAATTCTAATATACCAGTGAACAACTGATCTGCAACAGGCAATGAGGAGTATCTCATCCAGGTTGGATAACTGAACCACTGGTTCTCCCATCTTTCCCATAATAGCTCCATGGGTAGTGAAATTTTGGTGATCATGGGTTTAGAGGCCCACCACATATAAAACCACTCTGTCTCACCCCATGAAGTCCTATGGAAAAGCATTGAAAGTATAAAGGGAAATAATTCCAAAGAAACTATCCCAGTTAATATCCACAGGCTGCACAGAAAAATCACAGCCTTAAAAGCAGCAGCAAAAATTTTAGTAGAGAAACACTGATTTAAAAGAATGGGTTACATATTCATGTTACTCACTAATGTATTGAAAATCATGAAGGGTGGTCCTCAATACCACATTAACTATCATTTGTAAAGTTTTTGTATTTGTAGATAAATTAATTTTACCTTTGCTTTGTGCACAGAACCAAATATAAGTACATTAGGCAGTTAGTAAAACCAATCAAAGAGAACATTCATGTACAGCATCCTGCAAAACACCACTTCTCACTTCCCAGTAAAGTCTGCAATATCGGTACTTTTAAGCTAGGAAGCTATATATAATGCTAAAGCTTTTTGAGTACTATTATAAAATCAGGTTTCCTACATCTTAGTGGCCGAGGAAAGAAGTCAGTAGCCTCATGTGAAGTAACTGATGGTGTCAAATCATCAGCCGAGGACTGTGTTTCTTCATCATCACCTGACAAGAGGTCTTTAGCGATTTCCTCCTGCATCATTAAAATAAGAAAATAAAACCTCAGACTGACAATTCAGTATAGATTGGTGAGCATTTAGACACAGCAAACTGTAAGTCTCATTAATTAAAATTATTTACCACAAATAAATTTGGCAGGCCATACTCCCTTAACTAAAAAATTCGTTTGCTCCTCCCATATCTAAGAACTAATATAACCATTCACTTCAGAGTTAAACACAGGGATTCATTTCCCCTTTGTCTTCTATTAAAATAAATGCAGAAGAGTAATTTCTGCAAGCACCAATCTCAGGCGATCCTCCAACTGTTTTCAATGAAAAATGCCAAAGGAAACTGCCTACAATATTTAGAATTATGTCATTCTTTGCATGACAGATAAGCCGAAACTTTGAAAGGCTGTTACCCCTTAAATTCTGGGTGGGAAAGGGAGGGGTGGGGAGAGAATAATAAAAAAATAGCCGGGGACTTTTGTAGACTTTTGCTGAGAGGACAATTACAGATAACAGACAAGTCTTCCCAAACCACAAAAAAAATGCCGTTTCTGTAGGTTAAAATGATAAAAAAGATATTAAGACAGAAAAAGCCCACTTCCTCCACTAGCAGACATGTTTGAATCCCTCTGTACAGAGGCTAGGAAAGAACTGTACTAGACAACAAGCCGACTGACTACATTTTTGTAGCCTCAACACAATCGTGAATCCTAATGAGAATCAGATGTGCAGAGCCATCATTATACCCTCCTTTCTGTGGAGTTTACCATTACATCATACTTACAGAAAGTAAAAAAAATAAAAAGACATAGTTACTACCTATATACTTTATAATTCAAACAACTCACTGCATATGCTTCACAGCCAAAAATCAGATTAAAAATCTTAAAATTCAAAGTCAGCTTGCAAATCACAAAAACTGGAATTTTAGGTTTTTACACCACCAATCCATACATATAGTCACTGCACATAAAACTCTTTCTCTCTCTTGCTCCCCAAAGCTAAGACCTTTCGACATGATACGTATTTGAAAGCAACATTCCAAAGCATTCACGTGTGTATTTTCCAGCATTCTGATACTTAACGTCTGCTGGAAGCCACAATCATTTATGGACCTTGCATACATTATAAAAAATCCCAGTTCTATTAACAAAAAAAACCCCAACCACCTACTCCAAGTTCTTTGGATGTGTTTTAGAAGGACTGTTAACTTACTCATTTCTCATTTTTAGTAATATAGTGCCACTAAAGTTGCTATGCATTTGTACACGATAATTATAAATAGAATAATTAGAATTACATATAACAATTATATATACTAATTAGAATAATAATTCTTATTATAATCAGATCCTCAATATTTTTGAAAAATAAATAATTCAGAGCAGTATTTTATATGGATATTGACAAAGACTTTCTAACAAAAAGAAAATGAAGAGATAGCAAAACGTAATTTAAGGCCACCTAGATTTCCACTTTTTAAACCACAGCATTGGGGAAAACTTACTTTATCCAGAGTCATATCTGGAAGTTCATCTGCAAGCTCACTTGGAGAGCTATCTGCACTGGAACCTGCCATAACTGGAATCGTGGGTTCATAGCCATAGAATGCCAGTAAATCTTCCAATGGCATGTTTCCTTCCTAATACAAAAGGATTTACAAACATTTCAGGATACTGCCAAATACTTATAAACAGTTCAGGCCTAACAGGGTAAGATATATTTTGAAAAACAAAAGGATAAGACAAAGAAAAACTTAACTAAAAACAGGACTCTTGGATTAAAGATTTTAGGTATTTTCAGGCATAGGACCAAAGCAATTCACAAGCATTTCTCCTGGCATATAGTGAAGTCCCATCAAGCTATTGAAAATTGTTTTCTGGATGAAACTAAAGAGTGCTTATTAGAAATTTGCTCCTCATCTAATTCATACTGTAGAGCAAGATTTGCCTCCAATTTTTCAAGACAGAAGATATCCTAGAAACACATAACCCTCTTACAACACATAAATGCAGAAAAACTTTTAAGATTTCAGTCCTACATAGTTACAGATGCAAGCGTGCAGAAACCCACAAAAGTAAACAAAAAAAAAAAAGTAAGCCCTTCTTCCACTCCCTGCACAATGTATCTTGTAATGACCATTAAGAATGTAACAGAAGAAAGACAGCTAATGATACAGAAGTCAAAAATTAAGAGAAAGGCTTGATTTATAACTTGTTTTTCAAAGAGCTTTTGTTTGATTTTAGTAAATAACATACTTGCATTGTAATACAATTAATTAAACCATGGATTATTTTTTTTTAGTTACCTGATTAAAGCCATCAAAATATTAAAAATATTTTCCAATATTTATACCTTTAAAAGTTATATTACCTTAAAAAATTTCTTGTTGAACTCATACACTGATTAAATTACTTGTTTTCTTTAGTCAGCTAAGGTCTTAGTCCTGCAAAGACTTTTCACAATGGGTAAACGTAAACTCATGTCCAAGTCTTTCCAGGATCGGGACCTAAAGTAATAAAGTGTTTAAGGTAAGTGGCTCTCAGTTCTTCTTCCTTCTACTACAGAAGCAATAAGATAATTTTGTGGAGTAACAACTCAATTTTAATCACTGCACTTGGCAAGCTGCTTTCCTATAATAACTGCAAGTTCATAATCAGCAAAAATTTAATTTCAAAGGTTATCAGGAAAAAAAAATAAATAAAAAATCAGGAGTATAAACACTGCCAACACATTCAGAATATTTGTTTTCACATGGACTACAAAGAACCACATCCCCATATCTGATGATAAAAAATACACTTTCCTGAACTCTTGACCAAAATCTGCAGTTATGCCAAGTAGTTTAAGTGGGTCACTGAACAGTAAGACAAGCAGCATCCATTTGTGGGTGTTCAGCATTCAGCAGGCATTTAAAATGGGTGATGCACTGCCACAGATGAACATAAGGTGTAAACAGGAAAAACATGTAATTAAAGAGTGTAAAATGGAATAGGAAAAGCCAAGGAGCATGCTGGTCATTTTGTACAGCTACCAAATGCCAGAATGATGAAAATAAGGCACAAAACTACCATCTAGATAGCAAATGAATGTGATCCATCACACCTCAAACAGGACTGTTTGTGTATCAGAAAAGCAAAAACCTGACCAACAGAATGCAATACAGCTAGCTGTCACTTAATGATATGCAAAATGGGCAGTTTTGACTTAGAGCCAACTTGTAAATCTTAGAAGTGGTGATACAAGATAACAGGGCTCTAAAACCTGCTTCAGTGGTTTCTCTACCAAAGTGAATGCAACACTATATGAAAAAAAACAATTATTAACTTAACACAAATACCTTTCAGAAGCTAAGTTCAGCCTTTTTGTAAGCATGCACCGCTATATCCTAACCAAGCCTGATTTTCTTTTTTTTAAACAAGCTGCAAAGACATTCTGCAGGAAACTGCATTATACGATACAAACTGCAGAAAAGGTTTAGTGTTCCTTTCACTAGTGGTTACAACATGTATGGACACTTAAGAGAGAGCCAGTTACTCTTACCTTTTCTAAATCCTCAATTTCAGAGTTGAAGTTTTTGCTTTCTTCCATCAATTCCTCCTCTTCCAGAGTTCGCTCATCATCATAATCATGTACCAACATTTCAGCAGATGGGTCAAAGTCATGATCCTCAGATGATAAGGAGCCAACTATCAAAAAAATCTAATTTGAGTAACTTTTTTTCTATACCAACATATGAAACTACATCACTGAAAAAAATGTGGTTGCATAAATTATTTTACGTACAGGGTCAGAACTCTGAATGGAATAACTGGAACAGATTCACAACTACTCGACAAATTCAGCTGTTTTAGCTGGCCTTCCCTTTCCGTATTTGTACGCAATAGGTGCAGCTTTCTCTCCTGCAGTATAGGGTACTTGGGAGAAGTACCTAAACTACTGAGACAGAGTTTCAGAAAGTACAATCCCAAATTAATATTTTCCTGAATAAAAGACTGTTCAAAACATCCTTGAAATCATCATTAAAGTACAAAGCACACACATCATGAAATTTCAGATGCTGCAAGACAGATTCATAGACTCTGACTGTATGTATGTGATTTATATGGTACCCAGCAGTTTTTCACTGGTAACACAGGTAACTTAGGTTATGAATTAGCTTCCTACTAACATCAAAATAAACTGTGAGACTTGCTTCAGATTAGTTTAGCCTCACAGATGGATCTTTTATTAAAACAATTTCAAATCTTAGCACTTGATCCAGAAAGGCAGAAGAAACATAGCAGAGTTTCAAGAAATACTGAGGAAAATACATAGTAAATAACAAAATGCTTCTAATGAATTCAGAATGAAGAGACACATTAGGATATTTCTCTTTTACTTCTGGTTTTCCTTCCAGTCCTTACATATGAGTGCTCTGTTGCAATCCTTGGCTTGTAAGTGGCAAATAAAAGGTTTACTAAGTATTATTTCCATGTAAGAACTTCCAAAGTTTTGAAGGAAAACAGCTACAAGCTTTGAGTCCTCATAAAAAAAACCACACACACACAAAAAAAGCAGTATCCCTCTTTGCACTGCTTCCAGGTTTTGAAAGAGACAGTTGAATATACTAACATTTCTGAGTCTTACAACTTCTAAATATTTTTTCAGCAATTATGCCAAGTGTTCATTCCTTGTATGCTGGCAATTAAAATGTATCTCTTTAGCTGTCTTCAGACAATACTGTGAAATCTTGTAATATCATTCTCTAGAGAAACATTCAGGCCAAAAAAAGCGCTTTTTATTCACATGCTAGTCATATTATGATCTGATAGTACTTTCAGTATAGCTGTAACCCTATACCAATTCCAATTAATGACATTATGTGTTGAATTTTCCTGCTGCTAGCCATCACATCCTCATCCAGTTTTAAGTAAGTGTCAACTGCCTTGATCTAATATATACTTACATACATGTGCATTTAAGATTATTCTTCTAATTGCTGTTCTATCTCATTTTATTGCAGTTACTCAAGTGAAAGTTCTATTCCACTCACTTTAGATATAAAGTCCCACTTATTTAGTAGCTCTGAATGCTGAATATTACATTTAAAATACTTAAAGCCATATTACAACATATAAGCCAAATAAATTTCTTAAGTAGTTTAAAGAAAATTGACAAACAGCCAAAGCAGAAATCAGTTATGCAGAAGTAAATCCATTCCTTAAACACTGCTTTGAAAGTAGCCCTGCTGATGTTAACCGTGTTAGCCTATGTAAGCTATTCTAAAGAACCTTAACAGCAGTTAGCTGTTAGCTTTAAAAATTACTTATCACTACGGCATTAAACATCTTCTGTTATTACCAAGATGTCAGAAATTTACACGAGAGAAGCAGTCCTGCTACAGGCTATATGGCTTTACTCAGATGCCGACTTTCAAAAGTGCTACAAAACTTCGTTTTCATTTTGGGTTCCAACCAGCCAATTACTAACTGCTATCCGAGTTAAGGGAATGACTCCCCAGCGCACATCTCCTTCTCTTAAAAATCGACCAGGCAGTTAATTACGTGCACAAGAAGCGTTAAAAAAAAAAATCTACGAAGGGATAAATTTGGGAAGGAGCAGGAAAGAGGGAGCAGCGGGCGGGCGGCAGGCCGGGTGCAGGAGCAGGAGGTGGGTGAGGACGAACCTGGGCTCGAACTCCCAAACGAAGCCTGCGGGGAGAAGAAAAAGCGACGTGAGAGCGCGCTCCCTCCGGCCCGAAGCCGGCGGGGGTCTTAATTTCGTGCCACCCCCGACGTAGCTGCTCCTGACGTCCCCCTTTCACCGCTGCCCGCCGGCCTCGGCCCCTGCGTCCCGCCCTGTTGACCCCTCCATCCCGTCCACCCTCTCCCACGCCGAGCTCGCTCGTCGCCTACCGCTCTCATCCCCTCCTCCTCCGCTGGCAGAAGCCCCCCAAGACCCGGGCCTGGCCCGGCCGGGCTGGACATGACAGGGGCAGGCAGCGGCCGAGGCAGCGGGACCGGCCGCCGCCTCTTCCCCGCTCGCAGCCCGGGGCTCGCTCTTCCTCCCTCCTGCCGGGCGCTTCTCCATGGCCCGCGCTGTGGCGGCGGTGCCGCCGGCCCGTCCCGTGCCCCCCGGCGCCGGCCGCGCCCCGCTCCGCGCCCGGCCGGGGCCTGTCGGCCGCCCCGGACCGCGAACCCGGCACCCGCGCAGCGCGGCGCCCGCCCTGCGGCCTAGTCGCGCAGGCTCGCGCTGCCCCAGCGCCGGCCGCTCCGGGGGCCGCCCCGCCGCCCCGCCGGCCCCCTTGCCCGGCCGGGCCGCCCCGGAGGCGCCTCACGGGGATGTGGAAGCGGGCGGCGGGGGCCGGCCGGCGGCGGGGCCCCGCGGGGAGGCGGCCGAACCCCGGCGCCCCAGCCCGCTTTCCCCGCTTACCTCCGCCATATTGGGACGACCGGGCTGAGGAGCCGCGCTGCGCCGAGTGCCCGGATGGGGCCGCTAAGCCAATGGCAGCGGCCGCGCTCCGGCCCGAGCCGCCCGGGAGGGAGCGGAGGGGCCGGCGGGACCGGGCTGCGCCGCGGGAGGCGGTGCCGGGGCCGGGCAGCGCCGGGAACCCACCCGCGGCGGCGCCGCGGCCTCCCGCCCCAGCCGGCGAGGGCGCTCTGCCTGCCCCGGCCCGCCGCGCCCCGGCTGCCCCGCCCGGAGAGGGCGCTCCGCAGCCACCGCCGCGCCCGGGCCCGAGGGACGCGGCGCCGGCCGCCGCTCTCCGCCCGCTGCCACCGCGGGGTGCCCGGGGCCGGCAGAGCCTGCCCGTGCCGGGGGGAGGCGAGCGGCAGCCGGCGGAGCCCTCGCCGTGCTGCCCTGGGGGTCCCGGAGCCGAGCGGAGCCCGGGTGACTCGGACACCTCTCGTCTGGGCCGGCGTGTGCCTGGCTGCCGGTGCTCACCGGCCTGTCCCGGGCATGCCGACCGGAGCGCTGCCCGGCTCTCACCTGCGCTTCCCGCGGCCCTCAGGCCGCTCCCAGCGCTGGGGCAGGGCTGGCAGCTGCCCCGGCCCCCCAGCCGGGAGAACATGCCAAAGCCTTCAGACCTTCCCGTCGCTGCTGCCCTGCTGGGGCGTGAACGGAGAAAGTGAGACGTGCTCTGCAGGCGTTTCTTCTGTGCAAAAGTTGAGGCATTTTACATGCAAGTAACACCGATTTCATTTTTTTTTTTCGTGGGGGCTTTTGTTCGTTTCTTTGTTTTGTAAATGTGACCTGGGAATCGGACTGTTTCCTGCTTGATTTCTTCATCTGATGCTTTTAATTTTGGAGTCACATGTTTCGTTTCTGGCCAAAAGACCATCTGCCGTGCTCTCCAGACTGGGCTTCGCTGTGCCGGAGGGGTGCTGCGCATCTCAGCGGCACCTGGGTGCAGGTGTCTCAGACCGTGTCCCACCCGGCGTGTGCGGAAGGCTCCAGACTCCGTCCTGAAGTGAACGGCCCCTTCGGGTGCATCCTAAGCTGGGTTTGCAGACAGTGCGGAGATCCCGAGCTAGTTATAAGTGCCCGAGCAGGGAAGCTCCATACTTGTTTAACTTACTCTGCTGGGACCTGTTGCTCTGAGAAGCAGAGTAAATTAACTTTTGGAATGTGCTGCTCTGCTATTTAATTCCACTACATAAATTGTTCATGTACCGCCAAAATACACAGCAGCCTAACATGCCTGCCCTTGATTTACCTGGGTAAGGTGCTGACAACAAGAAAAGCCCAAGGTTTTGCAGAAATGCACTTTTTAGGAAACCTGTCAAAGCCACAGGCAGCTCAAGCAATGCCTGATCCCCCTGATCCCTGATCGATCTCTGCCATTTTCCAAAGCTGTATACACATTTTAGGGAATTAGCTGGTAAAAAATATCAGCGACAGATAGATATGCTATGTCACAGCACACTGCACTTGCTCAAAAATTAAGAAGGAAGTTTTAATCCTTTCCACCTCTGACTGGTCTAGAATGCCATTATAAATCACTAATGCTTCTTAGCCTTTTCCTGTTTCATTCCCTCTGGATATACCATGCCTAATTCCTACCCCTGTTTCCTGGAAGCCTCATATAAGATAAGGCAAAACAGCTTGTCAGGAACAGAGAATGTGTAAGATGTACACACACCTGTTCATCTTATCAACAAAATATCACAGAAAGTGCAGCAAGAAGACTACCCAGTTCAGGGAAGTGTGTATTTGCTACTATGTATTTTTTAAAATAGGAATTCTCCCCGATTTGGGTGCCAGTAGCTATTTCCTAACTTCTGAAGCAGTTTACTTCACAGTCTTTCAACTGCTTAACATTAAATTTTTAGATTGTGTGGAATTTTACCGAAAAATTACTGCCACTTACAATTTTTTACCAGATTTAGAACTCTGTTGTTTTGTTTTGTTGTTTTGGTTTTTTTTTATTATAATTTAGAACACTTTGGTAAAACAGGATGAACACCTAGCTCTACTACAGTGGGTCATGAGGTTCCAGAGCTGTCAAAAAACAAAACAAACCAATAATGCAATGAAGCCACACAGTTATACATGAGGATTTGTGAGTTAAGAGTGCACAGAAGCTCTAGAAGAAAAATCTCCAAATCTGTAGCTTTTTTTAATTATTATTCTTTGCCCTTAAAGAATGATAAAATTAAGTATTAAGTCTTTTACTTTCTGCACTTGCACTCTTAGGTGTGTGCTCTCCTGGATACATCCAATGGATAAATCATTATCAGAGAATACCATAACCATGTTTGAAGTCTTGATCTCTATCTGGATGGCATGAATGTTGTGACAATTTTTCACTTCAGTCTACGCTCTTCCAGGAAACCTGTTGCCCAGAGCTCTAGAGTAAGAGCCAGAAATAGCCCTGCCTGTAGGCACAATGACAAAAAGTAATGCCTGCTTGTTCAGGAAATTTTGCTGGTCTTAGACCCTTTGCCTGTATCTCTACTAGTTACATGTATCTCTAGTAAATAAATCACAGAACTGCCCACACCTGTGCTATAAAAACCTCTGATTCCTTTGGAGAGCGACTGTTGCGGATGGATCATTGAACACAGCAATTCCTGCAGGGTGCTGAGGGGAAGCGAGGCTGGTGGGAGCAGGGCGCAAAGCACGCAGGGACCATCCACACAGTTTGATGTTAAGGATGACCATGTGCCAGTGCTATTAATCTTACTGGAAAAGATAACATTTTAAAGATAAAATTGTAAAATTACAAATCGCTGTCTCACACAGATCTATATTCTTTGAGTTTCAAGATGGGAGGAAAGAGGGAACTCCAGGTGTGTATTAGGCACCTCACTTACTACTCATCATCACCTAGCTCACTGTGCAGATACCATTGTTTTGAGGATTGTACTTGCAATAGAGAATGAATATGCAAAGTTTCTAAATCCCCTAGTTGCATCTGTCTCCCAGTGCTTTAACTTTCAGAAGTGCAAAGTAACACAGCTTTCTGGACTACTAACAGGACTGTATGATATAAGAGAGTTTGTCTTTTTAAAATATTGCTACTCATTACCTCTCATGCCAGATTTTCAGAGGGAATAGTTTTCCTTATCTCCTCCTTCTCAAGCTTTTAGCATTTTGCTGTTTTTATAAAAAAGAAAGTTTAACTTCTCCCTAAAGAACATAGAGAAAAAGTTTAAAGTTATTTACTTCTCACAGTAGTAGTAATAATTTAATGTTAGTAACAGGCAAAAAACCAACTTCTTTTGACAGCCATCAGATTTACAGCAAGGAAGTATTTTACTTAGACTTCAGAACGATACAGCACATGCAAATAATGACATCACTGGTAATAACAGAAGAGAGGGTGTAATGTGAGCATTAAAAATATTTTCATTTAGGGGCTTTCTTATGGTTTATTTTGTGAATTTAGACAATTTTACTTGTGTGTAATCATAAATAGTTGTAAACACAAGGTTATTTATTGTAGAAGGAACTTAGACAGCCTAACTGTCCTGGCCAAGTCACTCTCTCAGCTCCCCTCTACCTAGAGTAGAAGCTTTTCAGCCAGTGCTTCCTTCCAAATTTTCCTTCATTAGAATAATTCTTCTTGTTTGGGTTTATTTGTCACCCAATTTGAACAGACAAGTGGCTTCTAGCTAAGCAGTATCTTGGTCAGTTTGCCCTTCAGCCTCTTTTATATGTTGCTTGCATAGCCTGTATTGAGTTTCTCCCTCTTTCTAGACTCCACAGTCTTCGCCATTCTTTCCGAGCAGCTGTAATGCACCCTCTCCCTGCCTAGGCAGTGTATTCCTGCCTGTTTCTTAGCAAGGACACCCCCCAAGAAAAGCTCCTGGCCACTTCAGCTTCCTTGGGCATTTTGCAGAGGTAGTCTAAGGAAGGCCTGTTATCAGGGACCCACCTTAGGCTGCACCCCATAGCCCTCCTGGTTCTACCACTGAAGGCATGGGATAATCCTGGTGTGAAGGGAATGGGCCTTGTGCTCCCTTGACAGCCCAGCTTTCTGAGGAAGGGCTTCTTGCTTAGAGAAAGCAACTTTTTATTATATTCATAATGACCTCTGGCTTAACTTGCAATATAACTGAAGACAACTGTTAGTCAGCTATGCATAGAAAAAACAGATGATCCAGTACATCCTCTCTATGCCTTACTGTTGGGCAAGGAGGAGTGTAGAAATTTTTAATGAAAGGCTAGGTGTGTGATTAAATTGCAAGCAATTAAGAACATGAGGAGAAACAATTTCTCCTAAGTACAGTATTACACCTCACTACTTTTCATTTTATAGCATCTGCAGATGTGTCACATTGTATGAAAGAAAAAAAACTTGTGCTTTCCAGTGTCTCTCAGAATATTTTATATGCATACACAATAACCATTATAATTTGAAAAGTATTTGCAGGAAACTTGCTTTTACCTAGTAAAGTAATGCTATCAGTTCTTATGTTAAAGTTAGTATAATGTAATAGGATATAATTGTTTTGCAAGGACTGAGAAAGAATGTTTCCTAAACAGGAAGCCCTTGTACTTGTGTTTTGAGTGTTTTGCCTATTTCTTCTGAGCTAATTCATAATAATCCAAGTTGAGAGAAAGTATCATCATTGTCTTTTAAAAAGTTCACAGAGATATACACATATTTATATTCTGCAGACGTGAAAACTAAGGAACAGAAAAGTTAGAGGAAAACTCATCCAAAGCTTAATGCAGGATCTCTTGCAGCAGTGCAAATCAAAACAAGAAAAGGTTGATTTCAAGCTATTGCATCATCTTCATAGATTTAAGTTTGTATTTCAGGGATTTCAAATTTAGAGTTATTTCCCACTTATTTACAACTCATATTTCCACTCATTTACTTATTTTCTAAGAGCAACGCACAAAAATGCCACTATGTAAACATGTAAGTATCACTTACCTTGGGTGTGTGACCAGTAGGAAGGAGCCGTGTCTCTAAATTTCCAATTCTGAATCAGTGAAAGAGAGCACTTGAAATCTGTTCAGAGGGACCTGGAAAACAACATAACATAGCTCCAGGAAGATAAGTTTAAGAAAATATGTAATTTGCTTTTGACCCTATCCCCAGTCTTTCATATAATTAATTTTGTTGCATTACATTTTTTTGTTCTGTTTTGGGTTCTCCTGGCAAAGTTTCATGTGACAGAATCACACAACAGACAGGAGAAAACTCTGCTGTTTTTGTTCATGAAGGGAAAAACAAAGGACCATCTGAGAAAGGGGTAGATTTTCCTCTTTAACCTTTTGCATTGAACCTTCTTAGAATACTAATGCTTTGCTGTGGTATTTCATCGTGATTTAAGGATGGAAGAAACATCTGATAGTCAGCAAGCTGGTTTTAGTCTTTCTGGAACATACTTAAAATCATAGAATCACTTAGGTTGGAAAAGACCCTTAAGATCATGCAGTCCAATCATTAGACACTTGTACATGAATCTTTTTTCTGTCATATGTGATGCATTTTTTTTTTTTTCTCAAAGGCTAATTGGTAATAAAGGTAAGGAACTGCAACAGCTGAGTCCACTCTGTCAACCTTGATAGTAGTTATTGTGGGAGATCATGACACAAAACTCAGATCTTTCAACTGTTAACTATATCCCCTAGTGTTTAATATATATAACAAAATCCAGGCTTCTAGTATTTTGAGCAGAAAGATCTAAAATTGGTGTAAATTTATGCCTTTTTTTTTTTTGGGGGGGGGGAGGGCTGGGGTCAAGGGGTGTGTAGTAAAGGGAGAGATTATTAATTATATCATAGAATGTTTTGGGTTGGAAGGGACCTTAAAGATCATCTAGCTTCAACCCCCCTGCATAGGCAGGGACACCTCTCACTAGACCAGGCTGCTGAGAGCCCCAGCCAACCTGGCCTTGAACACTTCCAAGAAGGGGGCATCCACAACCTCCCTGGGCAACCTGTTAATGTTTCTCACCATCCTCACACTAAGGAATTTCCTCCTAATGACTAACCTAAATGTACCCTCTTCCAGTTTTAATCCATTACCCCTTGTCCTCTCACTACAAGCCCTTGTTAAAAGTCCCTTCCCAGCTTTCCTGTAGCCCCTTCAGGCACTGGAAGGCCACTATAAGGTCTTCCTGGAGCCTTCACTTCTCCAGGCTGAACAGCCCCAACTCTCTGAGCACAGGGGAGGTGCTTCAGCCATCTGATCATCTTTGTGGCCTTCCTCTGGACTTTCTCCAGAAGCTTCATGTCCTTCCTGTGTTGGGGGCTCCAGAACTGGACACAGTACTCCAGGCAGGGTCTCAAAAGAGCAGAGTAGTGGGACAAAATCACCTCCCTTGACCTGCTGGACACAATTCCTTTGATGCAGCCCAAGACACAGTTGGTTTTTTGGGCTGCAAGTGCATGTTGCCTGCTCATGTAGAGCTTCTTGCCCACCATAACCCCCAAGTCCTTCTCCTCTGGACAGTTTTTGATTGATTCTGCATCCAGTTTGTATTTATGCCTTGGGATTGCCCCAATACAGGTGCAGGACCTTGCACTTGATCTTGTTGAACTTCATGAGGTTGGCATGGGCCCACCTTTCCAGCTTGTCAAGATCCCTCTGGATGGCATCCCTCCCTTCCAGCATGTTGACCTCACCACACACTTTGGTGTCATCAGCAAACTTGCTGAGGGTGCACTCAATGCCACTGTCCATGTTGCCGTCAAAGATGCTAGACAGCACTGGTCCAAGTACTGACCCTTGGAGAACACCACTTATCACAGGTCTTCATCTGGACATTGTTGGTTGATCACCACTCTTTGCGTGTGACCACCCAGCCAGTTCCTTATCCAATGAGTGCTCCATCTATTGAATCCATACAGTTCCAGCTTTGGTACCTGGCTGTTGTACAGGACAGTGTCAAATGTTTTGCACACCAATGCCATAAACCCATTGTAGAATCACAGAATGTCAGGGATTGGAATGGGTCTCTGGAGATCATAAAGTCCAGCCCCCCCTGCCAGAGCAGGACCAAATCTAGGCAGGTCACTCAGATGGGTCTTGAAAGTCTCCAGAGAAGGAAACTCCACAACATCTTTGGGAGCGTGTTCCAGTGCTCTGTAATCCTCACAGTAAAGAAGTTCTTCCTCATGTTGAGGTGGAACTTCCCATACACTAGATTGAATTAATTGCCCCTCATCCTATCACAGGTCACAAGTGAAAAGAAGTTATCCCTGCTTTCTGTACACCCAGCCCTCATGTATTTATACACATTAATTAGATTCCCTCTCAGTCTTCTCCTCTTCAGACTAAAAAGCCCCACCCAGGTTTCTCAGCCTTTCCTTGTAAGGCAGAATCAGAAGGCCACGAAATTAGTGAGGCAGGAAGTGCTCTTGGTGAAGCTGTGTTGTAATTAATTCCTTTAACTACATCACTCAATATAGCTTGGAAGACACTATCAGATTTTCTACAGTCAGATCCTTCAGCAGATCTCTCTGTGCAAAGAAACAACACATCTTTGGGGCCAGTTTCCTAAAGTAAGCCTTTGTAGTAACTATGCATGCTTTTAAAAAACATAGTAATATGTACATTGATAGTGAGCAAAACTTGCAGAAAATCTTTACAAAAATGTTTTTCTTCACTTGGATGTGAAAAATTTCTAAATTAATCTAGTCACTAAAAATGGGGGAAATAAATGTCAAGTTGAAGTCAATACAGATTTTTAAAAAGAAAATGTGATAAAGCAAACATATTTGGTTGAGAAATGAACCTGCATTACAATGAGATCTGCTCAAATTTAAGTATGCACGAGATCCTATCATCATGCTGGTCATCTGGTCTCCCTACTTCAAAATTAACATACTCTTAAGTTCATAAGTTAGCAAGGTTCATTTTAGGGAAAACACAGGAATCTCATTTTATAGAGAAATGGGTGGAGTAAAGACAAACGTCTTATAAAAATTAGTAATTTGTTACTGTATGTTCAGTTCATAATTCCTTCAACTTGTTTCTTTTAATCTAAACTGCTTGTGAATAACAGTTGTTCTTCTGAGTTGTTTGTGAAAGTTACAAGAGGTTAGGGTAGAAGCTGAGTACATTTAGGATTTTCTTGTTTATTATTTCAGAGAAGGCATATCACATGACTTTATGCTTCACAGAATAAATATTATGTAGACAGCATTCATCTGGGACATATCTGAAGAACAGCTGCACCCTTTTAAACTCAATTCATTAGCTGGATAACTTACATGAAAGGAATACCATTCAATGGAGATAAACCATTAAAATACTTTTAAATAAGCCTTGGTTTAATACTGCCCAGTGTTTTTCAGATGCATTGTTAAAAGCTTGATTCTTAATAATCTTTTTACCTCCAATTAGCAGTAACAAAAGAACATCTTCTGAGTTCTTATCCTGGCTTTTCAGTAGTGTTACCAAGATTTTTATTCTTTTGGGTGTAAACAGTTGCTATCTTGAGAGATACAAAACTATGAATTGATTTCAATAATATAGGTCAAAATTGTACTTACATGTAATTCAAAATTAATACCTAGATTTTGCTTCAAATTATGTACTGTTACCAACAGATTTATTGAAGTCTTTGCCCAGAATGCTGCTCCTGTCAAACTAAATGCTAATTTGTTATCAAAGTTCTTAATAAAAGAATAAGTCAACAAGCACTTAGGTTTTAATTTTCAGACCTGTTTAGCACTTGCTAGGTGTATTAAAGAGCATTGGTCACGGAGATGCTCAAAACTCTTGAAAAATCTAAGAACTACGGGATATACATCCTATAATGCAAATAATAATTTACTATTCTTTAACATATAGTCAAATCCCATTGTCTTATTTGTGTAGACCCACTGAAATCCTGAAGCAATTTGGAAAGTTGTCTTACCTTCCTTTCCTGGAAGGGATAATAGACATAAATAGACAAGCACAGATACTTCATACTCCTGTTCATCATGCTACTGCAGATGATAACAACTAGGTGTTGCTATGCGCTTCTGTATAATGCTTCCTTTGTTTTAATTTTGTTATTTAAAATGTTACATACTGTGAACATCCAGGTGAAAGTTATTTAAAACTTTGGAACAAGAACTGTTTATTAGAACTATGTTTGTACTGAGGAATTATCATTCTGTTTGCTATCTCATTGTACAAATACTCCTCTGTTGAGAAGAATATACATTAGAATCTAGTTTTTAGTAGTAATATTTGGTGGCCATTTTCTTTGTAGTTTTTAAATATTGAGCTTACTGCTTCAGAATCTTTCTGGATCATATTTGTCTTAATCAGATTTTAAACCTATTAGATAAAAACTTTGTTTTTTTGCCTTCTGCCTGTGTCTTTGGTTCAGACTGATAATATATTGGGCACACTGGGTTTCTTGTACAACATTAAGTATTTTATACATCTTCATGGAATGACACAACATTTAATAGTAAGGAATTAAGTATATTGTAATATTTTTTCTTTAATATTTGCTTACTTAGCAATTTGAGTATGTAGTACACTGGTAGAAGTATCTTGTATTCTCCTCCTAAAAATCAGAAAGCCAGCATGTTTCAAGTGCCTGCCAAAATACACTTTTAACTTTTGGTCTCATACTTTACCCCAAGTTTGTGAAGAATAGAATTCAATTTTAACTTCATTACGAATTTTTAATATTGAAATGAGTCCTAAGAATTGTATTTAAATATGGATGGTTAGTATCTGGTGGGAGTTAGCATTTTTCTGGGTTCATTTCTTATACCTCAGCATTTCTTACACATTTTTCTTTCATTGTATTTATTCAATGATTCCATAGAACAATGTATATAGTTCCTGAATATGGAATAAGCTATCTCTCTTTAGTTATCTCGTGGTCTGTAGTCTGGTATACAGCAAACAAAACCTTAAATTACATGATGTTATTCAGAGTACTCAGTTTGGCTAAAAGTGCTAAGTGTGTTTTCAGTCTGCCTTCATCAAACTACCCAGAGGTATCTCAGTCATTTAAACCCAGTAATTCTTAGCTTTGTTATTATACCTCAACTTTTGCCTAAATTCTGCATGAGTTACCCTTTGCTTGTATCATGGTTCATTGAAATGGCTTTTAAAAACATGTGGGCATCTGTGGCAAAAATCTTTGTACACTTTTCCAAGTCTGCTTAACAAAAGAGAACTGCTCATGGATGCATCTTCCCCCCCCCCCCCCATATTAATTTCCAACATAAATATCAACATAAACTCTTACAGCAATTTTCCAAAACAGGCACATTCCGTTCAGCCTTCCTAGTTTCAGAAGCTGTTTCTGTTAAATTTTCGTCTTCTTAATGCTCGCACTCTTCTGTGTGTTATATACTTCTGAAGATCCAGGTACGGTTAGGATTCAGAATGCCAAGTAACATGATTTACAAGCAAAATATGCTATAAATATTGCTTCACAGATCTGCCATTCTGGCAATTTTCTGTCTTTTGTCTTGTTCTTCATGACAGACAGCTACTATGTTTCTGCTATGATTTCATCATCAGCAATGGAATACATTGGCTGTATCAGCATAGTTTAATTATTCCCCACATATGCAAACCAACTTATTAGAAACACTGTTTTTCTGGTGTAAACTCAGTGTATGCCAGGAGAATCAGCTGGTATAGCTAGGTTGTGCATGGCAGGGACCTCTTCACAAACCAAATTCACATGCCAGGAGGTTTGCATGCTCAGAATGGTCTTCTGACTTCACTGGAACTGCTTCAGTGCTTGTGACATGTAACCTCGAGTGCACTGTAGGAGGAGAGATTTTGATTTGAATTCAGTGTGAAGTTTGCCACTGGTTTTACAAAGTAAGGACAGCACCTTGGCTGTTTGCCAGGTTAAAGCCTCGCTTTTCATAAAGTGGAAATGGCATTAGACCTTCTTTTATGAAACAATTGAAGAGATACGAATCAAATGCATTTCCCATTGCTGCTTTAAAGCAATTTTCCCAATTAATATCACAGCTTTTCCTGTGGTTACTACAATTGATGTGGTTACTGTCACTGGAAGGAAATAGAAGGCTTATACATGAAGCAGCACAAACAGAAACCTATTGGGAGGTTTGATATGGATGAATTTATATTCTCCTGCTACTTACTGTGTTTCTCTTTTGATACTCGTGGTATATAATGTATTGCAAAGCCTGGAGGTGCTCCCAACAGCTGTGCAGCATAGGTGCTCTAGCCATAACTGAAATGAAAGTTTGTTTCAGGTCGTTAATTTTAGCATTATGTGTGTGTTGTCAAGGCAGCCTGGAGATGTGTTATTGACTCCAACATGCTGTTTTCATGGTGCTTTGGGTTCACTTCGTTTTCCTAGACGCTGTTACACACCCTATTTTATGATCCTATATGTTGTTTTGGGACTTGTATACAATTCCTTTGTTCCTTAATGTGTTTGAACCATGCAGCATACTAAGTTCTGGAGTCCTAGATGGTTTGGGGAGTTTTCCTGACAGAACAAACCTATTAGCTTCTAGCTACTGCTGCAGCATTTGTCTGATACAGGTTAAACCAATCAATGTGTAGTCTGTAAATTACTATTTTGAAGAGGACACTAGTCATGAAACTGGAGTGTGGGCAGTTTTGGTGCTATGGTCCGAGCGCCCGCAGGTGGACACATCAGACTTGGCTCCTTGGCTGTCACCGTGGCTCATAGTTGGCCCAGGTGCCTTTCCGGAATCTGTTTCCAGGCTGGTCAACAGCCTGTGAAAGCAACCGAGGGCCGGGGGGTGTGCTGCATCACCCTGCCTGGGAGGGAAGGCAAATAAAGGGACAATCAATTCCAGGATGAGGAGGAGAAGGGAAGTTGCAATGCGGTCCCTGTTGGAATGGGAACCTTCAGCTCAGCTGAGTGTCACCTCAGCAGTGCTGGAGATTCTATCAGCTTTTTAAAGATGAAACTCACATGTATTTCCCCCCTTTCTAAATTTCTCAGCTGTACCTTTTTTTTTTTTTTTTTTTAGTAGTTGTTGCTTTTTAGTAATTTCCAGTAATTTTATCAAATTATGAAAATGGATTATTCTGACAGCATCTATATGCCTGCTCAGTAGATTTTAAAATCCTAGAGTTTGTCAGGACTTTGAGACACTTTTGTAAAAAATGAGTGGTTTCAGTTCCTGCAATAACTCACATCTCAGAGGAAACTGCTGATGAGTGAAAATCCAGAATCAAACGCAAGCTCTGACAACACTTGCCAGTGCCCTTTTTAAAGATATTTAAACTTAATTATGCACATTTTTCACCTAATGAATCGCGAAACAACTCGACTTGCGTTGCAAAGGAGATGACATAACGGCAAAACGTTAATTCCAAGGCGTAGCTCCCAGCCTGCGAAGACTCATGAGGTCCCTTCCAGCGGGCCAGGCTGCGGCTTCGCGCAGCGCATTCCCCGCCTGCTCGTGAACTGACGCGACTCCTGCGGGCTCGGGGCAGGTGCTGCTTTCCGGCTGTTTGCTGGCGCGGCGGGGACGGGCTCCCAGCCCCGCCGAGCTGTGTTCGGCCTCGCTGCTGCGGGGGGACTCGGCTCCCCGCCCCGCCGGCAGCCGCGGGGGCCAGCGCTGCCACCCGCCACAGCTCCCGGGCTCCGGCGGGGCCGGGGCCGCGCTCCCGGGCCGTGCCCGCCCGTGCACGAGGCGCACGGACCCTCGGGCCCAGCTCGACCGACCCGCGGCGGCCGCCGCGCGTGACGGCGGCGCCGGGGACTCCCGGGGGCGGGGCGCGTGGCGGGGGCGGGGCGCGTGGCGGGGGCGGGGCGCGTGGCGGGGATTCCCTGGCCGCCCGGCGCCGAACGTTCGGGATCGTTCCGTGACGTCACGGCCGGGGCTCCCGCCGGCGGGGCGGGGCGGGGCCGCCCCTTGGGCCGCGGCCGGAAAGCCCCGCCCCGGGCTCCCTCGTGGCTCTCGCGAGGCTGGCGCGGGCGGAGCGCCGGGGCGCGCGGCGGCGCCATTTCGGGAGCGCGGCGAGCGGGGTGTGTGTGCGCGTGTGTCCGTGCGTGCGCGCGCGCGGGGGGTGCGCGCCGGCGGCGCTCTGCGCGCCCCGGGCCCCGCAGCTCCGGGCGGGGGCGGGCACGGAGCCCCCCTCGCCGCTCCCGGGCGGGGGGCCCTGCCGGGGTCTGCCGGGGCCGGAGGAGCCGGCGCGGAGGAGCGGGGCTGGCACGGGCGTGCGGGCCGCCCCCTCCCCTCCCCCGCCCGGCGGCCGGGCCCGCCCCCGGAGGGCAGGGAAGCGCTCCCGGGCCCCGGCGGGGCCCCCGCCGCACCCGCGGGCAGGCACGGCGAGCGCCCGGCGCGGGTGTCCGGGCTCGGCTCCGCGCCGGGCCCAGGGCGGGCGCCGGGGCTTCGTCAGGCGCTGCCCCGGGGGTTCCTCTCGCTCTTCTGACGCGGCTCTCCCGGCTGCGCTCTGCAGACCTGCTCACCCTTCCCAATAAAATGAGAAATGCCTTTTACTGGCTTTTTTTTTTTTTTTTTCCCCCCTTTTCTTTCCCCTTCCCGCCCCACCCCCGTCGGGAACGGGAGGCAGGAGAAGGTTTTCGCCGGCGCGCTGCGTTGCCCGGTCAGCATCCCTGCCGTGATTCCCCGGGATGAGAGCCAAGGTTACACCGGGGCTGCCGTGCTCGGGTCCGGATCCCCGCTTGCTCGTGTTCTTACTGGGGGAGATTCAGGTGTGTGTGTGTTTGTCCGACGCCGGTTCGCATTTCAAAAGGGAAACCTGATTGTTCTGGTTCTTTTTTTACCGTAGGCTGTTTGCGTTGCAGAGAAGCCGGGCTGTTGGCAGCCTTTCGCTTCAGCGGGTAGGGAGCAGACATTGCGGAGATCGACCTGCAGCAGTTGCTTCTTGTGAAATACCGGGCACTGTCCTGGCGTTATTTGGCCGAGTGCTTCGTCCTGAAAGGGCTTCTGAAACGCATCAGTAGGCATCCGAGGAGTGAACGGGAAGTCTGTGAAGTCGTGAGCTTTTTCTTCCAAGCATTGCTGCGCGCCTCACCCTTGGGCGCTTTTGTCCGCATGGCATGGATACAAGGCTAAATTTGTCGAGTTCCGAATACTTCATAGGCCAAAATAAAGTGCTTTCTTGCTTTTAGGTACTTTTAAAAAGTTGTGGGTTTTTTTTTTGTTTTTTTTTTTTTTTTCCGGTAGGCAACGTTCTGTCTGAGTCGTAGGCATAACCAGTTTTGTTAACTGGCTCCAGTTTAGGTGCTGCTTGAGTCACTGTGTAGACACTGCTGAACAGCTTCATGGCAGATATTTCCCCCCTTATTTTATTTTTTAGATTTTCTGGCATACCCTTGTCTGATTTTGCAGTGAGACCTATTTTCTAAATGAAGAATCTAATAGACATTTGTTTATCATTTTTTCTTTTATATTTTATGTAATGTTTTTGTTGAAAGATGTCATTACCAGTAAGCAGTATGGCGGTCTCCAGATAGCTGTTGTTTACAAATGCCTCTGTTACCTGAAGCTATGAAACGTTCCACAGTTCAGATGTGAAATTTGGATTCTCAGTTCGTGGTGTTAAAAGTATTTATTTCACCTGGAGCTGATGCTTCTTACAGTGATAGATAAATGGAATAGACAAGACAAGCAGCTGCCAGAGAATATAAAAAGCTTTTTAAGACAGAAAGTTGGCAAATTTTGGATAATAACCTGATGGAATCTCTCAGCAAGAAGGATGGGTAGCTGATTTCTGTGAGTTCAAATCTGTGTCAAACAGCTACAAATGTAGTATCAACAAGAACTCGGGATATTATCTCAAGGAAAACAAACTGGAAAAATATAAATCACGGAGTGCTAACACCTTGTGTGGTCCTGTTGGAGTAGGTAAGAGTTGTAGTGTTCATAAATCAATTTACAGTTGAATAAATATTTTATCAGTAGAATGGTTAAACCTGTAACATTTACTGCCTAGAGGTTTCTGGAGTTGTTTCAAGAACATTGATGTGAGCTTGCAGAATCTAATTTTTACTCGCTGGTTTTATTTAACAGTTTGTAGAATACATGTGCAAGGAAAGATGTGTAGCTAGCAGTGTGACTTTTCTGGAGATTAAAAAGTAGGTAAATCTAGGCTGGATCCGAGGGTAATGTAGCTTTCACCTTAATATTGTAGTCTCAGCAATGTATGATTATACTTCTTGAACAAACCTGCTGGATAACTTGTACATGTCAACCTATTTGCTTTAGATGCTTTTGCAGTATGAAGGTACTGATAATGTATCTTGATTAATTTCCTTCTGCTGTTCTTTATCTCTTAGGGAAACCAGCTTTTTTAACCAAAAATTATTTTACTGCCTATCCAAACTGGCTGTTTAATGTGTTGATATTTTAAGGTTGGGTTCCAAGTAATTTCCTATTCTGTAATTGGAATAAATGAGTCTGGTATAGTCTGCATGTTTAAGTTTACAAAAAACCTCCACCTTTTTGGAAGGATTAAAAACAAAATCTAGTGGTGAACTAGCTAATTTTACGTGTTATTTTTGCATATATTGCTGTCTCCTTCCTCCAATAGTGGTTAAATGTTTCTGAACATACAGTTTAAATGTTGAAATTAATATGTTTACAATAATTTGTTGTAGGCTTTCGTTCAGCTGAATTGCTACTGCTACAAAAAAAACGCACGAAGATGGACAGAACAACTTAATTCAAAAGTCAGTGGTAATTTTACTTAAGTTCTCTCCCTCCTACCCCATCTTGGTTATTTATAAAGCTTTAAATAGTTAAAATATTATTGGGTAGATGGTGAATTGAGTGTCTGGTAAAGGTGACACATTTACTTTAATTGCCACCTTTTAAATTTTTTTTTCAGAGCTTCTGCAATAGAGAAGTATTAGTGATAGGTAATGAAAACAATTGTTTTTTCGAATTACAGTGCAAAGATGTTTGGGATAATACTTTTTCGATAACCCCAAAGTTAAGCATGTGAAACTGTATCTAAAGGCTAGTACAGTAATTTTTCTCTGTAACTTATTTTGACTACAAATTAAGGAGTTGAATCTAAATAAGTTTTGTAAATTCTCAGACTCTTTGAGATATTTCTGTGTGTTGTCTTGTCAGTATCTGAAAGTTGATACAGCTTCAGCGTTTTGGTTTCTTTGGGTGGCCTTGCTGTTTTGTTAAAATCTATTTCAGTTTTTTTGTTTTGAAAACATAGACATTGTGGAACACGAATAGGAGGCTATTTCTGTAATCTCTTGTGCTAGTGGCTTGCAGCTTTTCTATCAGGATTCTCAGTGTGGCTGGAGATTGACTGAATGAAATGAGCCCCATGTTAAAAATTATTTTCTTCATCCCGTAGTTTGATTAATCTGTGCTTTGTTTGAAAGCATTTGGTAAATGGAAAGAGTTCAGCTGTGAGTGGCCATATAAATTCATTTTTGTCTGTTGTATGGTCATAAACAATTGCAATACAGGTACTTGCTTCTTAGTTCATAGGAAAAGTGGTGGGTCTCTCTTTTTCTTCCCGAGCTATCAACTTTCAGTGCTGTGAGGTAGTTTTCCCTGTTGACAAGAGATAGGCTCTTTGTTGAAGTCAATGAGAGGTGGCATCTTTATCCTGACTCTTTTCCTTGTGGATGTTTTAAAAAGTTTGCTTTTTAGCTTCATTAAATTAAGTCTGTTTTTACATATCTCAGTTTGCTGGTAGGGTAATGCTTTTTGTCTTCTCGCTATGTTTGCACCTGAGAAGTGCAGTTGTTCTTATTTGTATGCATATATGCTTTACAGCTGCGCCATTGCACGTCAAGCAAAATTCATATTTGAGTGAGGCCCATTGAGGAGAAAATGCCTAGCATGCTGGTCCACTTGAGTTCCTTCTTTATGTTTTTATTTGTACAGTTCTGACATTCTGTTAAATGGTTTGCAGACAGCTATAATAAGGTCCTTACCCCCAAGAGCTTATACTTTAAGCCTTGATGTAAGCATGACTTTTGTACTGGAATAGCTGTCAGCAGCTTGGGTATTTTACTGATGTGTTTATTCTGGCAGAATCCTAAAATGGGTACGTTGATGTTGATAAACAGCTGCTCTGCTGTGTGAAAAACCTGTTGGTGGAAGCTTTTAAAAGTAAAGAGTTTAAACTTGTAGCAAAGGTTATGTGGAATTACATCTGTAAATGATACTGGGAAATTATGTCGATATTTAGAATTGTTAGGATGTCACAAGTTAATGTACCTTACTCTCCTTTTTCTCCTTCCATTCTAATGAGTTTCCTCTGTTTAAAATGTGTGGATAAAACTCTGTTACAGTGAGAACTAGCTCATCAATAACTTCTGGGGAAGTTGCTTTTATATATATTTTTTAGTACTAGGAGTAAATTCTGTACTGCAAGGAGAATTATTTGCAGACCTTTTTATAAACGAATTTGAATGAGACTTGGCATGCTTTTTGTTTTAGTTTTTGTTCTGTGTGTGTTTGAGCAGTAGGATTACACAGTAACTGATGATAATGTCCTGTGTGGTGCTATCAATTCCTCAACAATCACCTCCTTTCATATTTTGGGTAAACGTAATCAGGGAAACATCTGAAGTATATAGAGTTGTTTTTCTTCATTAAGTGCTCAGGATTTGTGAAAACTGCTACCTTTTTCAGCTGCTGCTTCTTCAGAACCTTCTGAAGACTCCAAAATGTAAAAGACATCTTGGCGAATTTTTTATATAATGTGTGCTAAGTTGTGGGGGTGATGTTACTGCACCAACACTTCAACTTTTGAACTTTGAACATTATAAAAGGCAAGAAAGTAGCCTTTCTTTTCTGCTAACAGTATTGCAGTGTGTAGGGTTTCAAGCAGAAGGAACCTGGTTGTAGCTTACCTTCAAATATTAAGTTATTTTGTGTTACAAAATACTTTTTTAATTTACATTTTGGTACAGTGCAAGAAGGAACGACTTTTTTGTTAAAATGGATTATTATATTATTCAAAGCTCTCTCTAATAGCTTTGGCTGCTTCTAAAATAATTCATTAAAAAATTTCAATTGTTGTATCATGAATATTTGATTCACAGAAGTGATGTAAACTCTACTGCTCGTGAACCATATCTTTATATAGAAAGCAGACCAGGTATAAAGAGCAGTGGTTGGGATTTTTAGAACACTAGTCTCTCTCCAAGACTACAACATTCTAGTTCCTTATGCAAAACAAAATGTGCTTTAGTTGATTCATCCTCACATAAGGAACTTGAGCCTAGGTAGAAATGAAGGTGGGTTTCCCTTAGGTGGTGTGGGTGGTTTTTTTGTTTGTTTGTTTGTTTGTTTTTCCAATTAACTGTAAAGATACATTTTAGGGCTGTGGCTGTACTACAGAGTGGGTTGGCTCTAAAGGGTTAAAAAATTGACCGTTACAATTTATCTGCATACACTTTTCATACCGAGGAGTGTGATAAGATTTTAGAGGTGTTCAGATTCGACAGAGGATCTTGCTCCTTCCTTACTATTCTGCCGTAATCCTTAGTTTTTATGCTCTTTCTAAAAGACAAGAAGGTAAATTAAAAAAATAAGAAGTATGGATATTTTCTTTTATTCTGTCTTATTGACCAGTGCTAGAATACTCATCAGAACTGTTTGGTATTGGATGGTGGGGGTTGTGAGGCTACACCAGGAGATTTTACTTGCTCTGCAGTAGTAGCACATTTAAGAAAGAAGAGGCTTTAGCTGATTTGTTAGAACTTTTTAATGTGTGTGGAACCAGTGGGAGAGAAAATATTTGAAGATTCAGCTCCTCTTTTTATCTTTTTTTTTTTTTTTAATTGGAGATGAGTCATTGACACTACATTTTAGAGTACCAAAGAACTTGAGAGTCAATTACCGTATCCAAACTTAACCTTTTTTGTAAATTGTATGTCCGTAAACTGTCTTTCACATTGTGTCGTGGTTTGGGCCCAACACGACAACAAAGAAACAGAGCCCTGGTCGCTCACTCAATTCCCCCCCCGCACGCTCTGGGATCAGGAGGACAAAGCTCATGCGTTGAGACAAAGGACAAGGAGGGTTCTTCACTGATTAAGGTCCCTGGCAAAACAGAATCAACTTGGGGAAAAAATAATAATTTAATCTCACACTAATCAAACACACACAGGACACAGACACACACAGAGCAGGGCTTGCATATGTTACCCCACCCCTCCCTTCTTCCCGGGCCCAAATCACTTTGTTCCCGGTTTCTCTCCCTCCTTCCCCCCAGCAGCACAGGGGGACAGGGGATGGGGTTTAGAGTCAGTTCACAGGCTGGTGGTTCCTGCTGCTCTTTCCTCCTCAGGAAGAAGGATTCCTTACAGTCCTTCCCTGCTTCCCTATGGGGTCCCTCCCATGGGAGAGAGTCCTCCACGAACCTCTCCTTCATGAGTCCTTCCCACGGGGTCCGGAGCTGCTCCAGCCTGGGCTTCCCACAGAGTCACGGGCTCCTTTGGGAACAAACTCCCCTGGCACCGGGGTCTTTCAGAGCTGCCTCATCAGGGTCCGCAGACAGCAAATCCTCTGGCCACAAAATCCAAGTCCACTGGCCAAGTTCACCTCTCCTGGCACTTTCAGGGAATGTTCCACCACGTTCCTCCATGAATGCAGGGGGACAGCTGCCATCTCACCATGGGTTGCAGGGAAACTTCTGCTTGGGCACCTTCTTCCCCTTCTTCCTCACCAACCACCAGCACCGGTCTGCTTCCCCAGCACAGCTCTTCTCCTTGTAACTGCTTCTCTTCTCAGGTTTTATCTCGGTTCTTTCGTATGTTAATCGCTGAGGCGCATCTCTTGTCCCTCTAACGGCTGCTTGGCTGGGTTTGGAGCAGGGGGAGCTTCTCGGCTTCTTCTTGGAGCCACTCCTGTGGCCCTTCCCCCACTACCAAAAAAACCCACCAAACCAGAACCCATTGAAATGTAGTGGAGGGGGGTGGATGACATGCACACTTTCCCTTCAAAATGTTATAGAGTTGATTGTAAAGATTTAAGATTATTCTGTTATTGTGGCTGTGCATTTACACGCAGATAAAAGAAAGGAACTAATCTTTAGTTTGATTAAATAATCTGTAGTTAAAGTAGTTGTCATGCTTTTGCAACAATTTGTGATCAGTAGAAATGAAAAACTTTTGATGGAGTGGGTTAAGTTAAAGGTCTGATTAGTTTGTAAAAATTCTCAATATTCCTGGTTTTGAGGAAGAGAGACCGTGTAGTCTGATGGCTAGGGCACATGCATGTGGTTTCTTTGCTTAATTCAGGGAAAAGCTTCATAGTTTTTCTCTAGCTGATGCTAAGTAGGTGAAGCAAACATTTGAAGAACTAAAGGGTTAGTTTATTCTATTGCTTTGTTATAATGAGAACTCTGCCAGCTGCTGATACTTCCTGAGAAAATAAATAAATTAAACTTGGCAAATACCTGTCTCATTTTGTTGTCATGAGATGCAGTACAGTTTGTGTTTGGCATATCTCTGATAGTAAATGTTTAGTTTTAATTCTCTCATAAAAATTTGTATGCCTCTTTCCTTTCTTTTGAGATGGTTACTCTCTTTGAAGGCATCATAATAAGCCTGCTTTTTTCATCATCTGAAAGTCATAGATTTTCTTCTTGTCTTCCTGACTTAAGATTTGATGTACTTGCTGCAGCTCATTACCAAGGAAGCAAAGCAGCTGCAGTAGTAACAAACTTGAGACCCTGCATAATATATAATCTCTAAATTTCTCTACTGTCATAGCACTACATTGTACTTCAATTGATGGCTTACAACCTTCTTTTACCCCATTTATAAATATTATACTAAAAATCATGGTGACAAGGTGTGGGTGGGTTGTCAAACAAGTGTATAGCGGAGGGGTGTAGTTTCTGGTGTGCGGTACTTTCAAATCTGTACTTGGAATAATCTGTCAGGTAAAAAGATCATAGGTATGTGCCACTTAGATACTTGTATGTGCTAATTTTTGACTTTCATGAAAACTATGAATATGCATATATCCATGTGCTTTTAACATTTATTCTGTTCATGGGTTTCTCTATGCAAACCAATAGACTGAATTTCTAAATCAGTGCTCAGGGAATATCAAGAATTTTGGAATCTTATCTCCCTTCTAACTTTGGCAATGTGTGGCTTGAAGTTTCCTTATTTTTTTTTTCTCTGTTAATAACTTCGCTATTCCACTCAAAAAAGTCAATTATTCTTAGCTGTTTCAGTTTATATTGTTTTTTATTTTCATCATCTTATGATAATCTCTGAAATACCCAGTGTCATGGAAACTGCCAGCTGTAAAATTATAGATGCTATTCAGAGAGCATGAGAATTATAGCAGCTGAAAATGCAGAACTAGTATTTGTTGTCTCTAGCTTCTATTATACTGACCAGCCTTTCCTTTTTATAGTGATGTCACCACTTTTATCTGTTTCTTCACGCTAGGACATTATTAAAACACTGTTTTTATTTATTCTGGTAGTTCAGACAGTATTACCAAATATTTCTTGCCAATTGTAGTGAAACCCGTCTTAAATATTGAAGACAGCTTTCTGGGCTAGGAAAATATTTTTATTTTGCACACTTGAAAAGACCTCCCTGAAGCTGGATCTCTTCCAGTACTAGCGGTACTGCCTTTTCTCTGCTAGCTAAATATTGGTAAAACAAGCTAAACATGCCCTTAGCATTGGACAGGGACAGTGTCGAATCTCATGTCCTTGTCATCTTAAAGTTCTGCTCTGATTTTTTCTCCATCCTCAGTGGAGAAAAGGTGAAGTTAGGAACACTTAAATAGGCTATATGTATATCTGTAAGGCTTGACAGGATTCTCCCATGAGTGCAGAGGGAGCTGGCTGATGTCATTGCTAGGGCAATCCTTACCTTTGAGAGGTTGTGTGGTCATTGGTGTGGACTCTTGAGTACTAGAAGAGAGCAAGTGTCAATCCTGTCATGGGGAAGTGTAAGAAGGAAGATCCAGGGAACTACATGCACCTGTGCCCAATTTTGTCTGTAGTGACTGTACAGTTACCATCTCATTACAGTGTCTGTAATGAGTCTGGTATGTGAATGAACTGTATTCCCAATTTTGATGTGCTATGCAGAGATACAGACTGGACTAACAGATGCTTGCTAGGGTTCTGCACAATGTTTAGCCTGTAATGTTCTCACAGTTCACTAGTTAGAAACTACTGTCACATATTGCCAGTCAGCCTATTTGGTGAAATAGTTCAGGAGTGGAGGAGAGTGAAATCTGCAACTGACATGGTTGTGGTGGCTGAAGTGCCTAATTTAGGATAAATGGTAGGAGAAAGAGCAACCATTTTTTTTTATTATTTATTTTTCTTGGTGAACCAAAAGAAAAATACAGTAGTGCAGGAAAAATTGACTGTGCTGATTAAAATTTGGTTTCTTAATTTAATTTGGTAAGCATAAGCAGAACTCACTAAGCCTTAGCAGAACTAGTTGTTTTAGTTCCTTTTTTGTTGTTGTTTTTGTGGAGTTTTGGAAGTTGACTCTAGATGTTTTTTCTTTGCCTTTTCATAGAGGTCTTAATTCCTGACTTATGTAGTGGCTTGCTGCTTCTTTTTTCTCAGCAAGTTAGTTCTTTTTCTAAAGCAGAGGCAATGTATTTCATTTTCCCAAATGCTCTCCAGATGACATAAATAAGTTTGTTTTCAGCTGCTTTAAAATTGGTGAAAAATAGATTGTCACAGAAGGACCTTATTGACTCAAACATAAAAAAACCCCAGCACAATCTTTTTTGGATGTTGGTTAGTTATACTTGGTGCAGTGTTCTTATTTGAATGTTAATATGGCTCAGAATGGATGACTTGAGTTATATTTATGACAAATCTCTTCACATCATTTGGAACCAGCTTTTCATTATTCCTTGGCTTTCAGTGCCTTATTAATGAAGATCATACTTCACAAAACCATAGAAAGAAGTTTTATATAGTTGAATATTGGAATAATTAGTGCATGTTACCTGAAACAAAATGTTTTACAGACCTCTCTCAGATCCTTCACAAGAAGAAAAATACAAGAACGGTTTCTTTCCTTTGTAAACTTTTCTATATCCATAACCGAGCAAAACATAAATTTGTATAAGTTGATCCCCTCCCAGGGGGATCTCTCTCCTCCCAGGGAAGGAGAGAGAGAATGAGAGAGAGACTCTCTGGGTTGAGAACCAAACTGAACAGCTTTAATTAAACACAGTAAAAGAAAATATGTACAATTATATACAAATGAGTTCAGATATGTGCGAAAGCTTCTTGGCTCTCCTCACCCCCAGCAACTCCCACAGCATCTCCTTAGCTGGAACAGTCCCGAAAAGTCCCAGAGCTGCTGGAGAGAGCGCGGAGTGATGAGGGTCAGGAGAGCTTGAGCCTGGGGTTCAACAGTGATGGATTGATGGAGTCCTCCCCAGATGCTGGCCATGGATGGAAGAGAAGGGAAGAAGAAGCAGGAAGGAAGTTGTCTTCTGTGATCTCTGACCTTCCTCTGAGCTTATGTAGATATATGGAATGGAATATCTCTGGCCAATTTTGCTGTCTAACTCAGCCTCCTACAGGAGAGTCATAGGTCTTCTGATAGTGCCTGAGCTGGCAGGACAAAGACGTGACCTTGGAGTCTCATCAGTAACGTAAACATTCCACTGTCATCAGTCCAAGCTGGAACACTTACTGCTGTTAAAAGAGAGCTTACTGAAGGAAAAAAAAACCACAACAGATCAGTAAAAGGGAAATTGGTTTCATCCTGGCTCAAGCCAGGACAATTCTTCACTTATTTTTTACTAGTCTGATGTAATTAATAAAATTTCTCTGGAATTTTCCTTGAGGTTAATTTAGAAGAGAGTGTTGGATGACTTCAACAAGTTATTTGGGTGAGACATGGCTTTAAGCTTGTCTCTAATGAAAACAGATTTTGTGCATCTTGCCTTATGATTCAGCTCTGGGATTGGAGGTACCAAAAATCAAAGTATGAGCTCATGGCATAAAAAAGACTTTGTAGCTCAACTAGGTGCACTTTAACACTTACAGATCTGTTAAATTTAGAAACTAGAACATTCTCATCTGTCACTGGAAATCTGCAATAGCCTGGTTCGGGCCAGAATACAACAATAATTGTCAGTTACCCAGTTCAGATTCCATAGGTTTTATAAAATACTCATGTTAAAGCAGCCTCAGATTAAAGTGAGCTACATCTGTGCTTACTGACTAACAGATCTACAGTCTGTGCAGAGAACTGGAATACACAGTTATTTGAGTCTCCCTATGAAATGCATGTGGGTGTTTTTAATGTTTTCACTAGCTGAATTTCTAGTACAGTGTATATCATACTTAAAAGTATTTTTGAGTCATTGACATTTTTGCAGTGTCTAGCTGCAGAGCATGATTCAGATACCCTTGAAATTCAGCCAGTATTTCATCAATTTCTTTCCTTTCTGTGCTGTAGTTCAGCTTCAGGTAACATAGTTCATGTTACCTTGCATTCTCTTGCTTATTTAGAGGTGTTTTCCTACCTGTGGGAAGAGTGTGGGATAGAAAAAGTATTTTTGGTTTTTAATCTTAAGCATTACTTTCTCTTGCCCACTTTCAAACCAGAGAATTGTTGCTGGGTTTTGACACTGTTTCTAGACATTCAGACTCTCTTTCTGTGGACTTTAGAGATAATAGGGGGTGGTCTTGAGCATGTGTTTTTTTTTTTTTTTCACAAGGAACTTTAATGTGGTCTTTGAGACTAATGTTTTGGGACTAATTAAAAAAATATCTTCTAGGAAGCTAATGAAATAACTCGTGTAATCCATTCTAGATAGTACCAGAAAGTATTTCAACAAGCTAATTTTGCCACAGCTTTCTGGATAAGACCTTACACAAGATGCTTCATCCCATTTATAAGAGGAAATAAGGAAGGAATGTTACAGTTGTATTTTTATGATACCTGTGATCTGTTTGTGCTTTTATTACCAAAGTGTCACATTAATTGAACATGATGCTATGAATGAGTGTAGTTAAGATTCTAAACCAGATGTCTGTGAGAAAATAAAACTCGAAACCAGAAAGGAAAAACTGATCAAGACACCCCAAGTGTAATACTCTTGTAACATGAGCATCTGAAAAGTACACATATCTTGGTTTTCCAATTACAGGGACTTGCCATGAGGTGCTGAAGCCTTGTTTCATTGATTCGGAGAGACTGGACCTAAATGGCGCACCATGACTTTGCTCCAGCCTGGCTTAATTTTCCTACTCTTCCATCATCAACAAAAGTATGTTTTTTGTTGTTCTTTTGAACAGGCACCTGCATATTAGAGAATTCTAATTATCATAAACTCAATCATAATAAAAATGCAAATTTTTATGAATAGGGTGATAACAGGTGATATCTAGCAAGTAGCGTTGTCATGAAACAGTTGTTGGAAATGGGAAATAGCAATCTCAATTATTAGGATTTGAAAGTATTCTAGGAAGTCATGAGTATGTCTGACTCAAATGTTTCATTTTTCTGGCTTATTCTTCTACACTTTCTTAAGTAGTACAAATGCAGAAGCAGAGGTGGCACTGGGTATTCCAGTTCCTGCCTTCCTGTTCGCTATTTGTAGACCTGTCTTTTTCATTAGTCTTTTGAATGCATTATACATATTTGCAGATGAGAGTGGCATTGCATTTCTTTCATGTGTTGATGTTAGTTTCTTTTGTCCATGGAAAAATATTTTTTCTTTATAAACTTATGGAAATAGACTGATGTTCTTGTTAAATGCAATTAGCTGTCAGTATTAGTTGTGTTCCCGTTACTTTGCTTATATATGTCTACACATGTACATGCATGCTTTTTTAAAATCAGGTCATTGAAAGTCCTTATATTACTCTATTTATCTTTTACACTGAGATAGCTAGCTTCTTTGTTTAGTATAATCTATCAGCAACTCTCACTTGCTGTTCTGGGAACATTAGGCCAGTCTGCTCCAGGATGGTTCCTGTGACCTCTTTGTTTTCGTTCAACTCTTTTTATCTGCTTTTTCAAGTTTAATAAAATTTTAATTGGAAAAGTAATCAGAGCTTAGTTTAATATGGTGTCATAACTGCAAAACAATCTTCATGTACTTCAAGAATTTGCTGGAAGAGCTTTACCTACATGTTGAAAGAGACAATACAGCATGATAAAAGTAAACTCCAGAGCTGCTCCAGTACCAGTCAAATATATTTAAAGTATAGGTTGTATTTGTGACCTTTTCTGAATTGGGAGAAGTTCAATGGCAAGCCTATATTGGCCTGTCTTCAGCTGGGATAGAGTTATTTTTCTTCTTAGTGGCTGGAATAGAGTGTTTTGGATTTAGTGTGAGATCTGGTATGAGAAAAATGTTGATAATGTACTCATGGTTTTAGTTGTTGAGAAGAAATCAAGGGCTTTTCAATTTCCCATGCTTTGCTATTGTACAGGTGCACAAGAAGCTGGGTGAGAGCATAGTTGGAGCAATGGCAAATAGGATATTCCATATAATGCAACATCCCTGCTCAGAAGAGGGTAGGGGATAAAATCCTGGGACGTGAGCCTGGGGTCAGCAAGAGGATGAGAGTTACCAAAGCTCATCCAGAGAGCTTTAAATCAGATTTGAAGTTGGATGGGGATACAACTGGGCTTGCTAGAGAGGTACCTGTGTGTTATGGCTTAGCACTCATGGGGCAGCATGCTACTGTTTTTCCCTCTTAGCAATGCTTACACACTAATGCTGCAGCATGGGGAGTAAACAGGAAGAACTAAAGATCTGTGTGTGGCCGCATGGCTATGATCTCATTGCAGTCACTGAGATGGTGGGGCAGCTCAGATGATTGGAGTGCTGTCACGGATGGCTATGTACTGTTTGGGAAAGATAGGTCATCAAAGTGAGGTGGCAGAGTGGCTCTCTATATGAGAGAGCACCTGAAGTGTACCGAACTCTGGCCAGGGGAGAAGAAAGAATGTGTTGAGAGCTTATGGTCAACATGAATGACACTGTTGTGGATGTCTACTGTAGGCCATCTGATCAGGATGAAGAAGTTGATGGGGCCTTTTAAAGGCAGCTGAAAGTAGCCTCACAATCACAGGCCTTGGTTCTCATGGGGGATTTCAATCACCCAGATGTTTGCTGGGAAGGCAACGCAGCCAGGCATGCACAGCCCAGAAGATTCCCGCAGAGTGTTGATAACAACTTTCTGATGCAGGTGGTTGAGGAATCTCTGAGGGGCAGTGCGCTGCTAGATCTTACAAACAAAGAAGGCCTTTTTGGGGATGTGAAGGTGTCACTGTTTGACTCAGGTTCAACAACAATGCTCTCGATCCCCTCCCCACCCAGGCAGGGAAGGGGAGAGAGGAAAAGAGAGAGACTTGGCTGGATTGAAAACTAAACTACACAGCTTTACTTAAATACCAATGATAAAAGAAAACATACACAATTATATACAAATATGTTCAGGTATGTTCAAAAGCCTCTTACCTCCTCCCACTCCCAGCAACTCCCACAGCATCTCCTGAGCTGCGAACAGTCCCAAAGAATCCTGGAGCTGCTGCTGGAGAAAGCGCAGAGTGATAAGGGTCAGGAGATCTCGAGCCTGGGGGT
Source organism: Apus apus (assembly GCF_020740795.1). Lineage (NCBI taxonomy): Eukaryota > Metazoa > Chordata > Aves > Apodiformes > Apodidae > Apus > Apus apus. Next base: position 19,702,717 of record NC_067312.1, read on the forward strand.
CGATGGTGATGGATGGATGGAGTCCTCCCCAGATGCTGGCCATGGATGGAAGAGAAGGGAAGAAAAAGAGGGAAGGAAGTTGTCTTCTGTGATCTCTGACCTTCCTCTGAGCTTATGTAGATATATGGAATGGAATATCTCTGGCCAGTTTTGCTGTCTGTCTAACTCAGCCTCCTACAGGGGGGTCACAGATCTCCCCATAGTGTCTGAGCCAGCAGAGTAAAGATGTGACCTTGAAAAAGCCAGCAATTGCAAAAACATTCCATTTGTATCAGCCTTAGTTAGAACACACTGTGACTAGTTAAAAGAAAGCTTGCTGAAGAAAAAAAAAATCAGTAAAAGGGAAATTGGCTTCATCCTGGCTTAAACCAGGACAGAAGGTTAAAGGCAAACTTGGCTGTAGTAACCACGAAATGGTAGAATTTACTAATTTGCATGGAAGTAGGAGAGAACTGAGCAAGACTACAAATCTGGATTTCAGGAATGCATTTAACCTGTTGAAAGATCTACTTGCTGGAATACCATGGGTTAAGGCTCTGGAAGGTATGGATGTCCATGAAAGCTGGGCAGCTTTCAAACACCACTTGCTCCAAGCTCAAAACTGGTGCATCCCAATGAGAAAGAAACCAAGTAGAGCAGGTAGAAGACCTGCATGGATGAGTAGGGGTGTCTTCTGGATAAAATTAAAGGAAAGAAGGAAATTGACAGAATGTGGAAAACAGGTCTGGCCACAGGAATACAGGAATACTGTAAAAGAATGGAGGGATGCAATGAGGAAAGCTAAGGCCCACCTGGAACTAAAGCTGGCGAGGAGCATCAAGGACAACAAGAAAAGTTTCTTCTAGTACATCAACAAAAAAAGGAACAATAGGGAAATGTAGGCCTGCTGACGAATGAGGCAGGTGTCCCTTGTGACTGATGACACAGGGAAGGTGGAGTTACTGAATGCCTTCATTGCTCCAGTCTTCACTGCAAAAGCCAGCCCTCTTAAATCCCAGACCCTGGAGATAAGAGATAAGGTCTGGAGAAAGGAGGACTTTCCCTCGGTAGAGGAGGACCAGGTTAGAGACCACTTAGCCAAACTGGACACCCATAAATTCATGGGCCCTGATGGGATGCATCCATGAGTTCTGAGAGAGCTGGCAGATGTTACTGCTAAGCCACTCTCCATCATCTTTGAGAGGTCATGGAGAGCAGGAGAGGTGCCTGAAGACTGGAGGAGAGCTAATCTCACTCCACTCTTCAAGAAGGTCAAGAAGGAGGACCCAGGGAACTACAGGCCAGTCAGTCTTACCTCTGTCCCTGGGAAGGTGTTGGAAAAAATCATTCTGGACATCATCACAAAACATATGAAAGCAAAGAATGTCATTTGGCGAAGTCAGCATGCATTCACCCAAGGGAAATTATGCTTTACCAACCTGATTGCCTTCCATGACATCATTACTGGCTGGCTAGATGGGGGGAGAGCAGTGGATTGTATCTACCTTGACTTCAGCAAAGCTTTTAATACTGTCTCTCATAAGATCCTCAATAGGAAACTCAGGAAGTGTGGGTTTGATGAGTGGACAGTGAGGTAGATTTAGAGCTGGCTGTGTGACACATCTTGGAGGGTGATGACCAATGGATCAGGGTTGAGTTGGAGGCCAGTAACCAGCGGTGTTCCCCAGGGATAAATACTCAGTCCAGTCTTGTTCAATGTGTTCCATCAATGGTCTAGACAAGGGGACAGAGTGTGTCCTTAGCAAATTTGCTCATGATACCAAACTGGGAGGGGTTGCTGACACTCCAGAGGCCTGTGCTGCTGTTCAGCATGACCTGGACAAGCTGGAGAGCTGGGCAGAGAAAATCCTAGTGAGGTTCAATAAGAGCAAGTGTAGGGTCCAGCACCTGGGAAGAAAGAACCCCATGCACCAATATAGATTAGGGGTGGACCTGCTGGAAAGCAATTCCAAGGAGACAGATCTGGGAGTCCTGGTGGATAGTAAATTATCCCTGAACCAACAGTGTGCCTTTGTTGCCAAGAAAGCAAATGGAATCCTGGGATGCATTAAGAAGTGTGTGGCTGCTAGGTTGAGGGAGGTCATTCTTCCCCTCCACTCAGCCTGGTGAGTCCACATCTGGAATACGGCATCCAGTTCTGGCCTCCACAGTTCAAGAGAGACAGGAATCTACTGGAGAGAGTCCTGAGGAGGGTGATGAAGATGATAGGGGGATTGGAGAATCTCTTACGAAGAAAAGCTGAAGGAGTTAGGGCTCTTCAGCCTGGAGATGAGAAAGCTGAGAGGAGACCTTATTAATGTATATAAGCATCTAAGGGGTGAGTTCAAGGAAGTTGGAGACAGGCTCTTCTCCGTAGTTTCCAGTGTCAGAATGAGGACAACGGGTACAAGTTGGAACATAGGAAGTTCCATTTAAATATGAGGAAAAGCAACTTTACAGTGAGTGTGACGGAGCACTGGAATGGGCTGCCCAGGGAGGCTGTGGAGTCTCCATCTCTGGAGATACACAAAACCTGCCTGGTTACAGTCCTGTGTAAAGTGCTCTAGATTATTCTACTTCAGTGGGAGATAGTCTCTAGAGGTCCCTTCCAGCTCCAGCAATTCTGTGATTGTGTGATTTCCCATGATCTGGTATAATAGATGAGAGTGGGCTGGGACGTTGACACTCAGTTCTGGGATTGCTGTTTCAGGATTTCTTTCCTCCAGGATCGCTAGCCATGGATGGGCTGGACATTGGTCAGTGGGTGGTGATCAGTTGCACTGTCCATCACTTGGGTTTACATTCTATTATTTTTGTTGTTGCAAGTATTATTTTTTTTTAATCTCAACCCATTGTCTTTACCTTTCCTGTTCTCTTCCTCAGGCGCCAGGGAAGCAGGGGTAGAGTGAGTGAGAGGCTGTGTGGTATTTAGCTGTCTCCTGGCTTAAAACCATTGCGGGTACTGTTGTCTTCCACGATTCTTTGCCTCAAGGAGTTTAGACAGACTTTATTTCATGTCTTCCAAAAACTCCGTAGTTGAATTCTTTCTCTATTACAGTCTTCATGCTTCATGATTTCAAATGCAGCTTATTTCCTATGTTACCTTCTCCCTCAATTATCAGAATTCTGTTATGTACAGCACAATTGGATATTAAACACTTGAAAAGTCTTTTTGGTCCTATCCAATATGTAGTTTACAGAATAAGGCTTGTCCTGACATTTCTGTGCAAGACAGATGTCAAATGTGGGTCCCCCTCCACGCCATTTCCTGGTATAGACTTTTATTTCTGCTTCCCATATATCAGCAAAGCAGATGAAGGGAAGAGCAGATAAGAGGAATGGAGGTGAAGAGGAAGGATGTGGTGAGGAAGGCAAGGTGTCCCATGTTACTTTTAGAATGGAGCTGATGTGAGACTGTGGTATCAATGACATTTAGACTTGAGAAGGAGAAATTTAATTCTACCTGCTAAGTTTTCATTTCCCTGAAGTGGAACTTTTAGGAACTGAGTCTTAAGTGGCTTGGTTTCATCCCTTGATCCTGGGTAGCTGAGGCTTTTCCTTACATAAGTAAAGGCTGCCATTAGACATACCTGATGCCAGGAAGCTGAGGTTGTGAATGAGCATCCTTAATGTGACTGATAGTGATTACAGCTTGACTGAAGTCCATCTCACCAATTGCTGGTGATGTCATCTTAAGGATAAGCTTTTATATCATCTCCCTGTCAGTTACAGCAAAGTCCACCAAATAGCTGGGCATTCCTTGCTCAGCTTTTCTTCAGGTCTGGAACTACTGTACCCGCATCAGTGCAGAGTAGTAGTTGTGCAGATGGAAATGGGAAAGTGGTGTGAACAGTGAAGCTATCTTGGGATGTCAACAAAACTTTTCTGGAAGGGTTGCTGTAAACTGTATAGAGAGACTGCAGACAGAGTAGTAAACTCAGTTTTTGCAAGCTGCTTTTGCTTCTTGTTAAGCAATACTTACACTTCAGAAATCTCTGTTTCTTGCTTTCTTGGCTGGCTGAAGCTAGTCACATAGTTTCTTAGCTTCCAGAAATTGCCAGTAGATCTCCTGTTGATTACATGTTTACTGTAATCTCTGCCACTAGAGTCTTGATAGACTGATACCTCCATCATGTGGGGAAAATGCAAACTGCATGATCTTTGCACATGATTTAGACTTCACATTAATTACATAATGTACAACTCAAACACTATGTATAAAAGCTGTTGCACGTTTTAAGATTGTGATTGATCTTCAAAGTGGATACAAAAAGATTAAATGCCAAGGGCAATATTAGAAGGTTGTTGTATGTAAATGAACATATGAAGCTACCTTCTAAAATTTTATCTATGATCAACAGATCTGGAGCTTTTTGAAATTTTTAGCAGCTTAGTCAGAATTTGTTTATAAGGATTTTTTACTTAAATACTGAAATTAATTATGATAATCTTTTAACTACTTAGACCTTTTGGTAGTTTTGTGTGTTTTTTTTTCCTCTCTGTCCAAATTTGTCAAAGAAATAATTAACTTCTCAGGTCTCAAATTGAGAGGGCAGTCCCATTTCATTTGACTTCTGTGCAGTTTGGAAATCCGTGCTTTGTATTTTAAACATACCTGTTTCTTACTTGAGTTTAAATTTTCAGCAGTGAATTTTGAAAGGCACCTTGTGCTGTGCGAAGGCATTGTCAGTGGAACATGGATAACTTTTTTTTGTGTGTGTGATTCTCTATTGCAGGTATGGGGGGGGGTGAGAAAAAGAAAATTATTTTCTTTAGCATGTTGTCACCGTTTGACTCAGGTCCGACAACAATGCTCTCGATCCCCTCCCCCCCCCCCCCAGGTAGGGAAGGAGAGAGAGAAAAAGAGAGAGACTTGGCTGGATTGAAAACTAAACTACACAGCTTTAATTAAAACACTCATGAATCATATAAGAAAATATATACAATTATATACAGATATATTCAGATATGGGCAAAAACTTTTCGCCTCCCCCCACCCCCGGCAACTCCCACAGCACTCCCCTGAACTGGGAAGAGTCCCGAGAAATCCCGGAGCCGCTGCTGGAGAAAGCAGAGAGTTATGAGGGTCAGGAGAGCTCGAGCCTAAGGGTCGATGGTGATGGATGAGCAGAGTCCTCCCCGGACGCCGGCCATGGACGGATGAGAAGGCGAGAGGAAGAAGGAAGCTGTCTTCTATGATCTCTGTCCTTCCTTTGAGCTTACGTAGATATATGGAATGGAATATCTTTGGCCAATTTTGCTGTCTGTCTAACTCAGCCTCCCACGGGGGGGTCAGAGATCTCCCCATAGTGTCTGAGCCGGCGGAGTGAAGGTGTAACCTTGAAACCTCAGTAGTTAGAAAAACATTCCACTGTTTTATCAGCCTAGCAGAACACACAGTTGCTAGTTGAAAGAAAGCTTACTGAAGGAAAAAAAAATCAGTGAAAAGAAAAATTGGCTTAATCCTGGCTCAAACCAGGACACATGTCTTCTGCAGTAGTTAAACCTATTACTGTAATTTCCTTTTTTTTTTTACAGCTCACTTTGATCAGTGAAGTACTTAAATATTAATATAACTTCATTAGACATTAGCAGATAGTGACTGTTGAAGTAAACTTGGGGCTTTAATTTTCAGACATACACCATTACTTCTCTACTTTTTTCCCTGAACATTAATGAGTCTGGAGAGGGAGGGAGATTCAGGCAGAGAAGTTGATAGATTGTGTGCAATAAAGTTGATAATTCCTGGAATCACTAAGCTTAGTTTACTGACATAGTACGTTTCCACACAGCTGTTAATTTATGCATTTTTAGCTTTTATGACCCTGGGATGTGTTGGATCTCTTGTACACATGTGATACAGTGGACATATGTGCACAGTAAGTCTGCTGGGAGAGAAGGGGGCTTTGCTTCATCTGCATCAATGAGTGGCAGGAAGGTGCTGGGTAACACAGCCAGCTGCTGTTGTTGACTGGGAGACGTGTGGTGTAAACAGCAGTAAGGCCAAGCACTACTTCTGCAGAATTAGTTTTTTTTTTTCTTGAATTCTTAAGATGTAACAGCAAAAAAAATGTTAGTGTTAAAATAGTTAAGCCGCAGAGAAGTGATAGAGCTGAAAGACATGATCTTTTTGCTAAGCTCAAGTATGAGTTCTAGTCAGGGTGTGTTTTCATTTCTGAGGCTATTCTCAATATGAGGTTTTAGTTTATAAAGTACTTCCTACTATTAAAAATTTATTTACTTAAATTTTCTGCAGTGCCTACTTATAAGATGATAATTCAACGTGTGTGTGTAAATCTGTATCCTTTTAACTCTAGGTTTTATCTCTATTTCATAAGTAGTTGTGTTTGCTTTTTTAAGTTGAAATGACAAGGCTAGTAAATTGGGCCTTTGGGTGCAACTGCCCAGGTGGAAGCCACTGATTGCTTTTCTATAGAATGCACATGTGTAGTCTTTGACTGTCCAGATTAAGGTCCCAGACTTCTTTTCTGCCTTCCAAACTGTGATCTCCTGTTCTTTCTCACCATTTTAATTTTCCTTCTGCTGCAACACATGGCACTTGTGCTCTGTTCTGCTGCCAAAACAAAAGAGACACTTGTGTTTTTTACCCTGTGTCACAAGCATGATCTTCAGTCCAGTTTCAGTGTCCTGTAGGGGAAGATGTTGCTTCCACTTTCATAGCATGGGAGATGGTGACATAGCTCTGAACATATGCTTACTTGAGGACTACTGCATTGTCTGTCAATCAGAAGTCCTTTTAAAAATGCATATGCCATGAATAATGTGCATGTCTGCATTATCTGTCAATCAAAAATTCTAAAAAAAAAAAAAAAAAGTGCCATGAATAATGTGTATGTTACATTTCTAATAATTCAGTTTTGTTATTAGTAAGATAATCACTTTTGCTTCTTTACAGTCAACACTGAACTTTGAGAAACATTCTGAAAATTTTTCGTGGGCAGAGAATTGTTACGAAGCGAATTGCAGAAGATGCAGCTCTACAGATGGGTTTGATCCTGGTCGGTCTAATGGAGGTATAATTTAGTTTCGTGTAACATTTTGAATATGTTTACATAATTACTTTGTGGCACTCTACCTAGGAAAATAGTTCTCCTAATTAAAGTTTTTATTCTGTAGTAAAATAGAGGTAATAGAAAGACAAATCTTCCAAGAGATGATGTGATTACTGAGGGTTGGTTAAAGAAGTGTTACTCCAGGTCTATTTCTCTGCTAAAAGAAATAAGAGTGTTGAGTTAATATTCCAGCCAACAACATATAAATGAGCAGCCAAAAAAAGAGGTTGACTTGTCTTAAAGTTGGACTACTGTCCTCTTTCTCTGGCAATGTTTTGTAAGATTCTTGCCTGCTGCTTATGTGAACGAAAACTTAAGTTTGTTATGCTGTCATATCCCAGAGTGTAGAGATGCTGAATTAACATCTCTAACAGTTTTGCAAGAGTAGAATATTCTTTTACAACTGTTTGTAATTACATTTCTTTAAAATTTAAAAATCTAAGGGCATTTTGGGAGAAAAGAGAAGTATGGCTGGCGTTCACAAGGCAGAAGTGGTACAGAAAATATAAACCATCGTGGAGGATGCCATGGAGGAGGTTTCCGCACTCGTACCAGCGCTTTCCACTGGGGAAAAGGCCGAGGACTGCATGAAAACAGTGTTCCTGATAATGAAGCTGGCAAAAAGGAAGACAAAGAAATATCCAAACAGTTTAAGGCTGAGGATTTTGTAAGTTTATCATAGTTTTAATAAACAAGGTTTCATTGTTTCTTCAAGGGCCATTTTGTCCATTTGAAGCTACTTCATGAGTTCTCACCAATTTCAGATCATCATACACTGGAACACCCTTCCCATAGATAAGAACCCGTTAGTCATTTGTCCAATAACTTGTTTCTTCTTTTCTATCCAGTTTTTATAATTTTCTGGTTACTGTTATCATTTGAGTGTTTAAGTGAAACTACAATTGCGTTCCAGCTTACTGTGGTATATATATATATATAAAATTCTACAGTTACCTTACTGGAAATCTGAAGTACTATTAAAGTGGTCTTTCTGCCAATCACCCTTTGAGATCACATGCTTCAAACTAGAATTGCAGGATCTAAGATGAAGAGTGAGCTTACTCTTTGAATAATTATATGTGACTGTTTTTTGCTTTCTCTGGACAGTCCATGTAACGGTGTTGACTGCCTTATTGGAGAAGAGAAACGAGAGCATTAATCTATTTGGTTTGAAGTGGGAAATGTCTACTCTGTCTCAATCTAAAAATCTTCGACAACAGAAGTCATACTGCCAGATTATTGTGATTCTTAATTTTATTGGTCCCAGAATTCAAGACTTATTTTTAAAATAATGATAAAACTTTCTTTCAGCCGTCTTTGAACCCTAAATATGAGAAGGAACCAAACCAGAGTAAATCTTCAGCTGCAGGTGTGTGGGGTGAGTATTTTTGATGTTTTAAAATGTAAAAAAGTTGTATAGCTCTGAAGTTGTTTTATTTGAAACATAGGATTTTTTTAGAATTTCAGTTACAGATTTAAGTTACAAAGGTATAGATGGAAATTGAGGAAATTAAAATACTATTACTGTGTAAGGATCTTTTTTAGAGAATTAACACTTCTATTTGAATATCAACCTGTTGATCTGTAGATTCAGCCACAACTGGGATTCTTTCCCAGAACAAAAGTACGTATTTTTTGTAAGGATGTCAAGAATTTATCTTCATCTTTATTTTCAAGAGGAAGTGCAATCAAGGTGGGTGGCCTAAACTGATGAAATTATTTCTAGCTGAAGACTTGGTAAAATAATGCTTCTGACTGATGAGGTCTGTTGTAGGATTCTGTGTAGAAGCCTCGGAGGGCTGGGAAGAGCAGGTTAGCTTGCAGAGGTTTAAGGTCTCTCCCTGGAAGCACATGTCTTAAACTGTTGGTTGCACTTACGAACTACTTGTAAGAAATTGCATCCTGACACTGGACCTTGAACTAAACTGTAATCTGGGATTTTCTCATCTGTACCTGATGAAATTTGGCTACCACTGTCAGCTTTATGTAGTCATTTGTTCACTCTTAAGAGCTTTAGACTGCCCAGGTTTTAAAGTAATAAACCTACTCAAAATAAGAGCCTTTCACCTTATGAAGAAATAATTTTTGAAGAGTTCCTAATACTGAGATAATTGTTGCTCATTTAAAATGATACTTTGATTTGCTGATTCTTTTTCTGATGCTTCCCCTGTATGTTTTACACTCTTAGACAACATTAGGTGTAGGTCAGTCCCTCAGTATAAATGCCTAATTGCTAAGAAATTTTGCAGAAGCCTAAAAAATTGGACTGCTTTCCTGTTTTGTGTATTACACAGAATCATAGAGTGGTTTGGAAGGCACCTTAAAGATCATCTAGTCCCAACCCCTCTGCCATGGGCAGGGATACCTCCCACTAGCCCAGGTGGCTCAAAGCCCCATTCAGCCTGGCCTTGAACACTTCCAGGGAGGGGATGTCCATGACCCTGGGCAGCCTGTGCCAGTGTCTCACTGCCCTCACAGTGAAGAATTTTTTACTAATGTCTAGCCTAAATCTCCCCTCTTACAGTTTAAAGTAATTACCTCATGTCCTATTGCTACATGCCCTTATAAAAAGTCCCTCCGCAGCTTTCTTGTAGGCCACCTGCAGGTACAGGAAAGCCGCTATATGGTCCCTGTAAGATCTCCCAGAGCTGCCTTCTCCATCCTGATTAGCAGCTTTCATGTGCAAGTCAGGAAATACAATTCTCTTTCAATAGAAGAGCAACAGTAAATTATTTCCTAAACAAACTAGGAAAAATGCATGGCACTTTAAGTGGTTTACAGCTTTTGCAGCTCTGTGGCTCTGCACGATGTGCACATGATGTGGCTCAGCTGCATCTGAAGGGGGACAAGCTTTCCAGGTCACTCTTCATAGGCAAAGGAAGGAACAGTTTTGTTAGCTACATAAAGTCATAGAATCATTTAATTTGGAAGGGACCTTTGAAGGTCATCTAGTCCAACCTGTAACGTACAGTGAAGTGGCTTGTTATGGCTTCTATCTCAGTATCTTACCTTATTACAGCTCTGCTATTGCAAACTTTGGTTTGTAATGGAAAATTTGAAATTAAGGCTATTATTTTTACCCTTTAAAGGAAAAAATATTGAGGACAGGAGGAAAGTCACCATCCCTTTCTAATGCCTGTTAAAAGTGTATGCTTCTGTTAGATCCCATTTTACCTTGTGTATGTGTGATGGGAGCATGCGAGTATTATGAAGAATCTTCACAAAGTTTAACGAAATCCAGATATACAGTTATTGCAGATGTTTTTTAACATCTGCCTGCTAAACAGAGCTGGTCACTGATCCTTTTAAGATAGGTTTTTTAAATGTAGGATATGGTGCCACTGAAATATAAATGATTGGAGGGAGAGAAGATAATCTTGTAAAAGGCTGTTAATGCAGCATTCCAATGCACATGCAAAAAATAAAGCATTTTTCACTTTTAAAAAATTATAGGACTTTTTAATAGTTGTTACTTAAAACTGTTAAATTTCAGTTACTTAATATGACAGCTGTCTGTATGCCTCTTATTTAGGGCTCCCTTGAACATGGAAATACTGTAAACTTCAGTTGTTTTGTTTTGCCCGTCCAAGGCATGGAGATAGAGAAACTGGTCATTGCTGTTGTCTTGAGTAGTGCATGTCTCTTGTCTCATGTTTATATAGTCTCAATGTGGAGCATTTGGCTCTAAACTGAGCTGTTAAATAACATGTAAGTAGTTACTCTTTCAGTACCCTTAAAGGGAAATATGAAAACTGTAGTATCTTTCTGAAAATTCGGTAACTATCAACTATTTGCAAACAAGAACAGTGTAGCAGGCTTCTTTGAAGAATAGCTTCTTTCCAAAAGTAATATTCCTGCATTGCCAAGTGAGATACTTTACAAATGGTGGTTACAGAAAACTGAACAGAACTTATGTTTATCCAGGTTTGTACAGTTTGTTATTTGTGGAACTCATACTGGACTAAGTTCCTGATTTATGCCTGTTTGCTCTGGACTGTATGGCTATTCAGTACGTTATGAACTAGAAACTTAAGACAATATACATGCACACATATATACACACTTATTTTTTTTCTCTCCAGATTACCCTTTGAATCCTAAATCCAGGTCTCCAAGAATGCTGGTCTTTAAAAAGAGCAGTACAAAAGAACTGCAAACAACCAAATTTCCAGTAGTAGGAGGTCTTCATTCACAGCCAGTAAGGAAAGTAAATGGCACAAGTGTTTATAAAGGATCAGGCCCTAAACCTGTCACTCCACCCACAAAGGTGAGTCTTAGATACCAGTGGCATGAACAACATACTGAAAAAGCAATGCTGTAATTGCAAATGTGTTTACTTCTGCGAGTACTATTCCTAGAGTGTTTTGCAAAAGTGAGTGAAAGCAACTTCTTTTCATTTTTCTTTTTAAACTATACAGTAATTGGTTCTTTCTTTGTTTCTATTTTACCTTTTTTGAGAAGTGCAAGAACTGTCCAAATGAGAGTAAAAATGATGTTTTTTACTTAGGGAATAGCACTGCCTTTTGTATATATGATTTTAACAGAAAAATAAGTTTAGTGTACTGGTATAGTCAGCATAAAAATACCTTCAGAATTTATCCCAGCTATCGATAGAGGTGATGTTGCAACCTGTTAGTGTCATTCTGGTCCTTTTCCGATTGCAGCTCTCCATGTTCCGCTTGATTTCTGTGTCAGGAATTTATCTCTGCTCCTGAGAGCATATGATGCAGTAGCTGTTAAAATCTTGAAACACTCTTCTTAAATAACAATACTTTCAGCAGTTGGAGGCTCATATTTGGTACCTAAAATACATGGGTCTTAATTGTTTTGAAATGTGAGTCTTTATCTAAAAAGTATAAAAAGTATTTTTTGAGTGGATGAATTGCTCATGAGCAGTCACACAGTCACACACAGTTTCACAAGAAAACAGGTATTTGCACCAAGTTGTTGTTCTAGTTATGATTTGCTTTTGCTTAGTAACTTTTCTGAAAATTCCTCAAATTAATCCTGGTGTAGTTAATGACTTAAAATTTATCTTAAATTTTTTTTTTTAGCCTACACAGTGGAAACGCGAAGCAAAAGAAAACAATCTTGGGAATCCATTTCTTCGTGAATCTGCATATGGTGTTGGCAATTTCAGGCCTTTCAAATCAGCTGCCAAGGCATTTGCGGTATCACAAAATTCAGTGAAAGAGGTAAAGCAATGTCTAGATACCAAATCTGTAAAATGTTTAATTTGGGTAGATAAGGGAATCAGTAAGTTCCATGGAAAAGTCTATTAAAGAAATTTTTTTGGAAGGTAGTGTCGATACGTGTGAAACCTGAAACTGCAGGTGCCAAGGGAGTACTTTGATCTTTCATTCAGCATTTTCTAGATTAATAGACTTCTAATGCTCTTTCTTTTTCTGCCTCTGTACATTAGCGTGCTAGGTCAAATTCTTCATCTCCTGTTGACAAAGGTGGTCAGCCGAATGTAACAAAATTGACAAGATTGCGCACTGATAAGAAGAGTGAATTTTTGAAAGCATTGAAACAAGACAGAGTGGAAGAGGAACATGAAGACACGTATCATGCTGGGCAAGATAAGGTAGCTTCCTTTATACCTGTTGTAGATTCAACAGTAGTACTTTTCAGAGGGCCGTGAACTTTTTGTTTTGCTGTAAACAACTGTGAAGTCATGGTCTTGGATCTCTAAATGCTGGAAAGGAGTTAAATTTTAATTAAAAAGTTGTTCAAAGTACCACTCTTCTTCTATTGTTTCTCAGTAGTGTTTTTTTTTTCTTTCTGCAGCATCTATTCATACATGTTAACAACCTGAGGTACAGGTACAAATTAGGTACATGTGTGTCTTTAGAAAAATAAAAAGAATAAATACTAACCTAATTCTAGAATTAGAGTATCAGTTAGGTTGGAGGAGACCTTTAGGATCATCGAGTCCAGCCATTAACCTGACACTGCCAAATCCACCACTAAACCGTGGCTCTAATGACCATTCTTGAGGTTTTAAATACCTCCAGGGATGGTGACTCAACCAGCTTCCCTGGGCAGCCTGTTCTAGTGCCTGACAACCCTTCCTGTGAAGAATTTTTTCCTAATATCCAGTCTAAACCTGTCCTGGTGTAACTTGAGGCCATTTCCTGTGTTCTATTGCATGTTACTTGGGAGAAGGGACCAACCCCAATCTCGCTACAACCTCCTTTCAGGTAGCTGTAGGGAGCAATAACGTCTCTCCCTCAGCTTCCTTTTCTCCAGACTAAACAACCACAGTTCCCTCAGCTCATCCTTATATAATTTGTTCTCCAAACCCTTCATCAGCTTCATGGACCTTCTTTGGACGAACTCCAGAACCTCAGTGTTCTTGTAGTGAAAGGCTCAGAACTGAGCATGGTACTCAAGGTGCAGCCTCACCAGTGCAGAGTACAAGAGGATAATCACTTCGCTAGCCCTGCTGGCCACACCATTTCTGATACAAGCCAGGATGCGGTTGGGCTTCTTGGCCAGATGCGCACACTGCTGGCTCAGAGTCAGATGTCTGTCAGACCCACACCCCCAGGTCCTTTTCCTCTGGGCAACTTTCTAGCCACTCTTCTCCCAGCCTGTAGCATTGCATGGGCTTGTTGTGACCCATGTGCAGGACCCAGCACTTGGGCTTGTTGAACCTCATACAGTTGGCTCTGGCCAATTGATCCAGCCTCTCCAGATCTCTCTGCAGAGCCTTTCTACCCTCAAATCAGATCAACAGTCCTGCCCAGCTTGGTGTCATCTGCAGAGCTGCTGAGGATGCGCTCAATTCCTGTGTCCAGATTATTGATAAACTAAAAACAACTGGTCCCAACACTGAGCCCTGGGGAAAACCACTCATGACCAGCCACCAACTGGATTTAACTCCATTCACTGCAACTCTTTGACCCCATTCACCTACCCGTTTTTTTACATAGCAAAGAATATGCCTGTCCAAGCCATGACCAGCCAGTTTCTTCGGGAGACTGCTGTGGGAAATGGTGTTGAAGTACAGGTAGACAACATCACAGCCTTCATGCACGAAGTGGGTCACTTTGTCATAGAAGTTAGTCAAGCAGGACCTGCCTTTCATAAACCAATGTGGACTGGCCCTGATCAGCTCATTGTCCTCCTGTATATGCCATGGGATAACACTCAAGATGGTCTGCTCCGTAACCTTCCCTGGCACTGAGGTCAGACTAACAGACATTTGGTTCCCTGTATCCTTCTTTCAGCTCTTGTAGATGATGGGCATCAGTCAACTGGGACCTCCCTGGTTAGCCAGGACTGCTCATAGATGATGGAAAGCGGCTTGGTGAACACATCACCCCTTCTGTCAGTACCCTGGGATGGGTCCCATCTGAACCCATGGACTTGGAAGGCATTGTTTCAAACCTTGGCTGTTAGTTAATCTACAAAACAATGGAAAACCTGGTTCTGCATCTCAAACTTCCCTTTCTAATAGGAATTAGTGTTTAGATAGCCAGATGTTCTCTATTCTTGGTCTAGTCAGAGGAGGAATTGTCAGTTTATGTATATATAAAGGACTTGTTTTTACTTCCTAGTTGAGAACTTGGAGGCCTGCACTGTCTGTATATAACGCATCAGGTTTCTTTCAATCTGGATTGGTTTATGCAGGTCTCTGCTGACACCAAAAAATATTTGTGTCAGTGCTACCAGCCACAGGCAAGCCGTAAGCGTAGTTACTGTGGTGATTACAACAAGCCTCTTCTCTATAAACAAGTGCCTTAAAGTGTTTTAACAAAATAAAATAATAAATTACTAACCAGCTAGCTAAATGAGTGGTTCTGAGGAAGGCTTATTCAGATTCAGAGACATGAAAAAAGACACACTGTCAGTGTGCATTGCACATAAAAGTAAGATTGACTTTTCTGACCCTGTTCCAATATCAGGCAAAATAAAATTTGCTGTAATGGGACTCTATAACTTAACTGTATGTGTGAGGTAAGAAAGGTCTGCATCTTTCCATTAGGCATTCTGTGGCTGAGCATCCTGAGATGAATGTGGGGGGTAGTACTATTCCTGTGTTTTTAAGAAATGCACAAAGATTCTGATTTACAGTTAAAAAGATATTCGAAAAACACTGTCTTGAGCCTCGGAATTCTGTAAACAGTACATGAACTTGGTGGGGGTTTCTGTTCCTGAAATTGTTCAGAGTTCATATTATATATAGGTAAAATATATTTGGTTGTCTCAGTGTATACAGCGGATTTTCAGAAGCAAGTTTATGTAAAATTAAAAAGGCTTTTAATAGTGGAAGTTGTAATGTCATTAGACAGGTGTATGTATCACATACCCTGGGAGTAGTTGTTGGTAACTGCATGCTTCCTTTTCCCTGCCATTGCTGTTTCACTAAGAGATGTGAAAAGATACTAGACAAATCATGTACCTAACTAATAGCTGTGTTACTTCCAACATTCATTAGTGATCATCAGTAGAAGACATGATATTCAACTGAGTGGATGGGGAGATAACTGCATAACAGTCTTCTATAACAATCCTGTTGATCACCTCTGAAATAATGAGGCAAATCATACTCGGCAGAAATCAAGCCATTTTGCCCTATTTATTAAAATGGTGTAAAATATTAATGAATTCTGTTTGATAATCTGAGATGCATTATTCAGGCTTATGATTTAACAGCTGAATGTATGTTTACTGGGATACTTGTTCTTAATAAATCCTTGCTGAGTGTTTTAAATTTCTATAAACAGCACTGTGAGTGGGAAGAAAATAAGATTATGATGGTCTTAATCCTGGAAGCATGATTTCTTAAAAATGCAGAACTGGCTAATTGATTGCTTTCTGCTATGGATAATGCTCCTATGCCCAGTTTAGGGATTTTGTTGACAAAATGGTGTTGACTAGATAATGATCATAGTCTCCTCTTTCTTGGCATGCCTTCTGAGGCTATTTGGCTCATACTGAGTAAGATTACAGGTTGCTGAATGAAAATAATAAAAATAATAATCTCTTGTTTATGGACATTAAAGAGATCTTAATGTTTGAGTGAACCTGAACAGTCAACTTTCTGAGTTAACTTTCCTCCTAGTTCTTACTTCATGGCTAGTAAGTTACAGTTGCTGTTAACCATAGCCTGAGAAATTGTAATGAATGCTTGTGTGTAGGGCAGGTTGTCTGAATTTAAAGAGCAGTATCCATTCTTTATGACTCGTGGCAGATTGATTTGCTGGTTGAGGTATTGTGGCTGTGACATGTCCCTTACACTAAGTGAACTTTAGGGCTGTTATGCCTTCTCCTGATATATTGCTCTGATGCCTAATTAGGAACACTGTAAGTTCAACAGATAATGTTACTTCTGGAAGTATGAAAGTCAGCTTAAATAAGATATGTGTGAAACTTCATTGAAAAAAGTGCGAGGCAGAGCGTGGGAGTTGCTTTCTGCATTACTTGATCAGTGGCGTAATTTGAAGATTTCTGTCGTATCCAGGTATTGCAAACTCTAGAGGTACGAACACAGTTACCCCTGAAGTAGTAATGTTTCCATTTAAACTTAACCTGAATTGCAGCACTTGCAGACATGTACTTGTAAATAGAATTTACTTTTAAACATTGTAATATAACATTATTTTTAACAGAACGATGAGTCCTTTAACTTGAATAACAGCAACAGTCCTCATCATGAGCGAGATATAAACCAAAACTTTGAAACTGAAATTCTACAGGAGAATGGCAATACTTCAGTTACATCTCAACAGATCATTCCATCTTCAGCTTTCCCACAGGCAGATGTTCTTTCAAGCTCACTTGAGGCAGAGCTTAGGTATGTATTTTTATAATATGAAGAGTGTTCCTTCATGGTAAGTGAGCATATAATAAATTCTTACTAATTCAGAACACATAACGTTTTTAATGAGTACTGTCACAGGTTTAACTTCTAGATATGTACTAATTTTACATGGAATATACTTTGTTTCTACTAGACTTGTGTACTGACGTGAACTTGCTCTGCTAAAAATTTGATGTATTTCATTATAAAGAAGTAAAACAAACTGCGTAGTGACTTCATCCCTCTAGCTTTGGTCTGCATGTCTAGGAGGAACAATGCATATGGTTACTATTTGTATTAATAGTACTTTAAATACTGCGTTGTATGTAAAACTCCAGTGAGCTTTTCCTCATTGTTAAAGTAATTAATTATTTCTTTAGCTGACTAGTTGACGCTGTCAGTGATACCACAAGAAAATGCACTGGAAAGGGAGAAAGTAACTTCAAAAAAAGGATTGAAACAACTCTAATATCTCATAAAAGTAACTGCAGTAGCAACTAGTAGAGATGAGAATGATGCTGTTAGGCTCATCTCTGTTCCTGGTAAGGTGTTGGAACAAATCATTCTGGACATCATCTCAAAACATGTGAAAGCAAAGAAGGTCATTGGGAGAGGTCAGCATGACCAGGGGAAATCATTCTTGACCCGTCTGATTGCCTTCTGTGACATTGTAACTGGCTGGTTTGATGAGGGGAGTTACCTATCTTGACTTCAGCAAGGTTTTGACGCTCTCTCTGATAACATCCTCATTAGGAAACTCAGGAACTGAGTGGGCTTCATGAGTGGACAGTGAGGTGGATTGAGAGCTGGCTGTGTAACAGAACTCTGAGGGTTGTGATCAATGGAGCAGGGTTGAGTTGGAGGTCTGTAGCCAGCAGTGGCTCCCAGGGGTCAATATTTGGTCCGTTCTTGTTCAGCGTGTTCATCAATGACCTGGACGAGGGGATAGAGTGCATCCTCAGCAAGGTCACTGGTGATACCAAACTTGGGAGGGGTTGCTGACACTCCAGAGGCCTGTGCTGCCATTTAGCATGACCTGGATAGGCTGGAGAGCTAGGCAGAGAAGAGCCTCATGAGGTTCAATAAGAACCCAAGTGTAGGGTTCTGCACCTAGGAAGGAAGAACCCCATGCACCAATATAGATTAGGGGTGGACCTGCTGGAAAGCAATTCCAGGGAGACAGATCTGGGAGTCCTGGTGTTTAGTAAATTATCCATGAGCCAATAATTTGCCCTTGTCACCAAGAAGGCTGATGGAATTCTGGGGTGCATAAAGAAGTGTGTGGCTGGTAGATTGAGAGAGGTCATTCTCCCCTCTACTCTGCCCTGGTGAGTCCATGTATGGAATACTGCATCCAGTTCTGTACTCCCCAATTCAAGAGAGACGGGACTACTAGAGAGAGTTCTAGCGTAGGGCAGCACAGATGTTTGGAGGGTTGAAGCATCTATTTTAAAGGGAAAGGCTGAGAGAGCTGGGACTCTTTAGCCTGAAGAAAAAGAGGCTGAGTGAAGACCATATTAATGCCTCTAAGTATCTCAAGAGTGAGTGCAAGGAGGATGGAGCCAGACTTTTCAGTAGTTCCCAGTGACAGGACAACGGGCAACAGACACAAGCTCGAACACAGGAGGTTCCATTTAAACATGAGGAGAAACTTCTTTCTGGTGAGTGTGACAGAGCATTGGAACAGGCTGCCCAGGGAGGTGGTGGAGTCTTCATCTCTAGAGATATTCAAGACCCACCTGGATGCTATTCTGAGTAGTGTGCACTGAGCGATCTTGCTTTAGTGCGGGAGCTGGACTTGATGCTCTCTAGAGGTCCCTTCCAACTCTGACAACTCTGATCCATCATGATCTTGTCTTGAGCTCTGTCACATTTTTACTGTTTCTGGCAACTACAGAATTGCCATGATAGATAAGAGGTTTGTTTTTGTTTTTGTTTTTGTTTTTGTTATTATTATTATTATTATTATTATTATTATTATTATTATTATTATTATTATTATTATTATTATTATTGATAGGTTATATGCATATTTTCAACTGAAGAACTTTACCTTTTATAGTACCTGCAGAGGAACCTTTTATGACCTGTCCCTCATGAGTATGAAAAAAGAAACACACTGCTCTGCTGTGTGAACAGAAATCTTTGGCCACTAGAGGCTGCCAATGATGATTTTTTGACTAGATGATAGCCAAATCTATCTCTCATCTTTCCATTCAGATGACTTGGGATGACCTTTATAGTGTTCTGGCAAGTGTTTTTTCTTTGTGGTATCCCAGAGAGGCCATGTGTCCATAGTGTCCCAGCCCTTTGGCTGTGACCTCTGCACATGTGGAGGCAGATGTTATGTATCGTAAGCCTTTTTCTGGTAAATCATTCTTGAAGTGGCCAGCTTAACTCACAGGATACTTGTTCATACTGAAACAAAAAAAATTCGGAGCTTCCAAACCCCCTTGCTTTCTAACACTCCTCACCGCAGTGGGAGGCTAGGTGCGGCTGGGTAAGGATTCCGAGATCAAGACTCAATAACAACAAACAAGCTGTTATTGAGCAGGCATTCTTTATTGCAGCGCTGGGAAGCACTGGGGAATTATCCACCATGAGTGCTCCAACGAGTCAGTGAAACACCCTTACTAATATACACCAAAAACATGCATATTCAGTTCCATGTCAATGAGTTCCCAGAATTCTTCTACATAGTAATTTTATTTCCTGGAATTGGCTATCTTTGTAATTATGCATGCTCGAGGGTCTCCTGTGGGGTTCTTTGTTGATTCTAGTCCTTTGTCGTCTTTGTCCTGTCTCTGTCCTGGTCCTGTCTCCAGTCTCCCGCTGGTAGATTGCCCAGGTGGGTCAGAATCCACATCAGTGTGTCTGTAGGCGCCCAGGGTCTTAGAAGACTTGATGTTATCACAACCTACAGGATGCTTGGCATAGTTGACTGATAGTTTCACAAAGCACCTTGTTTTAAAATCAACGCTTAGTATAGAAATTCATTATTTTAGTAAACTTTTATTAGGCTATATTTCTATTGAATTTACTAACAAATATTCTATGATGTATCAATACCCAGTAATAGTATTGGCAGTCTTGGGCTTCCCTTTTGCTGAGGAAGTTTCCAACATGAAGCCATCCTGTTGGTGTCAACTTTGCTAATCTGAAGGTTGATTTTTAAATGTAGTTCACTCTTAGCCCTTCTAGAAGCCTGATGTTGCTTTAAAGGGGCAGTTGTCCTGCTAACTTGAGACAGTGTTGCTTAAAAGTTAATTAGCCTTTGACCTAAACTGTATTTACATCTTGCCTGCAGTAAAACTTTGTAACTCAAATTAGTGTTGCCAAAAATGTAACTGCTATTGAACTGCATTTGGCATTTTGAGTCTTTTTCTGTACATCTATACAAATGCACATGTTCTCTTAAAAGAGTTTGGAGGATTTGCATATTAGTTGTCCTTCTTCCTGAGGATTTAATTGTTCCTGGCTGTCACATTGTCCAGTACTACAGAGCATGTAATTTCCATTACTTTATTGTCCTGTTTATCCTTCTACAATTCCAGGCTCATTATCGTTTTAACAACAGTCGTTGGTGTCATTGGTCACCTGCAAGTTTACTGAGTGCACATCCATTGTATTGGGATCTGGGTTTTTTTGTGCAGAGGGATATGCTGAACTTCTTACTAGAGTACCTGGCACATGACATCAACTGTCTCTTTATGTTTTGTGAAATATCTTTAACCTTAACATTTAAGGTCAACAGGTGTGTGGTGTGCTTGGAAAAGGTGCTAATCCTTTTGGCAAAAACCTTGCAGTGAGAGAAATTACTGCTTTCATTGTTAATTGTTACAGTGTCTTCACCCTCAGATGACCCCTATTTACACAGCATCTTCACATGTAAAACCACTTTCTTCCTGCTCAGATGCTGAAGTCCCACTTTTGGCAGTAGCTAAAAGACATTGATGGTTGCATCAC
The DNA here is from genome assembly GCF_020740795.1 of Apus apus. Classification (NCBI taxonomy): domain Eukaryota; kingdom Metazoa; phylum Chordata; class Aves; order Apodiformes; family Apodidae; genus Apus; species Apus apus. The sequence continues at coordinate 19,723,546 of NC_067312.1, forward strand.
TGGATATCTCAAGCTCAGTCACGAGGAATTTTTCATTTCTTTTCCTCCCCTCATCCCAAAACTCACTCCTAGTTGTAGTCTATCTGTGCTAAAATATCAGCATCTGCTAGTGGGTGAGACTTAATTGCAAAGAAACCTCTAGCCTCTCCTGCCTCTGACCTGTAGCATGTGCTAGAAAAGGGAACTATATGAGGCTGTCACATCCTGAACTGGTTCCTGTGGAAGGACACTGCAGTATTTTTCCCTGCTGGCCTGTTGTCCAGGAATACTGCTTATTCCCTCAGTGTGAGTCTTCATCTCTTTCTACGGGGTGCACCTCTTCTCCACCAGAGCAGTTATGCAAAGGAAATACATTCTTACTTTTCCACCTGACACAGACTTTTTGCCTTAAAATGAAGGTACAGTTTTTACCCCATGTATTGGTAGAATAGAGTTACTTGTGAACTTCTTAATTTCTATGCTTTATATGTCTAAGGCTTTGAACTTACTTTTATGTGTTTGTTTTTAAAAATAACAATAAACTGATCAATCCATTTGTTACAGATCTTCACACACATATGTAGACAAAGCTTGAAATGTCTGTGTGTAGCAAATTCCTTAATGTTGTCCTTTTTAATTTTAAGGTTGTTAAAGGAGATGGGCTGGCAGGAATACAGTGAAAATGATGAAACATGTGCTCCACTAACAGAGGATGAGATGAGAGAGTTCAGAGTCATTAGAGAACAGGTAGCAGTAAGTTGATGTTTTGTTACGAACTTGTAGTTGGCTGCCCTAAATGCCTACCTTCATGAGGATCTGCAGTAATTTTGATGGTTTGGGATGCTGCTGTTTCAGTACCATTTCAGTATTACTTTTTTTGAAGAACAGTGGCTTTAAAAAGATGAGGATCAGTGCTTATTGTAGGTAAAGGCCTATTCTCAAAATATCAAGGAAAGGGTAAGAGAATGCTTCTGAGTATTTTCAGCATTGCTTGCAGTAGAATTGCACAGACTTTCCAGCTCCTTGTTTTAGCCTGAGGAAAGGGAACTTTCTTTCAAGGCTTTTATGCAGTTCCCAAGATCTGACTTTTCTCTGTTGGAAATTCAGACACATTTAATTCACCAGTAACAAAGTCTGCAAAGGCAATCTAGAATCGATTTTGTTAAATTTTATTTTAAATTAGTGTTATTTAGACCTGATGGAGTCAGTGAGGAGGAGCTGGAAAGGAAAACCTTGTGCGTTGTTAAATATGAGCATTTTTTATTTCTGTAAGTCTAGCCATACATGTATGAATTAGAGCATTTGGAATTTTAAACCCTTACATGTGTGTCTCATTGACAAGCTTCTGCACTGTGTGTGAAAATGCAGTAATTCCTTCCTTGCTCTAGAATCAGTTGTTCCCTTTCTCTAAAGTGTGTTTGACTTCACAGCTGCAACGGGTGGGCATAATGGGATACCCATTTCTCACTGCTGCTTCTCCTCTTCTGGGCCTCTTCCATATTGCAGACCCTGCCCTTCTTAGCACAGTTTTTTGCAGCACTGTGGAAAAGGGGACTGGATCACAGGAGAGGCCATGTGGGAGGAGGGATCACTAGGGCAAGACATCTGAGGAAGTGGGTGAGAAGAGGGTAAGCACAGTTGGAAGAGCTTGGATACAGGTTGGCTAGCCTTAAAATGCAGGCTTTTGGGAGAGTTTTTCTTTGTGTTTATGTATGACAGGGTAGTGCTGTGAATCTAGTGTAGACCAGAGAGGAAAATGTAGAGAGTGTTGAAATGTGGCAGATTGTTGTGTTTACCTTTTTCTTTACCTAAATACATATTGTTTTCTCATTGCAGTTACAAAAAAATGGCCTTCGGAAAACCAGCATTTTGAAAAACGGCCTGATTTGTGGTTTTAAATTTAGCCCCTGGAAAAACAGCACTTTCAGACCTGCTGTGGAGAAGGAGGATTCCGAGACGAGCAGCAGTGATACATCAGATGATGATGATGTGTGAAGACTTCTGAAACATCTATTGGAGACTGTTTTGATCTTTTTTGACTATTTTGCCTATTTTGAAATTGGGGATGTGTTGTTAAAAAATATTTTGACTATGTAGTAATGTACCCACTAGAAGAAGAACCATGCGATTTTTAACTGAAGAAAGCAAAGGATGTTGTGTTGGACATCACTGTAATTTCTTTGTAAGTGAATGTTGTAGAATGAGGGCTTGAATTGACACAGCATTGACTTTCTTCATCACTGAAGCGTTTCTGACTAGCAACATGACAATGTAATAAATCAGATTTTCTCATTTACTAATAAAAACAAAGAATTGTGTAATATCTTGCAAAGCTTCTATCTTAAAATGCCCAGCTCCGTAAGGAAAAAAGGGAGCTTGACACAGCATTTTGTCTTCATCTAGCTTGTATCTGGGGCTAGCCTGGAGCAATTTCTGTCTCTCCTGATGGCCCCTTCCCAGCCAAGGAGGAGAATCAGGAAGTAGAGAAGCCCCATGGGCTGAAAAACATATTTAATGAAATAAATCTAATACAAACACCAAGTATAAAAGCTTATGCTCAGCCTGGTCCTCAGGGTTGCGGAGGGAACAGCAGGCCAAGAGGGAGGAGCCTCAGGAAGCAGAACTGCCTCCCTCAGCCCAGCTCCCCCTTTATAACCAGCATGAAGTGAGTGGTGTGGGACCCTCCTGTGAGGGGTCGGGGTGACAGCTGCCCTGGCTGGAGTTACTGGCTGACTAGGGGTGACTAATGAATGTCCTGCCTGTCACAGCTGGCCTGTGGGGCTGTCCCACTGAAACCAGGACCTACGCAAAAGGCAATGTAGCATGTTGGCTAAAAAGGGTAAAGTGCACTAAAATGCTTTACTGTAGTTGAGCTGTTGTGTTGTTACACTTCTTGCAGACATAACTGCTGTTGAGCCATTTGTAGCACAGTCATTGCTATTAACAGACCTTGATGTTACTTACAGAACCAAATTTCTAGAACTGATGTTTAAATTGGAAGCTTTATTGGGGTATTGCAAGACCTGGTACTCTCACAGTGTGGGAAAATAAGCACTTTGGTTTTACTATTCACATGCAGAAAAATAGTTAGCCTGACTGGATTTGTCCAAATCAGGGAAAAAAAAAAACAACCCTGAATAAGAGAGTATCATCCCACTGCATAGCATTGAAGGGTATTGTTTAAAATGTAGTGAGTTTTGTTTGCATTTATGTTAATGTACTCTGGCAGCAGTGACTGCCTTTTGGAATGAGGTAAAAGTATTTTCATCGCTAGATTATATCAGCAGAATATCTATGCAATAAGCACCTGTTTTGCTTACTTAGTGTTAAACTTTTTCTTTTTGATCACACTTAAAAAATAGTGTATTACAGTTTCATTTATTTTAGTTCTTTCAATATTTTCCAGAGGGTTGTACAAACTATGGGGCATTAATTCATAAGCACAGGTACTCTTGGTGTTGTCCCGTACATTTATGTTATAGTTTATGTATGTATTTAGGTACTCCCCCTTCAATATATTTTTGATTTTACTTTCTTACAGTAACTAATTTGCCATTTAGAACTCTAAAGAAAAAATATTTATAAGGCTGGGATTTTGACCATATTTAACTTCTTAAGGAAAAAATATTTTTAATAAGATGGCATCTGTTGATTTTGGGCCAAAGATGATTGATTGATTGATTTTTTTTTTTTTTCCCCAACTAGTTTAAACAGAGACTTTAAGAGATCACTTTTTGTCTTGGAACAAGCATGCAAATGTTGACATAGTTAATTTTGTTGTAATTAATTGAAACAAGCCATTTTCTTGTCTAAATTTAGGAGGCTAAAAATGTTTCTTTTTAGTAAAGAAAAAGCTGTTCTGTCAGTAATGAAGTCTTTCCTGACTGTATACCTTACACACCTTTCTCCTTCCTCTTTCCTCCTTTGGTTCTCTTTACTAACTTTTAAGACCTTGGTGTAATCTACTCCACATCCAACCAACAGGATCTTCTGCCTGTCATAATTAGTGGTATGTGAATCCTAAATTTCTATTACTAAGTTAATTTTTTTTGCCTTGGTATTTCTTCAAGTGGGATGTAGACTTTTTTTCCTCTGCTTTATTCAGTGTAGTAACAAGTGTTGCCTCTGTAATTAACCTTTTGGGGAGATACTGCACTTACAGAATAATTGTGGTATGCTATGTGTGTAGATGCGGGAAACACAGAGGTTGTAATTAAGAAAATTCTCTTTAGAGAAAGTAGAATTACCAGGAATACTTGGTACTTCTGTTTTGCTAGTTTATGCCTTGAAAGTGGTAGCAGAAGCACCGTTATAGTGAGCTGTTATTGTAGAAGGTAACAGGAATTTAGCAGTTTTTTTGCTTTGTGGAATGAAATGCTTTTATAGCCTTTGTAAGTTCTTAAAAGTGTGTGGCTTCACTTGTGTCTGCTTTGTTGTCTGTCCTGGCTCTCTTCATGTGACAGAATTACTCTGTATTCCTACTACACTGTATTTGCCTTTCTGAAGCCTGGTGTGTTTGATACTGTGATTTCATGTTATGCAGGCCCGTAGCCTTAGCCAACTGATGCCTGTGGATTCAGTTGTAGTCCTACACAGAGATCCGCTCTGCTAGTTCAGAGACGTGTCAGTCTGTGTAGCCCTAGGTTAAATGGTTATCTGCTGCTGTTAGTTCAGTTTTGTCCTTCACTGCAGTATGGAAGTGGAGAAACTTTGATATTTCCACTGAGGAACTGGATTGCCGTATCTTGTATTTACTTACAGCAAAGCTGAGTGGAGCGTTGGCCCTTTGCCCTCACCCCTTAAGAAACTCTTTAATCACTTAATGAAGAACTCAGTTTTCTGTTGAAGTTTTGGGTTTTATTTTCCTGGGAAATGTCACTTGAAAGAAAGTTAGGTTTTCATATTTTACTTCCATAAATTGTATTAAAACAGTATCTTATGCTATCCCTCTCCTCTCCCTTTTGTTCAGTACTTGAGGCTGTAAAGCAGAACGAAATGCGGTTCTCTAGTATGCAACAATGTGACTTTTTCCATCTTTGTCTGTCATCTAGAGTGACCAGAAGCCTTCCTCACTGTCTTCTACAGGGCCTTTTTCTCTCTTAACTGCTAAGAGAAGCTAGTTAGCTCTCCTGAAAGAGTGTTAATTACAGTAAAGTTGTCCTTTGATGCATATTGGACCCAGTCAAGATTCTGAAGTAGATTTTTGCTGCTTGTCATCTTTGAGAAGTGTTACAAAGTGTGAAGGAAATAGATGTTTCTTGTCCTAGGCAACTGCCTGGAGGGGAGGCAGTAGTCAGCTTTAGTTATCATAGGGACTTCAACTATTATGTTTCTTCTTTAAAGGATACTTGTCCTTCAGTAGATACATTTAAACTGTTGGCTGCCAGAAACTGGAAGGAGAGTTTAGTAAAGGATGTCTTTGTTTTTCTCTGTTTTGTGTTTGCTGCTAGGCAGTGGCTGAAGCAGTTTACTCAGCTGCAGGAAACTTTTGGTCTGATTAAGGATTATTGCTGTTATACACTAAGAATTACTGGTTCATTAAGATGATAAATGTGCTGGCTAGGTGGTCAGCTTTCCTCATGTCATTATTCATAGCCATCAGTGACTGGTATTGCACACTGAGGTTTGTTTAATTCCCTGGATCTCTCTCCAGCCTTCACTGGAGGTAGCTGGCAATGCGTTTACTAACCCAGCACTGGCAGCCGTTTGCAAGGCAGTCTTGCACTGTGTGAGGCATGGGTGTGCAATAGAAACTCTCTTCTGTCTCTACAGGTTTGCACTTGCTCAGAGGTTTTTAAGTGATTTCTGGAGTCTGTGCCTTAGTGTGTTGCCATCTGGGAAAGAACTTCAGACAGACTGAAGAAAAATTCCTATCTTCAGCAAGTTGGTCAGCAGAGTGTACTGCTCTGCTACTGAATTCAGTGCCTACCAAAGCCTGCTTCCATTGCAGTTTCTTATGCAGATCTGATAATCTGATGGAGATGTGAGATCACACTGGGTCTGTAGTGGCATGCACTTCTTAAATCCCTACAAAGATACCTGAGAGTATGTTGCTATCTAGGCTTCATTCTGCATTCATCTTCCTTGGACACATTCTTAGTATGCAGACATTTATTCCCCTTGTAATAGGATGATTGTTACAAATTACGTTCCACACTTGATGGCAAATACTTATTTACTTTCCTATCCTATCCAGGTCAAAGATACACCTTGGAATGGGAGGGAGTAATTTCGGCAATTGGTATGACTGGTCATGTCCAGAGAAGCATCAGCACATGAGGTTGAGAGAGCTTGGGTCAGTGTGAGAGAACCCAGGTTCCCCTTAGGAAGTGTGGGGAGCTGAATGGTTGTGGTGGTGCTGAGCGAGGTGTTGGGAAACTAAGGAGAGCAAACTCCTTCCTCTCCACCAGAAAGCAGTCTGACTTGAGAACTGCTGCAAGCAATTCCAAACACTTGAAAGATGAGCTCGAAGCTGCCTTGTGGCCTGAGCTATTGGTTTTGCTGGATTACCTGACTGGCTATGTGTTGTCATAGAATTGTAGAATGTGTTGGGTTGGAAGTTACTGTCTTCTAAGCATATAGATCCTGAAGCAGGCTTCTTTGCATCTGATACCAACAGACAGCTCCTGGTCTGCACTGAAGCCAGACAGTATTCTCTGTTGCCTTAGTGTTCTCACAGTTGGGGTGGCAGAAAGGGATGAAGCTTTTCCTCCTATCTATTAGTCATTGTCACCGTTTGACTCAGGTCCAACAACAATGCTCTTGATTCCCTCCCCCCCCACCCAGGTAGGGAAGGAGAGAGAGAAAAAGAGACTTGGCTGGATTGAAAACTAAACCACACAGCTTTAATTAAACACTAATGATTTAAGAAAATATATACAATTATATACAGATATGTTCAGGTATGTACAAGAGCCTCTCACCTCCCCCCACCCCCAGCAACTTCTACAGAACTCCCCTGAGCTGAAACAGTTCCGAGAAATCCTGGAGCTGCTGCTGGAGAAAGCGGAGAGTGATGAGGGTCAGGAGAGCTTGAGCCTGGGGGTCGATGGTGATGGATGGACGGAGTCCTGCCTGGACACCGGCCATGGACGGGAGAGAAGGGAAGAAGAAGAAAAAGGTGGGAAGTTGTCTTCTGTGATCTCTGACCTTCCTCTGAGCTTATGTAGATACATGGAATGGAATATCTCTGGCCAATTTTGCTGTCTGTCTGACTCAGCCTCCTGCGGGGGGGGGGGTCATAGATCTCCCCGTAGTGTCTGAGCTGGCAGAGTGAAGGTGTGAGCCTGAAGACCCAGCAGTTACAAAAACATTCTTCTGTCTTTATCAGCTCTAGCTAGAGCACGTTGTTGCTAGTTAAAAGAAAGCTTACTGAAGGAAAAAAAAACAATAAAAAGGAAAATTGGCTTCATCCTGGCTCAAACCGGGACAGTCATACAGCCAATAGCATGACATGATGTGCAGCTCTGATCCTGCTCATTCTAGTATGGTGACTTTGGTACTGTGGCTTCCTCTCAGTTCTTACGTGTTGTTCTATGTGACAGCTTGATGTCTAGAAGCTCTGTGCTATTCTCTCTTTGCATCTTCCATCTCTAATCGATTCCTGTTGCAAGACTGCTGAAGTGGAACTATCCTTAGCAAGTTATTGAGCATCCTGTCTGAGCTTGAGTGATTGCACTGTGAGCAGATGAAAAATGATGGAGCTTTGAGTCATCTGGCATACATGTGCACATACACAATTTGAATGTGATAGAAGGGGACATTATAGCATTGTTAGCAGTAACTTGTTTTCTATGCTTGCCAATTGTACCAGTTGGTGTTCTTGGTGTCTCTTGAAATGAGTAGAATGTTCTTTCTTGCCCAGGATATACAGAACTGAATCAAGCCATTGTTTATGATAAACTGTAAGTACTTAGTCACCAAAAGCTGAGAAATACTTTGCATTGGAAAGCTGTTTCAAAAAAGAAGCTTGAGTATAAGTGTAAATTACACGGATATTTTATTAGGTCCTCACAGGAGCATTTGCATCAGATTTTTTTTCACTGTCCACCTTCAAAGTGAGCATGCACAAATAATCTTTGTACAGAATAAAAATACTTTCTTAGTTGAGGCTAAGGTCCCTTCCAACCCAAACCGTTCTATGAAATAGTTATTCTGAAAATGCCATGTGGAAATATCTTAGTATTCCAGTCAAACTGTAAATTAGAATAATTCAATTTTTAGTCTGTTGTTTGATGAAACTGCTGAAAAATGAACACATTTTTGCAGGTGGAACTGGTGATAACTGGCTGTGGTTATAGTAACTACCTTATGCTTTCACTGTAAGGATCTGTTCTCAGTTACTTAACTGCCAAATACTTAATTTTCTTGGACCAGTTTATTGTGGCTGACCAGGTCACTGGGGCTGCAGCTGTAGGGTGGCAGAACCCAGCAGGTAGGCTGAAGGCAGCTAAAACTGGGGAGAATTCAGTGGCAAATGAAGGGACAGAAATCCCAGTGGCAAGAATAAATGGGAGCAAACAGGAGGGGGCACAAGATTGTAATTCTGAAAATAATGTGTTTCTATCCAGATCATGTATCTGAAAGCCAGAGTCTTGTCTTCTCCTTCCAGTGAAGTGTTCCAGTCTCTGTGGCTTGTCTTGTGTTAGAAGATTACAGCCAACATTTGCTGTATGTGATAGTCTCAAATTATGCAGTTGCTTTGTAAGAAAGTAAAAATCTTAGATGGTTCATGTAGAGGTTTGATGTGGTTCCTTATTTCTTTTATCTGATTTTACATCTTTTGCTTTGTGTTGAGAGAACACAAAACTGGTTGGAACACAGTAGGTTTAACAATAATCAGGCAAGATGCTGATTTTCATGAATGCTTCTGAAAATTTTTATCTGAATCTTGCTAATTTATTTTCTTGAAAAAAAATGAACCATACTGTGGGGTAACCACAAAGATAGGAAAGTAGGTTCATGTTGGTGAAAGACTCTGTATCAGAGGCACACTTATGAGGAAGGGAGAAGTTCTGTATTTTGGGCACAGTGTGGATGATGTGTTAAACAGGTAAAAACAAAATACTGATTAAGGCAGGTGTCCTGCCAGATGAGTGGTATGTGCTTATGCAATTAAAGGCTAACAAGTTAATACATGTCTGCAAGGGTTTGAAGGTTGCATAGGCTTGTGTTTCCTAGCCAGGTTCTGTAGTTCTTATCTTGCAAGTGCTTGACCTTAATTTCATTTAAATACCTTTCTTTTGCTGCTTAACAAAGGTGGTCCTAATGTTAGAATAGTTTCCTGTTGTATGAATGGGAAAATTAAGATTTGAAAAGGGATTTAAAAAAAGCTGGAGCTTCTGTAAAATGTGTAAGAGATTTTAGGAGCAGACACAGTCCTGTGGGTGAGGATTAGGATATCTTTCAAGTAACCTGGAGTGTAGAAGTGCCCTGAGTTACACTGTGCTTCACTGCTGGAGTAGGGCAGGAGTGGGGAGGCTCTCCATGGAGGTATGTCTGATATTTACTGAAATACAAAAAAATATGCACAGCCTGGCTTAACTCATGCATTCATCACAGCTGAGTAGCTACAGTGTAGGTTTGGCACCTTTTGTGGTGCAAAAACTGTGAGCTAGTAGCAGAAATAGAGGCCCAGAAGCTGCCTCACTTGGGCTGAGGGAGCACGATGTACACCAAGAGACCAGACAGTAGAACTCCCTGGCTTCTCCCCCTAGATGCCCAGTGGCAGGTGGCAATTCCAGCTAGAGCGGGCTTCAAGGAATGAGGGTGGAGAGATAAGGCTGGAGCAGAAACTGGAAAAAAATTTCCAAGGACGTAGTAACAACAAAGGTTGAAGAGGACTTTTCAGAGGCATGGCTTTTGAGGCTGGGCAATAGAAAGGCTCAGTGTTTAGCAGAAACAGCTAAGTAAAATTAAGAATGGGCGGCTTGGCTCTGCTGAATACAGGAGCTTCAGCAGTGCTGCAGTCATGGATCAGGAGCGGCTCCTTTCCTCCCACGTGGCCCTGAGCTGTGTGGTGGGGCTGAGTGAGCAAATTGGCCTCTGGCGGAGAGCACTGAGGGTGGCCAGTGAGGTCTTGGTGCTGCACTGACTGCAGGAGCAATGGGTGCCATGTGGGTGGGTCTCAGCAGGGCTTGGGGGGCTCAGAAACATGCTAAGCTGGAGGGCTTCTTAGTGCAGTCAGTACTTGGTGCCAGCAGCAAAGACCTGCAAACTGGTAAGTTGGTGCTTTAATGGTGTTTAAGCCCTGTCAAGTAGTAAAATTGGAAGCAAGCAGTGGAAATGTGGGTGAAACAGCTCTGGCTGAATGGTGAGTTGCTGGGCAGTGTCTGAAGGATGTGTGTGGATGCAGGATGCATGGGAGGTGAGCAGAAAAGCCCAGTTCTGTAGCTGCTTCACTGTTAACTGTTAAAAAATTATAAAACCCCATCTCTGCTATGTGGAGCAACTGTGTTGGGATTTGCCAAACAAAGATGAGCAGACTTAATGAACTAATATGTAGAAGGGCTCAACAAAGAAGAAACATTTTTTATTGCTTTTGAAACAATGGCTGTTTTGGCAAAGCTGCAGGGTGTCAGGGGTCAAATACTGTCTTGGCTTTACTGGGAGGTGAGGGGGATGATCCAGGGTGGATGGTGAGCAGGACAAGCCTTTCTCTGCTTGGCATGCAGGGAGCCCTGTAGGTACAGCATGTGTGGACCAAGGAAGGCTATTCCATAACATCTGTCCATGTTAGTGGTGCCCAGCTGCAGCAGTGTTCTGGCTGCTGTCATCATCAGGTATCAATGTATGTGGAATTAATGGTTATGTTTGTGGCTGGCTTTCATGGTCTTTAATGGTGTGGTGAATAGCAGGTGGGCTCAGAGTGTGGGGAGGGCCTTGCTGCCTGGGTGTCCAGCTGTACTCGCTGCTCTTGAGTAAGTTATTGTTCCCAGGAACTTCTTCAGTATGAACTTGATCCTCATGCAAAACTCACCTGTGACTGGCACCTGGATGGTATCATCTCTGCTTCATGCAAGTTATGCTTGACGACACAGGGGTAGATAGGTCACATTATTTTTGGCTTAATTTGGCAAGGCTGTAGGTTAATATCAGTCCTTGGCCAGGCGAGGTGACCTTCCTCTCCAGCTGCTTGACCAGTGCCTCTGTATGGCTGTCCATCAAGGCTGTGTTCTGGGCCTTAGCTCTGTGCAAGATGATGCAAGTCTGGGCTTTGGGGCAGCTCTAGTGACCATGGTGTGTCCAGAGAGAACAGGGATGAGCTGCTGATGATTGTTTTTGAAATATCTGATCCCCAAGAGGAAGAAGCTGCCCAACATTGTGTGGCCCAGACCTCAAAGCTATTGACAGCAATGACCTGAAATACCAACATGACAGGAATAAAAGTGAATGGCAACACATGCTTTTCCAAGAGAACAAACTTCCCAATGAATGGCCTGATTTCCATTTTTTACTTTTAAATAATATCTTCTGACCATTTCATTCTTCACTTCCATTCCTAATTATTGGTATCTTGTGTTTCTCAATTTTTCACTATCTGTGGGTTCTCATAGCTGCTTGTAGCTTTTGCAGATCTTAACTGTAGAACATCTTTAAGGTATAACCTGTTCTGCTCATGTATCAAGATTCTTCACTGGTAATTTTCTCATCTACCCAGCTCTTGAGTCAGCAGCCTCATCTGTGGCCTCAGCACCATCCTGCCCCACCTGTCTCAGGGTGGTGATGCACAGGTTCTTCTCCCATCTTTGGTTTCTTCCAGGTATCTCCTTCTCCTGATTACATGAAACATGTTTTTGAGTGCCCTGCAATGTAGACACTCCCAATCAGTGCGACACTTTTCATTTGGCTTCAAGAGGACAGAACCTGTCTTTGGCCAGTGACGCTGGATTGTGTCACCCATGCAGTCAGATTTGAAAAAGGCATCCTTATACTGTCTTCCATTGCTGTCTCTGGAGGATGGTGAAATGTTGTTATAAACTTCCTTACTAGAGTTTTTGTCTGACCTGCTCTCCCCTTAACTTCCAAAGTGAAATGAAGGAAATGAAGAACCTTGGAAACTCGGAACTCTGATCTCTGCCTTGCTCTTGGATGGTATTGCATGTGAATTGTCTCTCCCATCCATCTTTTGTAAGCAGTTTTTCCCAGTGTCTGTGCATTGTGTGGTACCTTAAAGTTCTGGCACTGTATCTATGGCTTCTAAAAAGTACTGTAGTGCAAATTAAAAGATTTGCTCAGACTCATAGGAACACTAATCACAACATTCTTCCTGATTTTTTCAAAACAATAAGACGTCTTATGTTGTTCACTCTAGTGCTGCTGAGAGCTCTGGCATCCCATTAGCTCACATCTAGGTGAGTATTAGCTGTCTATCAACATCTTTCAAGCAGAAGGAAGGTTTCAAGCTGCGATCATGCCTGTGGGCTGTAGGAACCAGAAGAGGGTGCTGGAGATCTTTGGCTGTCTGATCTCTTCCTGCTGTACTCCCAGATTTTGTGCAACTATTATTAGTTAATCTGTTTCTCTAAAGTAGTGTAACTAAGTACTCTAGGTTTTCTTGACACTTTACTATACCGGCCCCTACATGCAGAGACAATTGTATTGTTCATAGAACTGCTCTATCTTGGTATATTTTGTGACTATACTAATGAAATGACTGAAATAACTGCCTGTCATAGGTTGGAGTTTAGCTGTACATGTTCATAAGCAGAACAGACTGCATATATAGGTATGCTGTAAATCAAAGAAGGAAAGACAGTTCTGTTGTACTTCTAGCTACATACTCAGTGCATACACAAACATTTCTTCAAAGAAAGATGGAGATAAGAACTCCCCTGGACTAAATCTCCTGTTTGAGGATTGTTGCTTGCATTCCTGGGCTTCAGTGATGCTGCCTGAAAACTTTGCAGTTGGGTTTGGGGAAGGCTGATGTTTCTCAATCAAAACTTGGCCTCTTTTCAGAAGTGACTCTATCAGTGTTCAGTGTTCACAATAGGGCAGACTTTGCTTTGCTTAAAAAACCCAGCAGTTAAAATGGACAACAGGAAAAGTCTCATTCTGATTCTGCCCATCACAGGAAGTTGACACTAGAGGAAGAAAAGGTTGAGGCATGTTCTCATTTACTTATTTGCAGCTAGACTGCTTCTTGTCAGAGTTGGGAAGAGATGCCTTTTTAAAGTCTGCAACATGCAGGTCACTTAAAAGGAGTTTTTTTTTTTCCACTGGGTATTTATAAGAAGTTTTCTTTCTCCTGCACTGCGGTTCTGATGCTGATGCATGCTTCTTGGAAATGAGCCATGAGCACTTATACCAAGTTTTGGTGGCTTTTGGACAAAATCTTCAAATCTAGGTAACTAAAGTGAAGCACCTTTATTTTGAGATGCAATTGCCTAATTTTTCAAAGATAGGTAGCAACTCCATTCCTCTTCATCAGTGAGAGTAACAGATGCTGTGGTTGAAAACAAAACTTCATGACTGGGTTTAAACTAGATTTTAGACTGGGCTTAGACTTAATTAACTAGAACTTTTTTTTTTTTTTTTTTTAAACTGTCCGGACCTAAAGGAATTAGTAAATAAAATGTGTTAACGTGCTAGCCTGTGTGTGGGATGTGAGGTGATACTCTGCTTCTCTTGCTCAGGTAAGAAGACAAGGCTTCTCAGTAGTTTCTTCTGCTGTCACACAAATTGGGTAAGAGATGCTGCAGGTGTTTTCATCCTGGGTTAAATGCTACCTATATCCTTGGTTCTGTGTTTGCCATTGTGGGCACATCCCCCTGTCTTAGGGAACAGAGATGTGTGGAGTTAGAAAGCTGCTTCAGGATTTTTATAAATAAAATTCAAAAGTCATGTATTTACACAGTACAGAGCTCTTTTACAGTAAGACAACTGAAGGAGAAGAGTCTAGCTTTTATGCTGGAACTGGTCCAAGTGAAATAAAGCTGCCTCCTGCTGTCTCCAGGTTCTTGGAAAACAACAGCAGTTGTTCATCCAATAGGGGAGAAATAAATCCACAGGTCTAATTCTTGTTACTTCTGTAGTACAGGAATTATTCCCGCATTTGCCCACACCTTGGCTTGAGCTAAGGTGGTAAGATGCTCATGAGTTTTTGTTATATCTCTCTTGCAAGCCTTCACTTTGTTCCCCATTTAAATCAGGGCCTGGATTTTCAGTCCTTTCAAAAAACCCACACAAAACACACCTTCAAATAGTCATTTAAAAGAAGCCCTATGCCCTCGTCTTTCACCAATCCTTCAATCAATCTTTTGCCTTCTAAGAAGGGTTTAGTTATTTCTGTTCTCCCTTCATTCTGTAGCAATGTCATGAAATGTTTCAAGGCTAAGGAATTCTCCTGATTGTGCCAGAGGCACAGCAGGTTCCATCTTTCACAGATTGGTGATTACAGCTGCACAAGATGGGGTGTGCATGCTGCTGTAAGAAGGCAGTAGCCAGCTCAAGTCAGAGCTGTGAGGCAGAAAAAAATCTGAGACGTCCAGTCCCATAAAATTATTTCCATTGCCTGTAACACAGACCCAAGTGATTCCTTTTTCCATGAATGCACATTTTGTAGCCTATCTTGCTCTACAGGTAAAAACAGAATACATAAAACATACCAAAATGTGAACATTCAGGCTGCAAGGGCAGTAAGTTTTTGAGTGAAGACACTGGGTGTACTCGTCACCCTTTTCTAGAGGAACTGGACAATTAAGCAAGCTGAAATGTAGAAGAACTGAGCCACCATCTCTTAAATGTCACCATATGACCTAACACCACGTGATACAGTATGTTTTGGAGATAAGAGTTTTAAGTAGGAAATGTACTTTTTTTTTTTCAGCTGAAGATTTGAGAATTTTTTGCTAAACATTTTTTAACATTCTGTTGGAGTTTGAAATCTATTAAAAAATCAAAACTGTAGATTGCAGGTTTGCTGATTTTAAATACTTACCTCAGAGAAAACTCTTTAAAACGAATGCATGTGTGTGTGTGCATATGCATATACCTTTAATTTTTAAGCTGTGTGAGAACTCCAAGAACAGATCTTGCTTTGGTCCTTAGTTTCTTTATGAACTCTCTCATTTTCTGTGGACTGTTTCATTTTTCCTACTTTCCCTGTTAAAGGACACACTGCTCAGAAGCTTACAGCTGTTGTTGTTATAGGCACTAAGGTCCAGGTATGCAAAGATACCCTGCAGTAACAATATATGCAGGTTTGCTGAAGGTGTCTGGTTTGGAAAAACATGAGGAAGGAGGTTCAGAGGAGCATCCAACTGCAGCATGTGCTGCCTTGTGTAAGCAGAACGTATCCTTGTCCTCCACCCAGGCTGGGGCTACTTCCAAGAGTTATAACAAGTTAGTTTCTGTGTTTGTTACTGATTGAAACCTTGCCTCAGCAAAGCAAAATATAAACTCTGCTGAGGCTTGAGTGCTCACAGGTTGCTTTTCAAATGTGGTAGGCAAGGACTGAATAAATCTGAGTGAGGACCTGGAAGAGCAAATTAGGGGTAACCATGCCGTCTCCGTCCTGTGCTGCCTCTTCAAGAACCCGAAGGTGGCACCTGTGCCAGTGGATAGCTCTTGTGCTGGTCACTGTAATTTTTCAGTATATACTAAACCACATTGTAACTTTTAAACTGTTCTCTGCCAAGTGATGAGGCCGGTCTCTCCCTCTTCCATGTTTTTCCCAGACATGAGGAGCACTACAGGGCATGAAGCTGTCACTGGGTGTCACTTGTGAGGTCACAGGATCACAGAATTGTTCCAGTTGGAAAAGATGTTTAAGAATGAGTCCAACCATTAACCTAATTCGACTGAGTCCAGTGCTAACCATATTCCTAAGCACCACATGTAAATGTCTTTTAAACACCACCAGGAATGGTGATTCAACCTGCACCCTGGACAGCCTATTTCCAAAGTATAATAACACTTTCAGTGAAGAAGTTTCTTCTAATATCCAATCCAAACCTCTCCTGTCACTACTTGAGACCTTGTCCTCTTATCCTCTTACTGGTTACTAGGGAATCACAGAATCAGAGAGGCTGGAAAAGACCCTTAAGATCATCAAGTCCAGCCTATGACCTAACACCACCGCATCAGCTAGACCATGGCACTAAATGCCACATCCAGTCTTTCCTTAAACACATCCAGGGATGGTGACTACACCACTTCCCTGGGCAGTACATTCCAATGCCTCATCACCCTTTCCATGAGGAAGTGCTTCCTAATATCCAGCCTAAATATCCCCTGGTGCAGCTTTAGGCCATGCCCTCTCATCCTGTCACTAGTTGCCTGGGAGAAGACCCTGACCCACACCTGACTATAACCTCCCTTCAGGTAGTTGAAGAGAGTGATAAAGTCCTCCCTGAGTCTCCTCTTCTCCAGGCTAAACAACCCCAGCTCCCTCAGCCTATCCCTACAAGACTTTCCCTTTACTCCTTTCCCCAGCCTTGTTGCTCTCCTCTGGACCTGCTCCAGCACCTCAATATCCTTCTTGAAGTGAGGGGCCCAGAACTGCACACAGTACTGGAGGTGAGGCCTCACCAGTGCTGTGCACAGGGGGAGAATTACATCCCTCCTCCTGCTGGCCACGCTATTCCTGATACAAGCCAGGATGCCATTGGCCTTCCAGGCCACCTGGGCACACTGCTGGCTCATGTTCAACTGGTTGTCAGCCAGCACTCCCAGGTCCCTCTCTGCTGAGCTGCTCTCCAGCCACTCTTCCCCCAGTCTGTAGTGCTGCCTGGGGTTATTCTGTCCAAAGTGCAGGACCCTGCACTTGGTCTTGTTGAATTTCATGCCCTTGGCCTCAGTCCATTGATGCAGCCTGTCCAGGTCCCTCTGCAGCTTCTTCCTGCCCTCTGGCAGATCGACACTCCCTCCCAGCTTGGTATCATCCATACATTTACTAAGGGTAAACTTGATCCCTTCATCCAGATTGTCAATAAAGATGTTAAATAGTACTGGGCTCTCTACTGATCCCTGGGGGACACCGCTGGTCACCAGACACCAGCTGGATGTAGCTCCATTCACCATCACTCTCTGGGCCTGGTCATCCAACCAGTTTTCAACCCAGCGACGGGGGCACCTGTCCAAGCTGTGGATTGCTGGCTTCTCCAGGAGGATGCTGTGGGAGACTGTGTCAGAGGCCTTGCTGAATTTGAGGGAGAAGATGAAATTGATCAGGCAGGACCTTCCTTTTCTAAACCCATGGTGGCTGGACCTGATCACCTGGTTGTCTTTTACATGCACTTGATGGCACTCAGGATGATCAGTTCCATAACCTTGCCAGGCACTGAGGTCAGGCTGACAGGCCTACGATTCCCTGGAAAGACCTTCTGGCCCTTCTTGTGGGTGCGCATCACACTGACCAAACTCCAGTCATCTGGGACCTCCCCAGTCAGCCAGGACTGGTGATAAATGATGGAGAGCATCTTGGCCACTTCTTCCACCAGCCTCCTCAGCACCGTAGGATGAATCCCATCTGGAACCATGGACTTGTTGGGATCTAAGTGACACAGCTAGTCCCTAACTACTTCCTCCTGGATTACAGGAGGGGGATTCTGCTCCCCATCCCTGTCAACCAACTCAGGAGACCAGTTGCCCTGAAGTTAACCAGTCTTTTTGCTAAAGTCTGAGGCAAAGAATGTGTTAAGTACCTCAGCCTTTTCCTTGTCCTCTGTTACTATGTTCCCTCTCATCTAATAAAGAATGGAGATTTTCCCTGGCCCTCCTTTTATTATTAATGTATTTACAAAAGCTTTTTTATTGTCCTTTAACAGAAATAGTCAGATCAAGTTCTAACTAAGCTTTTGCATCTCTAATTCTCTTTCTGCTAGGGGCAAGAGACCGACCCCCACTGTCATGGTAGCCACATACATACAGTGCAGGACCAGTGGTTTCAATTTTCAGGACTTTTCAAAAAGGTCTTTTTTTTTTTTTCCTCCTGAAATATGTGATTTGTATTCATGTTTGAGGGTAATTTGGCTTACTATGCAAGGGAATCAGAGGCAGTCTTCCCAAATGTCTAAAAACCACAGTGTGTTATTAAGAAACAGAAAGCTCTACTCACACAGTGTTTGTACACACAGATTAATATATTCTGGGGTTAAAGTGAACACTTAGTTCAATAAACTCATCATGTTTGTTGGTTTTATAGACCTTGCAATGTGCATGATTTTACATTTGGGAAACAAAAGCAACAATCAGCAGCTCTTGGCTTTCATGTATCAAATGTTTTTAAATGGAATGCAAATACCCTTTTGTAATATTTAGCTTTGGGTTGACATTATTTATTGTATTATTTCCTAAACATCAATGCTGGTCACATCAATAAAATAAAGAGTAGGGACAAAATAATTTTTTTTTTTTTTAATCACTGTTGTTGTACCTGCAGCTGTTAAAACTTCAATTTCTTCCCTGTTTATTGGGCAATGAAAGTAACTCGCTTCATGTCTTACTGATTTTGAGCACTTTCATGTTCATATTTGAGCAATTTTCACTTTTGTTTCTGGATCACTCTAGTATTACTACAGATAGATTATGTAAACTGCAAAGCTCCTATGTGCCAGAGTAAAATTTGACTTTCAGTCATGCACAGGCAGCTTGATTAGGCCATTTTTCTTTTCAGCTCCTCAAGAAAATATTTCCATTCCTACTGGGATCTTTACTAAAACTATATTTGTATAGAAATTAAAGATTTTCTTGGACCCAACAGCAGCTGACAGTGTTTGTCTAAGTATGCTGAACTAAGTTTTCTGAGTTTTAAAATATTTTATTCTGGTTCTGTAATCCACAATAAGAGCAGTGGATGCACTTGGTCATGTTGTAATTTTTAGGAATTTTATAGGTAGCTGACCTAGAATTATACAAGTTATGCAAGTCTTCATGAGGAACTGACAGATTTTAAGATCCTACAGCATCACAGAATGGTGGTGGCTGGAAGGGACCTATGGAGTTCATCTTGTCCAACTTCCTTGCTCAAGCAGATTGCCCAGGATAATGTCCAGATGGCTAATGTGCATCTCCAAGTGTAGTCAGTGGGTTTAAATTAATCAAGATGACTGCTGCCTGCTGAGGTAACCTGAGCGTGGACTGCCATGGGATAGCTCCACCTTCTGCTGGAGAACCATCTCCAGGGCAGTGCCACCTGGGCTTCTCTCTGTGGTTGTTCCAGCCACTTGGGGCTGTGTGCTGTCACAGCCTGGGTGTGGATAATTTAAGCAGCTGTGTTGGAGCTGCGTGTGGCCCCAGCATTGTGTTGAGCTGTTGTACAGCCAGTGTGAACCATGCTATAGGATGCTGAAACCCACTGCACCCCAGCACCGAGCTCTGCTCTCAGAGCTGTCTCCCTGCAGAAGAGAGGTGATGTTTAGAGCTGTCAACCCATCCCACTACTTGGGAGATTTTCCCTCTTCTTGCTGCAGTAGGGACAGTGTGAAAGCACACACCTGCCCCAGTTATTATTGTACACAGAAGCCTGCAAAGCCTGGCTGTTGCTCTGCCAGAAAAAAAAGTGGTGCTGGGGAAGAGTTCATCCCTAACACTGGCTTGTACCAGTATCTGCGGCTGCCTCGCTGAGCCTTTGGGGCTTGGTAGTTGCTAAATAGCCACTGACAGCAGAGAGCTGCTCGTGTTCACTGCTGACTGTCCCCTGTTGTTATCACCAGCGTAAAAGCACACAGAACCGAGCAAGGGAAGCAAACTGGAAGTGAAATGGATAGGAAGGCAAAGAACAGGTTTTTCTTTGTCTTTCTTCAGGGTTTGTAGGAAAAGTTTTAAAAGGCCTGAATACCTGGCAACTGTCCACCACAGAGGTTGTCCTTTTGCAGATTAAACTGGCCTCCATGGTCTAGATACTGGATAATACTCTGTTGTCAGGAGTGTGAGAATTAATCTTTAGGGAGGAGTTAGTGGGGAGAGGGAGAGAAGGAGGAGAAATGATCCTTGGAAAGAACTAACCCATGTCCATAAAGACTGTTCCGTGTGCTGACGTGATCACTTTGAGATTATGGAGAAAAGATGGATGTCTCTTGGATTATTTCAGGTTCTCAGAAGTTTAACTCCAAATACTGCAATGTTTTTGGCAAGACAAATAAATGAGTGGATATTTAGGAAAGCAAATAAAATAAAAACAAAATCCTTCTGAAGTTTTGGAAGACGCCTATGAATAGTTGGAATCAGCAGCAGGTGAAAAACTGGTGTGTTAGTGGTAGTGTCAAAAGACCTGGTAATATCAAACACTCTTCAAAGAGGGGAGAGCTAATGCCCTCAAACAGCTTGCAATCAATTATTCAGAGCCTAACTCCTTTGCATTAAAAGCATAGAAGGATTTTGTGTGCAAGATGTGCCTTTGCTTGAAAGCAGCACTAATGTCTTACCTGAAGTACTGAATATTATACAAAGAATAGAAGTGCAAAGTAACTGGGAGGAGATACTGTGTGCTGTGTACTGCCCTGCTTTGCAGAGAGAGCTCCATCCTTGTGGCTGGCTTGTTGTACCATGAGCTGTTACTGAGGAATGTTGCCAGGTAAATTGGCCTGTGTACTCCTGTGTATTTATTATTCCTGCTGTTCCTGTTCCAATGGCTTTTAACTTGCTCAAATAGTAGTTCTAGCACCCTTCCTTCTGGTTTCCAGCATCACTCTGGCCAACAGCCCTGTGGTAACTCAGCTACATACTCTGGTTTATAAAGCTTATAAACCTTTTCACAATGCAGGTAAAATTGTGATAAAATATTTCTCCTTATTAAAACATACTCATAAGATTGAGCAGTTTTCATATTTTTCTAAGCAGTCCTTACTATAATGTTGACAGTTGCACAGTGGTAGATTAAATATCACTGTAAGATGGCTCTATTTTATATAGCAGTGGAATGGAGTGGAAAACAAGCAGCAAGTTATTTTCCCAGCCATGCGGTCCTTCCTCTCTGCTGCCATGCACTCCTTGAAAACAGGTCAGACTTTCCCGAATCACTACTTTTTGTGGACCTCTTTGCAATCTGGGTAGTCTTGCACAGAACTGCTAGTATTAATTAAGCCAGCAAGAAAAGGAAAGATCTGAGTTTCTAGGGGCTAAGGTGTAGAAGAGATGAAAAACAGACATGTGGCATTTTTTCTAATATACATGTATTTGATGCTCTGAGCACTCTGTAAGGGAACCAGCTCCCTGTGTAACTCTCTGCTGACTTCCTTCTATCACAGTAAATCAGATGTGCATGCAAACTAATGAGCCCTTTTTCAAAAAAGTCCTTAATCAGGAGCTGGTGCTGTAATAATTACATCCCAGTTCCTTGAGATTTTGTTGAAGTAGTTACTGATTTAAGGACAACTTTGGTTTGAAAGTGCGTATGTGAGGGAGTATTTAGAAAGCAGTAAGTAGCTCTAACCTTCTCAGAGGCCATGTTTATTTGATCATAATATAAATCATGTAGCACCGTAAGGTCAGACTCTTCCAACAGCTGGGAAAGATTGCTGTTCCTCATGTGTGTTATAGTATGGCAAGCTAAGTTTAGTGTTTGAAGAGGATACACCTTGGGAGGGCTTGCTATATTTAAGTGTCAGTGTCAACTTCTAAATCAATAGCTTATCTTGGAGCATGTGCACATATTTAATGAAGCGTGTTCCTGTGGAGACCGGTGACAAGGATTGCCCACACGTGTGGTTTTTGCTGGGACTTTGACTCTCTGTGAAGCCATACCATAAGAAGCTGTAAATAATTCATGTGAAAGGTAAAGCTCGGTGATTGGGGTGAATTATGAGGGTTTAAGCTAACACTAAGCATGAGGAAATCTAGCTCATCAGAAACTGATTAGCTCCTACTGTTCTGAATGTTTTCTGTATCTTAATGCTGAAGTTAAATGGCTGATCCTGCAGACCATCTGCTGTTTCATAGGACAACTGCTTTAGAATATTTGTTAATCTATAATTACATATGCAAACAATGGCAGAGCTCCCTCCAGCCTCATTTAAGAGAGAACAACAATGCACAGTGTGATTTCTTGTTCCTTCACCTTGCATGTCTGGCAATGGTGGTTTTGGGATCTGTGAGAGATGGCATATTAACAGTGTTCACTGGAAAATACAGTTTGCAGGCGGATTACAATTGTTGTACTCAAAGACAACCAACTTTATTTTGAAACATGGGAAGTGTTTTCCACACCTTAAATTAAAGAAGTTCCATCTACGTAAAACTCTTGATTTCCAGGAAAGATGAGGACTGTTCAGCAGGATTATATCAACAGTGGATTTGTTTTTAACCTAAACACTATCTGAGTAAATGCAAAAGCCCTAGCAGGAACTGCTGACCTTTTGCATGATTACAGCCTCTGTTGTAAATGAATCATCCTGCAGCAAAATGTAAACAGGATGCTGCCCTTCCATTGCTGCTTTATTTACCAACATGTGCTCATCCAAACTGCAATGACATTACATTAGGTGACAACAGCAAGTTTGGAGCAACACAAGGGTCTGGGGTCAGAGCTGTGGGGGTGGGTACTGCTCCACTTCTCCAACCCTTTCTTCCAAGCACAGACTGAAACAGAGGAGTTTTCATCCTTTTCTACCAGGTCTGAGCAATCTTGTTTGGAGACTGGTTAGGATAAAAGTTAACAATGGTGTCTGATGTAGTACATGGAGTGCATGATTTGGGGCTCTCTTCCATTTGTCCAGGTTTCACCTGGAACCACAAAATCCAGCTCAGTCTCAAAGCAAAATAATACTCATTGTCTCTCTCTTCTCCTGCCAGATTTCTTACCCACATGAAAGTGAAGCAGCAAGACACCAAAGTAAGTCTTAAGGGCTCAAAGAACATGAAACAGGGCAGACAATATAACTATCCTGGTTTAATTCACATCCGTGCACATTAGCTGTGACTCCACTGCCCTTCCCTGTGCTTTTTTATTTCTGCTAAGTGTTCGAGAAGCCATGGAAATCCAGCTTTGTCCTTTGTAGTCAGTGATAGCAATAGGAAAGCAACCAGAAAACCTGATGGTGGATTGAAGCAAAGCAAGTAACATCTGAGTTAAAATGGTTGGGAAGGCCTTGGGCAAATTAATGGAAGTAGAATGAATACACTAAACCTGATGGAAGAAAACCTGTAGGTACAAAATTTTGGAAGCTGAGGTAATGTCCCAAGGAATTTTTGCTATGGTGCCATGCTTATTGCACCCACACTTCTGTTTCTGGCTGCTGGGGGAGGCAGGGTGCTCAGGTGGACCTACTCCAAATGTGAAACTGTTCTTATGGGTAGATTTGGTGAGGTTTTTATTCATAACAGCAACTTCAGTTTTCTGTGTTGAGTTAACTCTCTGTTATTTTTGGTCTCTATCATGCTTGTGATTAGCATTACTGGGCTTTAGAAGGGGGGACTGTTTTTTATGCTCTGGGCATCCTGCCACTATTTCAAGGTCTGAGGTTCTTAAAATAGTCTGCTTGGAATGAAAGCCAGCATCAAGGCACAGGAAAATTGTAGTACAGTGTGAAGGCAAATAAAGAGGGGCAAGACCATTGAATCATATGGATTAAAATTATTTGGAGATGTATTAGAAGGCAAGAAATGGACACAGGAGACTTAAATTGTTCTTGTGTGAAGCACAGCATTGAGCTAGCTTGTGTAAGCCAGTGACATGTGCTTATGAGTTTTCTCCAATTCTGCCTGGTCATGTGTGTATTTGTTTAGTTATGGACTTCAGCTTGGTTCTTACAGCAGTCACACTGAAAGCTATCTGGTCTCTAAAGCTATTGCCAAATGAATGTAAACAGCCAGAAATCTTGGCTGTAGAGTTGTCATTTGCTCAAGAGACAGAAAACATGGGAGCATGAGCAGAGAAATGGATCTTTTCTCCTCTAGGTTTACACAAAAGAGCAAATTTCCACAGGAAACTTCAAGCTATCTATTTTTTTTTTTTTCCTCTTTCATCCTTCTTGGGATGGGAATGGGGGAGTTCTGTTTATTTTATTTTTCTTTTTTTTTATGTGGGTGGATTTTAGGGACAACCTTGGGTTCTTTGTAAAATATAATCTATGCTGAGGCTTGTATGTTATATGCAGAATGAAAGGAATGAATCTGAAGATTTTTCACTCAAATTACGTCTTTTTTCTACATTAGTTTTAAAAGTTTGCATGTTCATGTGAACACGTGTATGCTGTAGACTCCTGCTAGCAAGTGATGCTCTCACCTTTCATGAAGAGGAAGAGAATGTACCAAAAAAGCCCTAGGGTCATGTGACTTATAATGTTCAGCTGCAAAGCCCGCTTTTATCTTGAAGAGCTAAGGTCAAGCCTCATATGCCAATAAGAGGATAAATTTTAAGTTTTGGATTTGAAAACTTCAATGTCATGTTATGGGATCCTTTCCAAGGACTGATCAGTGTGTCCTAATTTCTGGAACAGTTGGAGTTGGAGAAGGAGGGTTTCACTTCACACAACTATAAAGTTACATTCAAGTGCAGTTACAAAGGGACATTTTCTCTTTTATGTTAATTTGAGAATTAATACTGTAATTTTCTCCCAAATAGGTCCTGTTGTGCACATCCAATGCTGCTTTGTGACATTGTGATTTCTGTTGTTTTTACTCCAGCCCTTTTAAACCGGAAAACAAGGAAGTGACCCTGATTTAAACAGTATATTACAGAGGGCCGTAAGGATTTGCAACCTGATGTTGATAATCATGCACATCACAGACACATTCAAATACTTACTGTCTGTTTGGTTTTGTCCCTTCATCATTATTTTTTAAAAAATAATATTTTGCTGAGAGACAGCAAGAATCTTCTTACCTATTGCTGTATGCCTCTGCTTTGTGACAGTGTTTGTTTTGAGGTTAACCTGTGTTAAATCCTAGCTCTGTGCTAACCCTTCTGCCTGGGAACTTCTGGTGCTGCATGATTAAGCATCCTCCTTGGTCAGTCAGACAATGCTTTTAGGAAGAAACCCCCGTATCTTCCATCTATTCACCGTCTATCTTTATCTTTGCTAGCCTGAGATTAAGATACACATCGGAGTGAAGTTCCATGGCACTGGCAGAGCCGATCTACTGGGTCATTGCTATCAGGAAAGGGTTTTACCTCTGGGGCAGTTACTGGCTTTGTGGTTGTCCATGCTTCAGTCCCCCTTGAGTTGGCTTGAATGTTCTTGACCCCTTGGTGAGCTGATTCAGCTCATTAAATTGGGGAAAAAACCCTAACCTTTTTGTTTTCTTTCTAGAGAAGAGTGGAACTGTGTCTTCTGGTGCTTGTGAGCTGTTTGCTTGGACATCTTGTAAAATATCTCCCTGGCTTTCAGACTCTCTGTTTACATGCAACTCCTGCCACACTATTTTTTTTTTTTTCCCAAGTTAGCATGACTTATTAGTGTAATATCTCATAAATCACCAATGTGATCTGAAACTGACTGAAACAGAAGGAAGCACACCAAGCACATATAGTGTGTTTGAAAATTGCATGGTTGATGGAAATAAAATGGGTTTCAGTGTGGATCTTATCCTGAAAGAGCTCACTGCTTGTTTGTTTTCTGCTGTTTTGAGCTAATGGGCTCAAACCCAGACTTTTAATTATTATGCAATGAAGTAGTAAAAAAACATTAAATAAAACAAAGTTTAACTTTTTTTATATGCTCTGTTTTCCTCTAAATCAGTCAGAGCCTCTTGCAATTTGTGCAAACAAGTTGATTAGGAAAAGCATGTGGTGGGAATACAGGACAACATAGGGGCATTTCTTAAATGTAACAGTTGTGTTTGTGAAGAGGGAGAAAATGCAGGTGAGAGCTTGCTGTACCAGTGGAATGGATCAAGATGCCTATGCTTGCTAGATTTTATTCAGGTTTTGATTTTCCATAGCTTTCCCATCAGATGCCTAGTTCAGTCAGTTGTTGAAGAGTGGTAGGGGATGGTTTTTCACTTCTGGCCTTGCTGAAGCTGTGCTCAGTAAGACGGGGAGCTGGACGGTGAAGGATGTGCAGGAGCCAGTACTAGCAAGAGGCTCTTTTCTAGGTTTAGGGTCTAAGTCCAGCTCTCCTGAAAACTGGTCATCTGAAAAGGAAAGCATCATCCTGCAAGCCCTCAGGTTAAGAAGTGAAAAAGAAGACTGGTGTTTTCCAAAAGGTTACCTTGTTTTGTAAATACCCTTTGCTCTTATCTCTTATTTTGCCCTGCTCCTGGTGCATACTAGGCTCAATGTGATGTGTTGATCTTGCTTTAAAGCTTTCATCCCTCTGATTCTCTACACTCATGATTATTTTTTTTTTCTTCTAACACATTATTCATGCTGTCCTAGCTATATTTTAATCTCAGCATACCATATTTGAGTGACTAAATTCACAACAATAATTTCCGTCACTACTTGATGGCTCTTAGTACACAACTGTGCACATGGGAAATGGTTTTCAAGCCTAACTCCAGGTGAACAAACCCTCTCTGAGTTTCATGGTTTTAGCAGATATACCAGGGTCTCAAAATTCCATGGCACACTTTTATTTTTGCAATGGTTGTTGACCTAGTACATGAAGTAAAGTAGGGTTTTTAGAGATGGCAAACTGTTTGTTTCAAATGTGCTTATAATACTCTCCTGAGGTAGAATAAAAAGGTGTGGGAATAAACAACTTCTGCACTTGCTTAACATTGTCTGTGTGTTTATCAGCACACAACCACGCAACTCTTTAATTAAATCAGATAACAACTAATAGCCCAGAGTAGTTATTTTTCATATCTCTCTCCCTGAGGACACATTTTAATGAACATAACAACAACAAGTTTTGAAGTTGTTGGAGCAGTTTGTTTCCTAGCTAGCACCAGGTCACCAGCCATGCTGAGGTGTGCCAACTGGATGCCCAGACAAGGGTGCCTGACAGGAGTCTAGCCCTTGCCAGATTCCAGAGCTTCCACCTAATTCCTGAGCATGGCCATCACATTTTATCAGGTGCCTGTAAGTTTCTTCTTGAGCAACTTGTGACATGTCAGGCTGCAGTCTGCCAGTGTCCCGCCATGCCAGGCATTGCAGTGCTTCTCCAGGTTTCTGTTTATCCCAGCCTTCCCCTTTGTGGACTGCCAGAGATGCCCTCTGGCTCTGGGCTCTTTTGGTGCCTGGCAGAAGAGATCCTGGGGAGCTACTTCTGGCATTGCTCTCACTTAAGTGGTCCCAGCTGTGGAAACTGAGCACCTCCAATGTGAGCTGCAGCTGTTATTCACCTTGGTTATGAAGAGCTTCTTCTGGGACACTTCTATCACTAAATGTTATACTAAAGATCACCTAACCCCTGTGTCAAGGTGCTAGTCCTGCATTTCTCCCCCCACCCCCACTTTTCTGCATGTCATTTGAAAGGAATATTAACTCCATGTGGGAGGACAGTAATGCTCTCTTACCTGTTCCACACACTGGGATGGGTTGACCTCTTGGGCAAAGCTAGAGAATTCAAAATGTGCCAGAGCTGGTGGGCAGCAGTTCAAGAGGCTTCTCTATTCCTGCTTGGCACATCTTCGCTCCATGCATATCTTCCTTCCCTTTCCACAAGAGCAGAATGATTTGCAGCTGCTGAACGTACAGGCAGGTTTGAAATAGGGAGTCTTTGATGTACTTAGGGCCATTGCTTTACATAATGCATCTCTGGGGTCTTTACCACCGATAACCTCTGCCTATGGTAATTCTTTGCTTTATAGGCTCATTTTAAATGAGAAGGAAACCTTCATCTTGCTGGGATGAAATAGAAGTTTGTTTATATATATGTAATAATAATGAGAAGTGCTGATATCACTTGCCATGACTTCTTGGGTCCCTGAGCTTGCTCTTGCAATGGCATGAAGAGTTTCTCCTCCATTGAGTAGAACAGACAGTCAGGCCTTGACCTGTTTTGGTGAGACCTGGTATTTGCCTAGAATGTGGGAAGGAACAGCAGAGACTAAAGGAGTGGGAAGAGGCACAATAGGCAGATGTGGGGAGGGAGGTAAAAGATGGGAAAATAGTGTCTAAGAAGGGGGTTTGTGTTCATGTTGTAGAAAGCTTGTCTTCTCCTTCAGCAGCAAAAATAATACATTATTTATTAAGGCTGCCATTAGAAGACTCTTTAGTTTCTTATTACTTTGACAGACTTTAACATCATGGACTGAAATTACAGGTATCAGGAGCCTGTCTCAAGCTGACTTGTGCATGTATTTATTTTTGAAGGGAGTCAGTAGAGCATGGAGAAGGTTTTGCCCATGACAGCCTGTGAATTGCAGGCAGGGAAAGTCAGATGGGAAGAGACAGGAGTGACTGGGACAGCAAACTAAGCAAGTGATGCTTACCTTGGGCTGGGAAATAAAAATACCCTTGTGATGAGCAGGGAGGTGGCTATAAAATGGTACTAAATAATAAGAAACAACTGGGGCAAGAATATGTTGAAAGTGGTGGAAAAGAAAGGGTCATGCTGGGCAAAGACAGGCAGAAAGGTCTGGGATACTCCTGCGGAGTCTGGGAAGAGGCAGTGTGGATGAGGAATGTCCAGCAGGAGAGTAACAATTACGTTGTCTGAGTGCAGTTTGAACAGTGGGCAGTAAATAAAACATGACGGTGTATCCTCCATGAGGAGAATAAGAAATGCTGATTGAGCAAAAGTATTTGTAGGGAAAAGGCTGGTATAACAACACTATTGTGTCAGATAGTTCTGGGTAAAACCTTCAAAATTTTCTAGAGTTGTCCGTTTTTTTCCTTTTCATTTAGAGATAAAGTTGTTTTTTTTTTTTAGTGTAAAATAATTTTTCACCCTAAAGATTTTTTTGTGTGTGAAATAATTTGTAAAATGAAAAGGGCAACATTAGAACAAAATGTTCTGAGAATATTAAAATAAATAAATTACTAAGGCAATAAATAATTTTTAGAATGTCAGCTTTTTACCTCAAATCAAGTGGGGAAGCAATTCCATCACATCAGGCTTGTCTTGACTAGGAAAAAACATTTATGTCCCACCTACATTGGAAATGGAATGCTACTACTGGTGTTATCTACCTTGTATGTACTGACTTCTTGGCCTTGGTAAGTCTTCTCCTGCAGCCTGACTATGAGGCTGGATACGCACTGCTCAGGCGGAGGTCTGGGGGCTGCAGTTCTGGCTGTGCTGAAATTGCAGGAATCTCCCTGTAGGATTTGCTCTGCTTTCCTCTGTGCATTGCCGTGTTTGGCTGTCTTGAGCTTTTCAAAGCAAAGGTCTGCATACCTCTTTTGCCTGTGAAAATGAGAAACAGAATGAAAACAACATGGAGTAGAGGTGGAAAGCCCTGTGTGGGAGACTCTGGTCCAGTCCAGGGCAGATGATAGATAACAGTGACTTGGCCCGGCCCTGATATTTGGCTAACAAGCTACTCCTGGAAGGGGCAGAGGGACCTGTGAGACTCCTGTGCTTTGCTTGCAGCCTGAGCTGAACAAGCAGGTGACTGTGTTCAGGGGTATCTGAGGACTGTGGTGTTGCCATCATTGCTGTACCGTAATAACTGGTAGCAAAAGCAGTTTCAACTAAACAGAGGCCAGCAAATGTATGCAATCCAACATTCAGCTTGCTTTGAGCATTTTCATGCAATACCTTCCCAGGCTGCCAAACTATTCCCTGCCATTAATAAAGTCTAAAGCAATAGGCCTGTGGCTTCTTTTATAAGCTTTTGTTTATATTTGCTCTCCTGAAAGACCTAGTCTTGACATATTTAATTAGTGGTAAGAACCCAGAATAAAGGTTTGAAAGTCTGAAGGATACATCAGTAAATATTTGCTCTCAGAAACTTACTGTGGTTGATTCTGGTTCAGATAATACTTTAGTGTATATGCTTTCATCTGCTGGGCTGCAGTCCCAGGAGGCCCTGACCAGGCATGCTTTTTTTAAGATCCTTATATATAATGATTGATTTTTGCTTAACTGTGATGCACTCTTTACTTGCTAGAAGTTTCACATGTCTTGGGCCAGTGCAGTATAGCTGCTTGTGTGTAATATGTGTACAAATCACTGCACCTAGTCATTCCTGTAATTGTGCACAGCAGCAGCTTAACCTTGTAGAGTAACATTAAATTTCAAATCAGCAGGTAAAAGGAAGAAAAATAATAAAACTTCAGGAATAGTTCTGAAGCAAGATATGCTAAATTTTTATCTTGTGTCATTCTAGTGCCTTAACTTTTATTTAAGAAAGGGATTTAATTTTCTTTGTGGTTTTTCTATTAAATGCATATCTAGGCTGAAGCAGCTGAGGTGCAATAAACCTAAATAACAAACAATCAACTTTTATGAAGTCACTTTTCAAGCTACAACCACATCTCTGAGAAAAATCTGTTGACATTCATATTTACCCAATCCATCTGGCAGTGTTGGCATGTCTTGTGGTAACTTTCAGCGGAGATCATTGTGAAATGTTTACTTTATTCTTTTTCTCTTTCTTTCCTCACATTCCTTCCTAACTCCCAGTCCCCCACCCTGACTTCACAACAAAGAGATTAACCACAAATACTCTGGTACAAAAAGAAAGGACATATTTTCTTTGTAAGAAGGCTGGTGATGATCCCTGGCTCTGATTTTGCAATTGTAGATGAATGTAGTTGGTTTCCTAGGCATTTTGTATGTATGAAGTTAAAAGAGCTACTCATGTGAGTAAAAATTAAATGCATACCTTGGTTTTCAGAACTGAGGCTGGGCTATGAGAAGTTTGGATGTCTGTTTGTTTTCAACAATTAAATTAAGAATGATGGAAAACTCCATTTAATGTGCCATTAGGCAAAAAGTCATTAGCATTGGTAATCTATAAAAAGCATTTAGGTCATGGATAATTTCCAGTCTGAAATTAATTCTGCAGCATTTTAATGACTGTCTCCATGGTGAGCTTTCTGGCAATTCCATTAATTCTATCAGGGTGTTCTTGTTTCCTTGTATTGCTGCTGCTGCTTCAGAAAAAGACTTCCAGGGTGATCACAGGTGACTCCAGTGTGGGAAAAGCTCTACTGACATGCTCTGTAGGTCACTGAGGTGACAGATAGCAAGCATATTTAATTTCTAATAATGGAATAATAAGCATGAGAACAAATACTTCCTACTTGGAAGCCTTGCATTTAACAGCTACTCTATCACTCTATTACATTAAAGATTTCTCTTATGGGAGGGCCAGGGGAGATAGATATGGTAAGATAAAAAAAACTTGTTCCCCTGAACTACTGCAGAAGAGGGAAAATGCGGAGTGCTTCCAGACTGCATGTATTAAGAACTGAGTGTGCTGGACTGTAAATCAGAGAAGACAGCATATGTCTAGAGGAGAGCTCAGCCACAGCACTTTTTTACAGATTGCTGCATTGCTTCTTATTGGCCTGTAACACAGTGACATGAACAGATGCATAGTCATGGCTGAACAATGTCATGTATGTCATGTATGTCTCTCTGACAAGAAAAAAAAGAATGTACAGTTGCCCTTTTATCTTTACCATATTTAGTACTCCTGTTATAGAGGGAAGCAGTCACCCTGTTGTGGGTTTGTTTTTTTTTTTAATGAAAAAATCTCTAAGTGATGAACTGAGATCCAATGAGAAGTTGCTAAGGCTTTCCTGTACTGGCCAGTGCTCATGCTAATGTAGATGCTGCAGAAGCACCAAATGAGTCACAAGCTACAGTTCCTTTTACAATGAGCTGGAGAAAGGTGCGCAGGGGGGTCATTTCTATGTGTATGCTGTGCCACGGGGAATAATAATGGCATGCAGTTAAAAGTAAGATGAGTCTCAATTTGAAGGACTAGAATGTTTGCAGCTTGCAAATATCTGGAGCTTTTTGGATGAAGCCCCAGAACTTGTGTTTGCATGAGATCTGTAAAAGCAGTTCAGTAGGGGGGCTTTTATGCTTTTTTCAGAGCAGACAAAAAGACAGACTGTACCCCAAAAGTGCATTTATGTATGTTAGTAACTGCAGTGATTTTCTTTCTGTGATTCGATGTGTTGTGGTGTACAGAGTGACATCCCAACACAGTGATAAGACAGAAATCCTTATGGGGACAGAATAGGAAGTTGTCCTAGAGAACTGGTGCTCTATAGGCAGAGGAATCTTTCTTAGTGTTCCCCTTCCCACCTCAGCTAAATCGTCTGGCCTTCAGCCAGTACATGGACACTGTAAAAAGAGTGCACCTGAGGGGTTCTACTCTGTGAACAAAAGAGCAATAAAGTAATTAGGAAAATGGAAAGGTTTAAGACATTTCAATACTGGCCTTGAAAAGAGACATTTTCTTGCCAAGTACATAGTCTGGTAGATGTCAAATAACTTGAAGCAGGATGAGCATGCCCAGAAATTTGTCATCTCTTCCCCAGCTATACTGTTCAATTTAATGAGACATTATCTCTCCCTGCAGACTTTGGCTGGCGAAATTACTCCTTCCATGATTGATGCTATAATACCCTTCCTGGACAGCCAGCTCCCTCTGCCTTTCCGACTTGCCTGCCAGATGCTGAGCCCCTGTCCCTGTGGATTGTCATGCTTTTGTGGATCTCTTTAATTTTCTTCCTCAGTTGTTTCTTTTTCAGAATGAGGGATCTGAAACAATAACCAAAGGAGTTTTTTGTTTCTAGTGAGAAACAATCCAGACCTTTGAGCATCTTTGTTGTCCCTTCTCTGAACCCTTACCAGTTCTGTTATGTCTTGCTGAGGGTTAGAACAGTGGAACAGCACACAATATTCAGTTTGTGGATAAATGCTGGATTTGTACAGAGACATAATGTTGTTCCTGGTTTTATTTTCTGTTCCTTTTCCAATAATTCTTAATATTTAGTTAGCTCTTTTGACTTCTACCAAGCACTGAGCTGATGTATTTATGGAACTATCTATCATAACCTCAAAATTTTGCTCTTGAGTGGTAATGGTCAGTTTGGAAACCATCATATGATATCTGAAATTAGGATATATATTTTTTTTCCTTTGGGACTAGCTTTGTATTACATCTGCCCTGAATTTCATCTGTGTGTTATTATCCAGTCATGAGGTCCTCCTTAAATTGTTGAAGATTGCCCTTTTCAACTACCCTGAATAAATAAGCATCAGCAAACTTTGTCACCACATTGCTGTTTCCAGATCACTCGGAATTTTTGAGGTGCACAAGTCCCAGCACAGACCCTTACAGAACACTGCCTGTCACCTTCCTCCATGGCAAAAGCTGGCTATTTGCCTCCACCTGTGCAGCTGCTGAATTTCCTTAGAAGACCTTGGTGGAAGTGTTATAAATGCAGAAAGATTATCTGTCAACGATACATCCTCCTCCACATGGTTGCTGATCCATCTAGGAAACTCAAATAGGCTTGCAGAGGAGGACTTGCCTTTGCAAAGATGTGCTGACACTTTCCAAGTCTACCCCTCTCTTTCCATCTTCACTTAATGTATCTCCATAATCCATGATTCTAGCTATTTGGCTGGGAAGCCTTGTTTGGATATTTTCTTTCTTCACAAAAGATGAAGGCACCCTATCACTGTGAGGTCAAGGAAAGGCTGAGCTGGAGCAGTCGGTTTTGCTGTGGGAGGCCTAGTGCTTCGGTTAATCTTAGACCTCTTTTCTTGAAGCATATTCTCCTCCTTTTCTCTTCCTACACCTCAAGTTCAGATTGATGGATTTAACCAGTGGAGTCCTATGTCCTTTACCCCAAGGGCATCAATGAGAATATAAAACAACAGCAATGCCCTAAGACAAATGTGAGGGGACTGGCCTTCCAGAGTGACAGTTCTTACAGTGTAGGTTACTGTCAGCTGTCCTGCAGCTGCTTGCATGTCTTCTTAACAGTTCTTGCAATAAACTCTTCTTCAGTTGAGCAAGTGATCTTACACAAGCTAGTGTTTATCAAAAGTTTATTTTCTTTATTTGTTTTTTTAAGAAGACTGCATTTCTTCCTAAGGTAAAATAATAACAAAGGCCTGGTTCTGCCTTTGATATGCTTGTGTTCTCCAGCTTCTGTTTCACTCTGTCTTTCATTACAGAATCACAGAATTAGAGAATTGTTCTGGTTGGAAAAGACCTTTAAGATCAGAGTTCAACCCTAACCTTGCTCTGCCAACTGTTAACCTACCTTTACCAAGTCCAGTGCTACAACCATGTCCCTAAACACTACCTCTACATGTCTCTTAAGCACCTCCAGTGATGGTGATTCAACCACCTCTTTAGGCAGCCTGTTCCAGTGTTAAATAACCCTTTCAGTGAAGAAGTTTCTTCTGATATCTAATCTAAATCTCCTCTGGTGCAACTTGAGACCATTTCTTCTTGTTCTGTTGCTTGTTACTGGGGAGTTAGGTTGCATGTCCTAATTTGCTCTAAAACCCTAAATGTCATTGAGGTTTGGCTTACCTAAGTAATTTTGTCTAGTTCATTTTAACTTCCTCCTCTTTGAATATTTATGTTAATTTCATATTTTCCACTTGTATTGTGCCTCCACTAATTAGAGAAGAGTTATGGAAAATATTTACTACCAAAGCTGAGACGTCATAGAAGAGATCCTTAGAAGTTTTGAGAAGTTTTGAGTCTGCTTGGTTGCTTTAACCAACAATGCAAAAACTCTTTCAGTTCTGCTTCCAATTTAATGGAGGCAATTGTAATTTCAAAGCCTGACTCCCATCTTCTCTTTGGCCCCTGTATTAGCATATTCCTTAATCAGTATTTTATTTCTAATTTTAGTTAGTTTTAGGTCCTATGTATCCATCTATGTAGCTGAAGGTAGCTAATTGTTTATTTTCCACTACAAAATCACACTCATCTTAACTCTCCAAAGTTTTTGCGTCATCACTGTGCTTCTTCACCCCTAAAACATTGCTTCCTCTTCAATCTTTTGTCTTTCTAGCTTCTTTGACTATCTGTGAAATTATTGAGACACAAGTAATTATTTTTTACATGCAAGAGCGTGTTTGGGTATAGGCTGACTCCTGCACAGTAAACTACTTCACTATGAGTTAAGCTTGTCCAGTAATAGTTTTGCAGAGTTCAGTATTTGTTCATGCCTCAGGCTAGTTTGTAGAAGTTCAGCCTTGGGTAATGCACTTACTCAGCCTGTGGAGTATGTAAATATTTCCCTTCAGTGTAACTCTGAGTTGCTCTGGTGGATGGTGAAATTAAGCAGAAAATGTGAGGTTTTGCACTTCCATCTGAAAAGACTTTGGCTTTATAGAGGTCTTACCAGATGTGAGCTATTTTTAATTTTTTTTTTTTCATCTGGGTATGATCAAACTTGCAGGAAAATCTGTGTTCTCTCGACTTCTTGACTGCAAGTTACGTAGTGTTGCAGGAGCAGGAAACAACTTGTCACAGAAGCTGTCTGAAACAAATGGAGAGAACATAAGGTTTCTATGGGAGTGCTCTTGCTGTTGCTTGGATAAACCATAGCCAGGCCTGGGGTCTCAGCATGATGCCTGCTGTGAGGCTCAGGACAAGCTTTCAGTCTTCCACTCTCTTTCCCATGGTGATAGGAGTCAGGGAAGGTCGCAGCCCTCCTTTGCAGCAGTCCATGTGCAAGGCACTTCTGTTGGTGCCTGCTGAGAGAAGCCCTTGTCACAGTGCTAGGCAGGTGTCATGACACTGTGGTGGTCTCTGAGATAAGGGCTGCCAGGGACCCAGATAAGATAGCTGTATTTCCTCTTATTCAAGGGTAAAGATACATCATTGTTGTTTTTATCCACAGAATATAAGATCTACTTAGCTATCTGTGGTGTTTTGTTCAGTAAGAAAGCAAATTGAGGTTTATGCTCATGTGGGAGCATGGAGAGGGGGGAAGTGTGTCACCTGCCTCTGCTGGCATGCATGTCCTCTGTCTCGAGTGGTAGCTGGGCCTTTCACCTACAAGGGTAAAGCTCCTGTCCAGAATGGGATGGGATGGCAGACAAGACATTTATGCACAGATCAAGTTTTATTGCATATAACGCTGGGGTCTTAACTTCTTGAAGTAGAAGGCACAAGTACAGCCAAATTGTAGGAAAATTGGGAGGTTGGAACAGAAGTTGAAGTTTGAATGCAAAAGGTATCTTAAAAATGAAATTTACTACTTGTAGTTGGATCAAACAATAAAGGTTAATCATTTAAATGCTAGCAACTTACTTATTATCAAGTTTTACACTAGGCCTAGAGCATTAGTAATAAATTTTAAAGGATTCTATAATCTTAATATTTAATGATGAAAATTACTTAATGTTACATTTGCTAATAAAGACAATAAAGGAGTTATTGTCTCTCACCCTTGCCTGGCCACAGCTGGGTGTCCCTGGGTGGATCTTAATTCTCAAGAATCAGTCTCTCTGCAGGCATCCCTGCTGGAGACAATAAAGCCAAATAACCTCCTGGAAAGTGTATGGGAAGTTTGCTGATCAAAGATGGGTTCAGGCTTTTATAGAATAAAGTGGACTGACTACTGTCATTTAACTATTCAGCCACATCTCCAAAATCTCTCACTGGAGATTAAAAGGAAAACAGTAGAAAAAACCATGGGGGCCCTGTTCTCACCAAGCAGATGCTTTAGTTTATC
Organism: Apus apus; assembly: GCF_020740795.1. Lineage (NCBI taxonomy): Eukaryota > Metazoa > Chordata > Aves > Apodiformes > Apodidae > Apus > Apus apus. The sequence continues at coordinate 19,759,976 of NC_067312.1, forward strand.
TGTTCATTCTTACTTTATCTCAGTTTCAGGCCTAGTTGTGGCTGGGCTGGGCTCCATGTTCCTCATCACTGGAGAGCAGCTGGTGTTATGAACATCAACTTGGCCTCTGTCTATACCTTTCAAGGTTGTTACCAGCTCAGAGCTTGCTAGGTCTTCTCCTTTCTCATGGGAATCTTTCCACTTCAGGCCTGGGCCTGCAAAACTGAGAGACAAAAAGCAGTTGAATCATAGAGAGAAACTGAGGCAGGCATATTGAGAGATGGATTGTCTAGCTCCCATTGACAGCATCCAGGCTCCACTCCCATGGACCACATTTGCAAAGGTTGTTGGGGACTGGGTTCCATTTTCACCTACCTTTTAAACTTATTTTTGTTGTTTGTTTGTTTGTTTGTTTTTGATATTTGTTTGTTTTTATTTAATTTATTTTTATTTTGTTCTAAATCACAGCTGTGTATAGAATTGCTAGGTATCTAGAAAGAATAGCAAAACTCCATTTGCTCTGTGTGTGAGTATACATACATTTCTGGTCTCGACACTCCTGGAAGTGTTGTTAGAGCATATGGGTCTAGATAGGATAATTTTGAACATTTTGTAAAAGATATGTCCTTCTAGAGCTAGTACATAAGTTGCATTTATTACTACTACAATAATAAGTCATTAAGACAGTCCAAGAACTTGGGTTAATTGCGCTCTACCACTACCTTGAAAAAAAGGATTTTCGTTTCCCCATCAGGTTATACCAACTGACCCCATGACATCAAATGAGATATTGATTTGACATCTCTTACTTCAGACTAATATAAGGTACAAAGCAAAAATATTTGATGTAAGAAGTACCCTAGTTGCTAGCATGTTTAGTCTTGGGCATAAAAAGAGCAAGTAGAGAGCAGAACACAGTGAAAGATGCCTGACAGCTGGTATTAATTTAATAGAGTAGAGGGATTATACCAAATTAATCCATCCAGAGAAGAACTTTTCAAACTGCTGCTGCAGTGGGGATGTTCAGTTTTGCTCACAGATGATTTGATTGAGTGACACGCTAATAATTTTCCAACAAGAAGGTCTAATCTCTTCTGCTGCTTTTGTTTAATAGTGAAGGTCTCTGTGCTCTTGTAGCACCAAGTTTAGGAGAAGGACCCATTGTCCATTGTCCGTGCCATACAGATTACAACCAAACTGTCAAAATTAAATGTCACAAGCATCCCTGCTAGAGGAATGACAGCCTTGTCCCAGGGTATTTCTCAGGTAATTAATGCTTTGCCTGTAGTTCCCAGCTACTTCTTGGGCCACCAAATCTCTTACCGCATCATATATTTTCTAGGGAATGTCATTGACCTCAGCAATTACTCATTAAATGTTAGTGGATTGATGGATTTTCTGTTTTATTTATACATAATGGTGCACTGACACAAACATACGTAGAAAGGAGACATTAGGGTTGCAAGGTTAATTATTTGTAACAGAAGGAATACCAACATAGTGTATTAAGCAACCTTATTTAGCATTGCAAAGTTATCTCTAATTACAAGATGGCATATCCTGCTTCTGGCCAGGCCCTTTTTCTTCACTGGTACTGGGAGCAGAGCTGCTCTGAAGCCTCACTGAAGCTCTAGAGCAGATGAGGCTCCTTTTCCTGGCAAGAGCCTTATTTAAATTGCCTTTGGAGGTGGCTAACAAGCAAGCCAGGGAAGGGTCCTTGCAAAGCAGGGCAGAATACCCATCCTGGTCAAATCTCCTGCCTCTTTTCTGATGGGGGTCCTGCCTCTCTAATGGCTGGTCCAAACCTTGTTTTTTCTAGGCGACACGAGGATCAGCAAGATTGTCCATTGGTGCCTCCTGTGCATGGTGCTTAGTCTCTGTATTTTGGAGAGCTTAACTAACCAGTCAGTACGAGCAATGCCCAGGCCTTGAAGGCTGCAGAGAGGCTCAGCTGCTCCTGGGGCACCAGCTGGACCTCTGAGCAGCTGAGGCATACGCAGCAAGCCCCTGGTGCACAAGTTGCCCTAGTCTGGACAGATTTTTATGGGAATTGCAAAGACATTTTAAATTACTAAGATTGGTCTTCCCTCACTTGTCCCTGTCTCATATTTGGCTCCTATCCTAGTTATGTTCTAAGAAGGATTCATAGATTTGAAGTGATTTCTTTTTTTCCACGACTACTTTTTTTCCAATAAATTTAACTGTTTTTTCAGTATAGTCTGAAGCAGACATCCAGTATGGAGGACTTCAGATGGAGCAGTTTGTCTGAGAAAGCTGAAATGGGAGTAAGGATTAAGTTGCATAAACATGTGTGATTTTCTAGAGGAGTGTTAGTAAGGTAATTAAGCAGATGCTGTGCTAATAGTCATCTATGATGTCTTCTGACATCATGGTAGCTGATAGAATATTGGGATTGCTGTATAGTGTTGATGCAGTCTTTCCATTCACATAAGGAACTTTGTAACACCTCATGAATTTATTAAAACCAGATAGCAAATCTTGAATAAAACAATGGCAACGATCCCAGAATAATTAAGCACAGATGGTGAAGTGTATTTAGTTTAGAAACACACACAAAAAACAGGGTACCAGTTATTGTTACTGTTGCTGTCATGTCTGAATGTGCATGTTGACTTATTAATGATTTTGGGGCACGGTGAATGGTTATATCTTCCTGCTGTAATTAGTATTTGTTTTCGGCAGCTGTTGAAAGTTGTTTTTTGATACTGAATAAATTATTTTAGAAACAGGAAACATTAACTGTGAACCATCTGTTTTGGGAGTCATTAAATTCTCATTTAAAGATGATGTTTGAATAATAACTTTCTCATTTTGAACTTCCAAAAGCAGAACTTAGTTTTTAAACCACTGATGGCTCATGTTAATATTTTGTAGTTTTCCCACTTACAGAGTCAACAGTGTTTCTCTGCAAAAGAAAAGGATTCTGTCACTTTAATGTTTTTCAAACTTCCAACCTTCCCCAAACTATACGTACACCTCCAGTCCATGCAACATGTGGTAAAACACTTAGAAGGATTGTGATGGACTGATGAATAAGTTTTTTGAAGTATCTTTACAATCCTGTTACTTTATAGTAAATATGATAAACTAATTATGAAACTGCAACGTGTACTTTTATAGGCCAGATGTTCCCCTTTGTCTGGCTGTAGGATAACTTTCAGGCTTTGAAGTCAGTAAGATCTGTCCATTGCTGCGGGAGGGGCACAGGCTCCAAAGCCTCTGCAAGCCATTCTGTGCTGATCCTGGAGCTGGGAGATCTTCACATGGCACGTGTGTCCTGTGCACAGCATGCCTGAATGCACTGAACAAGTGTAAACCAGTGCCTGGCAGGCAGGCTTTAGTAATTCTAGAAGAGTGTTCTGGAGGAACCAAGTGGGAAGGGAATTGCAGAGACGAAGGCACAACAAGCAGGAATCAACTGAAAGTTAGATTTCTAGCCCATGTAGATCAACTCAGGCTCCAGTTGTTGCCAGTACCCAAAGATTAATTAGATTAATGTAGATTAATTAGTTCCTCTTAAGATATGTAGGCTGAACTGGCCTTTGGAGGTCCATATCCCCTTTCAGCCACTCTGGAGGAAACCTCAGTAACCCACTTAGACTGGACACCTATATTTTAGGTGACTGCAGAAAAAATTAAAGCCACCCAACCCAGAGTTGCTTCACAGCTCTTACCCATGCACCCTGATAACCATGTGTTGTTTGGTTCAGCTTGAAGGGCCAGTGGTTCTTCTCTTTTTATGTGCCTTTGAAAAACAGGCACTGATTTGAGCAAGAGAAGTACCTGTTATCTCATGCTTTCATTAGAGGATATGAGCACATTATTTGCACAGTGATCTCTGGATACTAGATTTCTATATTGCATCCTATTTCTTCTCCCATAATACATGGAAAGTAATAACTGAAATGCAATTTTTTTTCCATTTACATAATACCTACAGATATGACAATGTAAAGAGTGCTCCACAGTTATGATTATCCATCACTTCAGTATTTAGACTACAGCATAGAGCAAAAGAAACCTCTGTTTTATTGGTGATAACTAGGTCTGTATCAAATCTTCTTTCTGCTTTTGCTCAATGAGATAACTAATTTTCAGATAAATTGATTCCATGAAAAGCTTTGAACCAGGGAGCTTTCATCTGTTTTCTATTTTCAGAAATCAGAATGATGGCTGATGTGTTTCAACTGACTAACAGGAAATATTCTTTGTAATCTACCCTCAATATTTTAGGAACCAAATGGGCTAGACATCTCTCATAATTCCCAGGGCCATATCACATATTTCCAAAGCAGATTAGCTGTACGTGCTCACTTAAGTACTATAATATTTCATCATCTGTGGGAAAAAAAGGGTCAGAAAGGTTTGTGAGAGATTCTGAGATAATTTAATCTGCAAAAAATTGAAGCAGTCTGCTTTGAACAAAAGATCTTATTTCATAGGTAGCAATATTTTTCAACAGTTGTTTCCTCTCGGGCTTTGTCTACATGGTACTTTTGATTAAAGTCTCCAGGTATGGACCATGTGTAAAGGAAATATGCAGTTTTCTTAGATAATGGGGAAACCTTGGCTGTGCCCAGACTTTAATGTGTCTGCTGTCCTCGGTAGGTGAGGATAATACCACTGACTGTATCCTCTGATGTTGATCCTCTATATCCCCTCCAGGGAACAGATTAGCTTTCTCGCAACTGGCTAAAAGAAAGTCTGAGACTTTGTCTGTCTCAAAAAGAATTATATCTAGTGGTGTGTCCTCCAACACACAGATCACTCTGGGAGCAGAAGACATAGCCTTCCCTGTGCTGGCTTCTGGGGAAGCTCTAGTGCCTCAATGCCAGTTGCTCATGAAAACTATGTGTAAACCTATCCTAACTAATGCTTTATAGCAAAGCTACAATTGAACAGCGTTAGAGTTGGCTGGTAAGCATTGAAGTAAACTTGGATAGCTCTCTACAATAAGTAGAGAATGAGACTTCCAGTAGAGAGCTAAAGCTGTACCTTTTTTTTTTTTTCTTTAAAATGCCAACTAACTCTTAATTAAAAAAGAACATTTTCAAACTGAAAAGATGAACTGAATTCTTGCTGGATTACTTCTTTATTGTGAAGTACTATTAAATCACAGTAACACATTGTGAATAAACACATCGCTATCAAACTTCAGTGAATAAATGTTAGGGAAAAAAGGTTATTTATACTTTCCCCCCAACATCTTTTAAAAAATGTAGTTTTGGAATTTAAAACCACTGATTCGTCTGTTTAGAAAGATATAATGTTTTTAGCAAAGGAAAGATGTAGGACTTAGAAGACCTTTAGTATATGTATTTTAACAAAGTGATACTGGAAATTACATAGCAATGAGCTTAAACCAGAAGATTTACTTAACTCAAAGTATAAATAAGGACAATATTTTGGTCAGTGAATGCAGACATGAAGAACACTACATTACTGCATTATGATCTAATTAGCACAGGAGACTTCAGTGTAGAACCCACTGTACCCAGACGTGCTGTATTTAGAACTAAACTTGTCAGTCTTGCAGTTATAGATTGATCAATACTCCATTCAAAAGTGATCTGTAGAATCATAAAATGTTTTAAGCTTTATCCATGCAGATCAAAATGAAAAGTGTTAAAAAACGAGAAGTATTAAAAGATGCCTTCATACAAGAACATATAGAGTGCGGGTGAAATCTTACAGATTTTTTCACATCACTTCAGTCTTTGTTCTCTTATTTTGCTTCCACTCTTATTTTAAATGCCAGGTTTTCCATGAGATTTTTGAACAAGGGTAATTTTCTAGAAGTTTCTATATCCTTATGGAATTCAGTTGCTACACCTGAACTTTTCCCTTAGATGGAAAAGACTTTTGTCTTTGTAATGAGAGTTAATTATATGCAATTTTCTCCGTCTTGCACTTGTAATTTATAATGCTTGCTAAAAAAAGTCTATTTTTGGGCAACTAAAAGACTTTTAACCATCAGGCACCTGCCTGTCCTGTTCCCTCCCACCCATCCCCCTGCCCCAGCCTAAAACAAATATAATTTTGGAAAAAACCCCAAAAATATTTTCCAGATGTTAGAAATTCCCAAAGTTTGAAAAAACTATGAGGGTCTTTTCTTTTCTTTTCTTTTCTTTTCTTTTCTTTTCTTTTCTTTTCTTTTCTTTTCTTTTCTTTTCTTTTCTTTTCTTTTCTTTTCTTTTCTTTTCTTTTCTTTTCTTTCTTTTCTTTTCTTTTCTTTTCTTTTCTTTTCTTTTCTTTTCTTTTCTTTTCTTTTCTTTTCTTTTCTTTTCTTTTCTTTTCTTTTCTTTTCTTTTCTTTTCTTTTCTTTTCTTTTCTTTTCTTTTCTTTTCTTTTCTTTTCTTTTCTTTTCTTTTCTTTTCTTTTCTTTTCTTTTCTTTTCTTTTCTTTTCTTTTCTTTTCTTTTCTTTTCTTTTCTTTTCTTTTCTTTTCTTTTCTTTTCTTTTCTTTTCTTTTCTTTTCTTTTCTTTTCTTTTCTTTTCTTTTCTTTTCTTTTCTTTTCTTTTCTTTTCTTTTCTTTTCTTTTCTTTTCTTTTCTTTTCTTTTCTTTTCTTTTCTTTTCTTTTCTTTTCTTTTCTTTTCTTTTCTTTTCTTTTCTTTTCTTTTCTTTTCTTTTCTTTTCTTTTCTTTTCTTTTCTTTCCTTTTCTTTTCCTTTCCTTTCCTTTCCTTCCCTTCCCTTTCCCTTCCCTTCCCTTCCCTTCCCTTCCCTTCCCTTCCCTTCCCTTCCCTTCCCTTCCCTTCCCTTCCCTTCCCTTCCCTTCCCTTCCCTTCCCTTCCCTTCCCTTCCCTTCCCTTCCCTTCCCTTCCCTTCCCTTCTCCTTTTTTTTCTTTTATTTTCTTTTATTTTTTTTTCCTTTTTCTTTTTTTTTTTTATAAGCTGACGCTTAACCGGTGCCTTCTTAGTAGGCCTTGTCGCCCCGCTAGCATGGTGTCCAGCTGTGTCAGCTCTTACTATGCTACTATGTCTCTGCTTCTCATTTTGGTGCCCTTGTTAAAGACACCTAGAAAATAAATCCTGCAAAGGCTGCCCAAAACCTCCAAGATTTTCCAAATCAGTTAAATTATTAATTAGTGAAATTAATATTTTCAAAATTGAGCCCTGAAAGAAATCTTCCTGTGCTTAGAGAGCCCAGGCTAGCTAGAGTAAGAAAGAAAGATAATTCTGCAATTGCCCCATTTTTAAAGCATCTGTCACTAACACTGCTCAGAATGGGTTCTTAGGCGAGATGGATTTTTTCTTTGTCCTAATGATCCTGCCTAGGTTTGGTGCAGTTCAGTGCCATGGAGCACAACCTGCTCAGGTCTTGGAAGCAGCATTTTAGCTCTTGCTTCCTTGATTTTTATTCTTAGCAAAATCTAGTGAACACTAACCCTTTGTTGTCCCTGACACACAAATGTTGAAGTCACTTCTAGTGACTTATTAGCACTTCTTGTGCTAATTAGCCTTTCACATTGCTTTAAAACTTTGAGTATGATGTCACAATTTTCTAATTCTGTGTAAGGCCGATTTTTTGCAAGTGCTGAGCTGAGGTCAGGAAGAGCTGGAAATGCTTACCATGGTGCAAAACCTGCACATTTCATAGACGGTCAATCAGGATTAATGATGTAGGCATGCAATGAAAGGATGGGATTCTCACTGCATGCACACTGATGTTATTGAAATCAGAATGAAAAAAAATAATTCAATCCACTTTAAAGGATTTTTCAGAAATTACACTGAGAAATCAGGTGACTTGGTTGAGACCATAAAGGAAATCTGTATAAATATCAGAAAGGGATCCTAAGTCATCTGACAGCTGGACACTGTTCCTTAAAGTCTGTAGTAACCCTTCTTTTCCTTGTGCTGCATAGGGGAGCTCACCTCACAGTTTGGATGAGCAGAGACTCACAAAACACCTGAGAAACCATAAGCTGACAAGAATCTACATTTAATTTTTCTTTTCTCCAACTGAAGTGGTTCTTCTTAATCCCCAAGATAGTAGATGCAGATAGTTTATAATTTGTACACAGGAGTCTCCTCTCTTCTTCCAAAGAATGCTTCTCCTTTTCCAAAGAATGCTGTAGGCATGAAGATTGCTGGTATTTTTCAGGTCAGTTTTAAAGGTTTCAAGCTTGTTTATTTCACACCTAAGCCCTGCTCTTTTCTTACATTTAACAAATCTCACCCATCTCTCAGAAATCAAAGGAGAGATAATCTGCTTAGTAGAGGAGTGTAAAGTTTTTACTCTAAGGACGATGGACAATCTGCATGCGTGTGTGTGCTGCGTACCTAAGGGCCTGCTCTCTGAGGTGCAGAGTTTTGCAGTCTCGGAAGCCCATAACTTGGTGTTCTGTTGATCCATCCTATTCACCAACTTGTCACAGTTAAGAGTTGCCTCTTGGTAGGTTTTTGTTGATGTGCTAAGTCCTGTTGAGAGAAGCCCCTTTCACATGGGAAAGGTTTACTACAACCAGTAAAATGCACAAGACTCTGCTTAGACTGCGTGGTCAGGTTGTTTTTGCAGTGGCCTCATGTATTACTTCCTTGAAATTAAAGCTAGTGATGAACAATTTTGGTTTAAGATGAGCTGAAACTTTTCCTCTTAGAGAACAGCATTTTTGTCACGAAGGGTTCAAGCCTGTAATCTTTCCTTGTCATATCACTGGTACTGCTTGAGGCCTAGAGGGGTGCAATGACATCAGTAAAGAAATTTTAGGTAGTGGTGGAGGACCCAAATGTCTAGGCATACCAGAAAATTGTGGGCTATACATATGATCTTGTGATTCTTCTTGGATGAATTACTTCCATTTTGAGATTTTTGAGTTGTGAGAAAAGATTTTGATCAAACTAATCAAAGCTAGATTTAGATTTCTTCTTTTGGGGATGAGTAGGGGACTCATGAATTAAATATCCTCCTTTCATATGATAGAGACCTGCTGACAAATAAAGAGACATTAGAAACAATTTATGTGTTTTCAGGATTTAAATTGTAATAATCTGTAGGAGAATGATGGCTGTTACATATTGCTTTACAAAAGCTTTTTTTGTGATGACAAGGAGGTAATCTAATGCATTTCATAGGAAATGTTTGCAAGCTGTCCTGCTTTTCTTTACAAAGCAGACCTGAAAATGGATCTAAATGATATTTTTCACCTCTACCAATGAATTATTAATATTGAAGTTTTGAAGTGTATGTGCTTTTTTGCCTTTTCTTGGACAATTATAAAGATTGATCAAGTTTGTTTTGTTTGTTTTTTTTTTTTTTCCCACAGTCTGTGTGATGCTTTATTTCTGTCAAAAATCTTAGAAGAAAAGGGTGAAAACCCTGTGGGTGTTTTTTTTTTATGTTTTATTTTTTGTTTGTTTGTTTGTTTGTTTTTGGGTTTTTGTTTTGTTTGTTTTGTTTGTTTTTATTTATTTTTTTTTTTTAAATCAGGCTTAGAGTTCATCTTTTCTAAAAGATAAGAGCAAAACCTGAACCAGGCTTAGACTTCATTTTCATCTGAGCCACATAAATTTAGGGCTGAGTGAAGTCTGAATTTCTCATTTTGTTTCTTTCATTCCTATAATGAAGAAACATGAGTGATGGCAGTTTATAAACATCTTTGATGAAAACATTTGTCTTCATAAAATTAAATGAAGGGTAACTGGATCTGGGTTCTTAGAGTAGCACTCTGGATCAAGCACTCTGCTTTTGAGCCAACTCTAAAAACATGTGAATAACTCAGAAGAAGTCCTTCCTTCCAGCCTGGAAGCAGGGGGCAGAGGGTTTGACTGAAGGAAGTCATGGTGGTGGCATTGAGGATTTGGTTTAATATGAAAGCAGGAAGCAAAGCGGGGATGTGGGACATACGTGCACAGAATCAAGCTTGCAAACACCTTGTTAACCTGCAGTTAGCTCTTGCCATGTGATTTTTCCTCGTATAATGTGTTCTCTTGGGAACTAATTACATCATCTCCATTCTGCAGCAGTATAAACCTAGGAGGTAACAGAGAAAATGCAGGGGTGCTGAGTTGCTCACAGCTCCGATCTTGTAAAAAGAGGTTGTATTATTATTTGAAAAACAACAGCTTCATTCAGAGATGTTAGTCATTTGGAATATGACACACCATATGTTCAGTGATTCAGTTTCTATCACTTCCATTGTGCTGCCTCAAACATCGTATTAGATTCATTAAAATGTTGTATTCTGTTTCCACTCCATCAGATTTTTGTTGCTTGCCTAAATCAAATATTCAAAGTAGTATTTTGGAAGCAGCTGTAAGCAAAATTGCTGACAGCATGAGTAAGACTTGACATCCCATAAGCCACCATCCCCAGCATTTTCAGCCAGAGTGATCTGACATTTGTGTGGTTGAAAACTTTACAGATTCAGCTGCCACTGGAGTCAGCAGGAGGCTTTTCCAAAGAGAATGCAGAGGGCCCTCCACCCTCTTTAGATACTGGCCTTCCTAGTGGAGGATTTTACCTCTTGAACCAGAAATGATCAGAAAACTTTGATTTTGATTGAGCAAAACCATAATGAGAAGGACTGCTGCTCTGTTGAGGCTGTTCCGCTTGATCTGACTTTTGTCTGGAACTGTCAATCTGTAAAACCACTTCAGTTAAAAAATAAAAGGCAGGTACTTGTTACAGGTGACTCACTTCTAAAAGGAGTCAAAGGCCCTATATGCAGGCTGGACCCACTTCTTAGGGAGGTCAAATGCTTCCCTGGGGCCAGGGTTAAGGACATACGAAGGAAGCTCCCTACACTAGTTTGGCCCTCAGGCTACTACCCATTACTGTTATGCCAAGTAGTCAGTGATGAGGTGGTTACCAGAAGTCTAGGGGCAGTGAAGAGAGATTTCAGGGCCCTGGGACAGATGGGATTCTCCTAGACCTTGGAGTACTGGTTGACAACTGGTTGAACATGAGCCAGCAGTGTGCCCAGGTGGCCTGGAAGGCCAATGGCATCCTGGCTTGTATCAGGAATAGTGTGGCCAGCAGGAGCAGGGATGTGATTCTCCCCCCGTGCACAGCACTGGTGAGGCCTCACCTCCAGTACTGTGTGCAGTTCTGGGCCCCTCACTTCGAGAAGGATATTGAGGTGCTGGAGCAGGTCCAGAGGAGAGCAACAAGGCTGGGGAAAGGACTAGAGGGAAAGTCTTGTAGGGACAGGCTGAGGGAGCTGGGGTTGTTTGGCCTGGAGAAGAGGAGACTCAGGGGGGACCTTATCACTCTCTTCAACTACCTGAAGGGAGGTTGTAGTCAGGTGGGGGCTGGGCTCTTTTTGCAGGCAACTAGCAACAAGACAAGAGGGCCTGGCCTCAAGCTGTGCCGGGGGAGGTTTAAGTTGGATATTAAAAAGTACTTCCTCATGGAAAGGGTGATGAGACATTGGAATGTACTGCCCAGGGAAGTGGTGGAGTCACCATCCCTGGGTGTGTTCAAGGAAAGGCTGGATGTGGCACTTGGTGCCATGGTCTAGCTGATGTGGTGGTGTTAGGTCATGGGCTGGACTTGATGATCTTAAAAGTCTTTTCCAGCCTTGGTGATTCTGTAAAGTAGCCTTAATTTAAAATATCTTCTCTTCATAGCAGAAGCTTGGCTGTTGTATCCGTGTTGTTGTGCAAGGGTTTTGTTGTCCTGGGACAAGACTGATCATGCATCCCAAGTCTCTGGGAGCTAGGACAGAACTTCTGCTGCCTCTCCCCTCCCTTTCCATTGCCAGGTATTCATCTTGAAGTGAGTAGAGAACTAGCCTTCTGATAAAATATATCAGACACTTGGTATTTGGGCCAACAAATCCCTTAAAAAAAGAGAAACTTTAAAGTAAGATAGTTTCAATCAGTAACTATTGATGGCAGCTCATTTTTTTTCAGTCAATAACTAATTGTATTTCATTTTTTAAATCAATCACTATTAATTACAGTTCACTTTTTATAAGGTCCATTGCACATGCCAACAGTTTGCTGGCCAGGAGAGTCAGAGCACAAAATGTTACTGTTTTGTTAAATATAACACTGGCAAACTTCTGGCCAATATTTTTCTGCTCTTTTAGTTAATCATCCCTAACTTTAATGATGATATTTAAATGTCAGTACTGTTTATTTTAATAGAAAATCCTGGCTGTTTATCCTCTCTGTTTGGGCTTGTAGGTATCAGAGGCAGAAACACATTGCTAGTTCATTTTTTCCCCCTGTTGCCAGAGGCAATTGCAGGAAGAGGTAACGTGCTATCAGCATCAACTTCTATGCTGTCACATTCTGCTCCCAGCTGATGTGGGAGAGTTTATTATGGCAAACATATGGACGTACAAAGAGCTAAGAGTGCTGGGTTGAAGACAGGCATCAAATGGGACTGGAAAATATTTTTTTGCATGGGGTTTGAAAGTTATACATCCTGTTTCCATTCTTGGCCCATCAAAAGCAAATCCATAAGGGCATTCAGAAAATACCCTGTGGTCTGCATGCAGGTGTCTGCTGTTGAAGTGGCTTAAGAGTTTATTGTCCTCAGCAGTCTTCTGTACCCCACTGTGATGTGTTATTACAGAGTCTGCAGGGCTGTTCTCCAGCCAGCACTCAGAGCAAAATTTAAGCTATTGCACAGTGGCAACCTGGGGTGCCGGTAGTCTGGATCTGTCTGATAGCATCTCTCCCTGTCATTACTGCAAGAGTAATAAACTTGGGAGGAAGACTGCAGATATGATTTGGGTGGCTGGTATCTAGAACAGTATGTGAGGAAGCACGGCACACTGCATACCCTGAAGGACCTGAGGAATAAGCTATAGGTTAGGAATTGGCCTGTGTGATGTTACTTAGTGCCAGCAGCCATGAATCAGCAAATCCAAGAGCAAAGGCCAGTGTGTGCTGTCTATGTGGCTCTATGGGAAGTTTTGTCCCAACAGACCACACAGTGGTTAAGGGAAACATTTGTTAAAATACTGATTTCTTAAGTATGGTTACACAGAATGTTGTATTTTCCAAACTGTTCTTTGTTTAATAGCGGTTTTCAGCACAGCAATTTAGCATAGGGCTTTGAAGCTGGGAACAAGGTCACGTGAAACTTAAGGCTCTGGCTTCACTGCAGCAGCCCTTCCTCTGCCGCCCACTACGCTCAGAGCTCTGAAACTGTTTCATTATAATCCCTTCCTAGGGCAGCTCCATTCAGCTGTTTGAAGTCTGGGATTAAATTCTGCTATATAAAATGTTTAGCTGTAGGGCAGGCTTTTCCTTCTTCAAAAGGAGGAGTAAGGATAGCAGCACTTTAATGGGCTGTGTTTATTCCTGTCAGTGGGTCTGTAATGAGCTTGTCTCTGGCATAAAGATGCAAGAAAAGTGGTTCTTGAGGCAGTTTTCAAGCTGCGATTTCTAAAAAAAAAAAAAAAAAAGAAAAAGGTGAGCCTGTAGTTAGACTAATCCTAGGAGGTATTATTTCCTTCTTAAGTGAAAGTATAACTGCCAGGGTGTTGGGCTTGTTCCTCGTAATTCTGGAGGAGTGGAAGGTGCCACCAACATAGTTATTGTGAAGTAGAATGGAAACAGACTAAATAAATACATATGTAGGTATGTAGGTGTATGTAGTCCATAGAGGAGGTAGTATTGATCCTGAGAAATCACAGAGAAGATGCTGACACTAGAAGTTGTAATATTCCCTGGTTTCATTGTGCAGAAGGTAACTCATTAGCAATTTGTTCCTATTACAGTGTATCTTCAGCATATTATTACTATTTGGAACATAAGAGTGTTGTTGGTGTCCTGTCCTTGCTTGCTTCAAAACAAAGAGCTGTAGGAAACAGCTCTGTGCAACTTGCTCCTCTTCTTCCCATATCTGCCCTAGGTTAAACGTGCCAGGAGGAAGTAAAGAGGGCTTGTTGTTTTATGGGGTTGCTGCACAGGCTAGTCCCAAACAGGTTAGGAGCCAGTGGCCCTTCTTGGTACCATTCTATAGCTCATGCATGGGCCTTTATTTTAAAAAAATTTCTTTTCTTTTTTTTTTTTTTCCTCCCCCACCGCCCCACCTCCCTTATAATCTAAGCCAAAATTATCATCTCAAAAACACAAAAAAAGCACTCTAAGGCAATAAAAGACTTAATACACAGGGAATCCAGCTCCCGTGTTAAGACTAAATTATTTGGCCTGCACAAGCCATAATTTTATTCGGACTCTCCAGATTTTAGGGGCCTGACTGTGGGGCCCTTTGGGAGACAATGTGTGCATACAGCCTAGTCCCTTTGGTTTGCACCATTTCAGTTGTTCACTGGCTGGACTCGCCATGAAGCCTGTGCTGGTGTGTGGTACTATTCTGCTTCCTACTACTCTGAGAAGCCAATACAGATTTCTCAGGTTTTATTTTATTTTCACTAACTCAAACTCATGGTTAGTCAAAAGTTAAAAGTATTATTGTTTCATGATGCTGATCTTCATACATAAACAGATCTAAGGAGCTAAAACTAAAAGGGGAGTTAAAAGATCATCTAGTTTCTTGCTTCCTTTTCAAGCTACTAGCAAATTTGTCACTGTATCACAGTGGGAAAAATAACAGTTTCAAATAAGGCCAGCTTTTGTATAATTAAGGTCTCAGATCTGAAAATGTGGTAGAAATAATAAGTATGAATGTATGCCAATGCTGTGTAAATGCACATGTACTGCCTATAAGGAAATCCCACATGTAGCACTCGTAAGGAAAGCACATGTTACATGTTCCATTTTCCTATTTTGTCTAATGACTGCAACTGTAGTTAAAATTATCTCCTGGAGACACACACTTTGCTGAGTGCAATGAGCACCTTCTTGAGAAAATACCTTTTTTCCTTCTCTAATACAAACTACTGAAAGGTGGGCTTCACAACTCCCCAGCTCACCCCAGAACCCCAGTAGTTCTGCATTGTCTGCACAGCAGTATGGTCTTATCAGTAAGAGATGCAATGTTTCTCCTCTAACTGCCAGCATAAATCTGGAACACCTCTTATATGAGGAAAGTCTGAGAAAGTTGGAGTTGTTCAGCTTGGAGAAGAGAAGGTTCTGGCCAGACCTTATTGCAGCCTTTCTGTACTTGAAGGGAGCCATAATGAAGATGGGGAAAAACTTTCAGTAGTGCCTATAGTGATATGACAAGAGGTAATGGTTTTAAGCTGAAAGAATGTGGATTCGGACTAGATATTTGGAATAATTTTTTTATGATGAGGGTGGTGAAACACTGGAACAGGTTGCTCAGAGAGGTGGTAGATGCCCCATTCCTGAAAATATTTAACATTAGGTTGGCTGGGGTTTTGAGCAACCTGATTTAGCTGAAGATGTCCCAGCTCACTGCAGGGCTTGGACTAGATGACCTTTAAAGGTACCTTCCAACCTAAACTATGTTTCTATAATAAAGCTATAATGCAGACTTGAACTCTAAAACTTGCATAAAATGTGTCTTCTGTAAGGAAACTACAACTCATTTAAACCTGATGCACTTTATGGTGGTGCAGCTCTGTGACAGCAGGGAGCTGTCAGGCTGGCTCCTGGTTCTCAGTGGCACTGTGGTATCCATGTCAGGCCTTGTGTACCTGTAACTGTGTAGGTAAAACTTGATGTTTATAGTGATATTATTGCCTTTCTTGGAGTAACTAATCCATATGTATGACCAATACAAAAGGTGGTTGCTGGTTTTCTATCATTATCTCTGCAGAATATACCTGCAGTGTCCTCTTTTGTTTTCTGCTGTTGAAGAATCAGCCTATTCATCAGTCAAACAAAAGAGAAAGGAAATGCAATACTAGAATCAGCTTTAACACGAGGTGGTAAATACAGACCACCCCCAAAGATATAACTCCCCCAGACTGTGGGAAAGATGGTAGTCAGGTTCAGATATCACGGCTTAGACTCATTTTTGCTTAGCACTGTTATGAACTCCCACATAATAGAATTCTGCATATTCATTTCCTGTATTCCTGTTTTCAGTTCTTTCTATTATCAAGCCCTTTTAAATTTAAATTATATATCATAGCAATACCATTCTCCTGATGACAGATTTTTTTTTTTTTTCCCCTGATCAAACAGCTGCCACAGGAAATCCGATAAAATAGCAGAGACTTCTTCTCCTGGAGCCAGTAGCACATTCATATTTTTCATATTTGTATTTGCTGTCATCAGCCACAATACTGTTTCAGATCAAGGGAAAAGAAACATACATATTTTTTTTTTATGTGGGAGGGTAAGATTGAACCCAGCAAACTTAAAATGGGTACCATTTGTCTTGCTTTAAGTAATCCTGGTTTTAAAAATCCTTTAAAGCTTTTTATTTTCTGTGTGACCAGGAAACATCCAGTTCATCTCTGTGTTCAAAGTAATGAACTTTGGAAGAAGCAAATTATCATGTGTTGCTAATTCTCTATAAACAATCACATTTCCAGCAGTCAGCTGGCTTGAATTAAAGCATTATTAAGCTTTCATGTCTAGAAAATACCTGCACTGTTCTGAAAGTGTAGAATAAACCAAGCAGTTTATTTTTCTTTAATATAAATGTATTTCCTGCATTCCTGTATGTGATTATTTTTTGGACATGAAGAGATTAAAAAAGGTGAAAGTTTGGGGGAGCCTGTTCAGTTGTACTTGTCTTTCCTTACCCTTCATGACACTGTGTCAGCCACTAGAAGCAGCTCCCGGGGCAGGTGTTTGTACCCCTGAGTGTATAGTAACAGAGCATCATCAATTTGAAGCCTTCTGCACCACAGTGACTACTGTGCTGGGATTTACAAGCTCCCAGCTCTGGCTTCAAAGGAGCATCATTATTTTGGGGAAACACATTCTCATTGCAGTGAGGCTTGAATCTAGTGACTGTTTTGAGTGTTTTTTGCAGATACAAAATTAAAATGGAACTGAAATCCTGACTATTTTTCTGTAGCTTAGTAAAGCTGAAAGTGCCCCAAGAACCATACACTGCCCTCTAATGCCAAGTGTTGGGATACTGCCAAAATACGAATGTTAAAGAACGAGGTCTTTACTGTTTATTAGATATATATTTGTTAGATAAGTGCAGATACAGCATACACAGATAGGTAAATGCAGCTGTTGTTACACTGCACTGCTTGAGGGAGAGCTCTCAT
Source organism: Apus apus (assembly GCF_020740795.1). Classification (NCBI taxonomy): domain Eukaryota; kingdom Metazoa; phylum Chordata; class Aves; order Apodiformes; family Apodidae; genus Apus; species Apus apus. Next base: position 19,777,041 of record NC_067312.1, read on the forward strand.
TCCTCACTGGTGCCCTCCAGCAAGCGGTGTGGGATTATCTGTGTCAAAATAAGCTGTGTAGCTACACTTTACAAAAAATGGGACCTGTCTTCAGTATGTCAGCACAGACCATAAAACACTGCTAATGCTCAAGAACTGCTCTTCTGGGTTAATGGTGTCACAAAGCCAAAGCTGTAGCTATGTCAGGTACCTCTGCTATGCCAGCATTTTCTTCTGGTATCATTAATACAGAGCAAGGACATCCATTACTGGGGAATGTGGAGAAGGGAAGAGTACCCTTTCACAGGGGTGCAGTCTGTGGTTATTGCTCTGGCTCCAAGGGGCATTGAAGTGCTTTCATTGACTCTCCTTGCCTCAGTTTTGGGCACAAGTGGTGGTGGATATGCCCAGCCAGGTCTCATTACCTGCTTCTTCCCAAGTTCTTGCACCACTGCATGCCAGTATGCCCTGAGCTCCCTGGCTCAGAAGAGCCCTGCCTCGCTTTTCCACACACCTCTGCTCTGCTTGAATGCTGCATCACTGCTTCTTTGCAGGCAAAAATTGCTGTGGCCCCTAGTGTCTGAACAGAAAAAAGACTAACACAAACACTGTTAAGTATTTCACTTTTCTAGCTATCTTAAAACTCTGTAAAGATTCTGGGAACTTTGTAAGAGACAGCAAATTCTATAAACAGATCCCATAGCCTCATTTCAAGCCCTGAAGTACATAGGCTAAGTTTCCCTACAGGAACTGCACAGTGTTTCACAGAAACTTAAACCCAAAAATTCCAGAAGTGGGGTGCTACCTTGCTAAAGTTAATTCTTGTTGCTCTCAAATGACTTTAGCTTAGCCTCCATTATTAATCCTGCTATGAGCTGGTCAAGAAATTTAAAAAGAAAGAAGGAAAAAAAGGAAAACTGGCATTTTTTTTCTGAATTCAGAGTGATCTGGTATCTGGTATCTAAGTATTCCAAATTCTTCAACACCTTGGCAGAATGGGGAGGAGGACGAATAATGGGAGGGAAAAACTTGAGGCATCAATGTACATCAGAGCCATTTCATACCTGATAAGCCATGCTGCATGCAGAGTGGTTTTGAAAGTCACTGGCAATGGGAACACAGTGCAGACTGTGTGAATTGGGACTGCAGGGCACCATGAGAGGTTGTGTGAAGAGTACAGGACACATTTCCACCAAGGTACCTCTTCTGCTTCTGGGACTGTGTTGGTGCTGGGAACACAGAGTTTTGTTTGCCAAGTTGTGAGCTTGAGCCTGGCTGAATCCATGTTCCTCTATAGGAGAGCCAGCATCTTTGCAGATACTAATTTCCTTCTTCATGTGCCAAAATGAGGTCTTGGAAAGCAAATTCAACACCTTTGGGCACTATGCATATGCTGAGGTGAAAAGGGGAGCAAGCAGTATCCTCTGTATCTCTGGACTGGTCCACCACACATTTAGCTTCACAAGATACTTCTAAATTAAAACAGTGTAAAGAACAGCTTGTGCTCCCTTGCTCTGAAGAGTTGTGGGAGCACTTCTTAGGGAGATAAAGGTCACTTTCCAACTCAGCTGGCATCAATGAACTCAAGAAAGCTGCCCTTCTTTGTTTAGTTTGTTTACTTTTACCTCTATTTTGGGAGAAAATGCTAATTCATAAACCTTCAGACTGTAATTGAGTGAAATTTCATTTCGCCTTCTCTTTTATTTCAAACAATCTAGTCCATCTTCAATTATTTGTCTTTCAATGTTTTTAATGTAGAAGTTGGCTGAGCAAGAAACATGCTTTTATTGCTTTTGGTAGCAGTTGTACTAGAGGATTTAGTGTGACCATCGTCCTAACCTCAAGCCACATCCATCAAGGCCTCTTTTGTTTGTACTTTTAGCCACTGGACCATATTGGGAAATTTCTTTTTTTTTTTTAATTTTACCCTGGTGTGCATTTGACTGGTTTGGCAAGAGCTTAGCACCCTTTGAGAAGAAAATCCAGATTTTCTTGTGGTAGTGCCTGAAGTCTGTCTGCTTAGCAAGTTTGGTAGCTTTTGCTGTTAATTTTACGCTTCAAGAACTGAATGCTGCTTGATTTTTTAAAAGTTCTTATGGTAAAGAGATTTTAATTTCTTCCCCTCTCTTCCTCTGTGCTCTGCTAATTCTATCCTATAGGTGGATTTCCTGGTTAGGTGTTGGCAGCTTCTAATGTCTCCTGATCAAAAGGTCCAATTTAGTATTAGTGATGAATTTTATTCCTGGTGACTCTGTTTAGTGGTTGTTAAAAATTTTGTTTTGTTTTTTTGTAAGTTGAGGCTGAACTCACTGGCTTGAGATTAATTTAATAATTTTGGAATACCTTGGAAATGTCTAAATGGTTTGGAAAGAAAACTGGGGCAGTGTGGTGTGATTAAGCACATGGGATGATGGTGAGACATTTCAGAGTGCTTACCTGGGCATGGCCACTGAGGTTTCACTGTGTCTGACAGCAGCTTGTTTCAGATCTTTGACTTTGCCATCTGTAAAACAAAACTTTGAAAACCAAAACTTACTCTTCTAACTCTTATAATACCTGGAAATCACTCAAGAATATTTAATATATAATTGAACTACAGAATTAGGTTTTTATTAACCTCACAATTTTCAACTGGCTCTGCTATGCTTTTGGCTTCCTAACACTACTCCAAATAAAAACGGTTAGCCATGATTTTTCAACAGTGATATCATCAAGACTTAATGTGAGTACATGCAGGAAGTCAGTTGAGCAAGAAGGCTTTATTCATATGTCAATCTTTTTCAGAGCAAACTCACACTTATTAATTATTCAAGGGCTATTTATGTCTGCTTGTGATTTTCTGAAAACATATCCATATCTCTTAAAAAAACAGTATTTGTTTTCATTGTTTCCTAAGGGGATTTGTAGGTTCCATTGTTCTCATTCAGCTGTGCTTGATGCTGCTACTTCTGCAGTGCCCCAGGCTTTCATCAGAGTATGTTACCTCTTAAACTGCTGCTGCGAGCTTCTTTCACACACAGGACACTGACATATAAATTCATGTCACAACTGTTTTTCCACAGGAGCTTGCTGCTTGCTGAAAGATAGATGGAATTATTACATTTCCTAACTCAGTTATTTGTTGTCCAGTTGTTTAAGGAAATGCTTTTTTATTAGTCCACCTATACAGCAAAACTCCAGGCTATTGCTGTTTTGAACCAACCCTGATTTATGACTTGCCATGTTATTATCACTGATGAGCTAATAGGGTTAGCAGTGAGTCCTTTCTTCAGCTGTAAATATTTATTTAAGGTATTTTCTGAGGGTAGGACAAAATTACAACTCATAGCAAGTTAATTTGGTTATTATATGGACCATTAATTAGGCTTTAAATTGATGCAGGAAAGAGCAGCATGAGGCTTTTCTAAGGCTCATTTGAGACCCTCATGTTATAACTACCCCATGCACCAGTAACCAACTAACTGCCATTAATTATTACCAATAAAATGAGGATGCACTATCTATGATTCAGTGATGAGAAAGATTTTTCTTTGCTGGTTTTAGGTGGTGGATGATGTCCAAACCCAGGTAATGAAAAGTGCTTGAACATAAACCTCTACCTCTGAATTATTGAATCACTAAACTTGAGGACCTGGGGATGAAATTCATTTAGTTTCTTTTTGGAGCAGAACATATGTGCTACATGATGTTACTGAGTGTGGCTGCAAATCCAGAGAGGGTGGTTTTCAACAGTTGATTTTTTTCCTCTTTCTGTTCATGCTGTTGTCAGTTAAGTACTGAAAGATGTCATGCAGCTGCCTCTACTGCTTCCTGCACAGGAAGATGCCTGATGATGAGGTCTGCTAACTACAGTTAATTTATAATAGCTAACTGTGTGCTCATGCTAGTTGTTCTCCCTTGCTAGGTGTTACAGATTCTGGACATGAACTTGGTGTGCTACAGTATGGTGAACAAATCCAGGATCCAATGCTGTTCTATACTTCCTCACATTATTGTTTTGGAGGTAAAATCTCAGGGCCTTGCCTGCCCATCTCCCCAGATGGGTGGGGTGGTGTTGCTCTCATTGGTGACATGAGATGGGCCACATTATGGGCTACCTCTGTGGTTTTCAGTCCCATTAATCTTCTACTCTTGTCATGCTCCTGTCATGTGGCTGGAAATGAAACTATATAGCAGGATATGTAGCAGGTGGTGTTCTTCTGAAGGAAGGGCCATAGGGCATTTGGGAAAGAGGTTGTGTGGTGTGCGTGAGTTACCATGGTGTCCTGAGCTCAGATCCCCACCTGTGTCATTGCAGGTGCCACATCAGAGCAACATGCCCACAACAGACATGGAGCTGCAACAACTGGTGTGGTTGTGTTGCACGGCGGCTTGCTAACTTGTCTGCAAACATGGGTCTGTCACTGCAGACAGGAGCAGAGTTCCTTTGCAGTGTGGGAGCTTGAAACATTGTCATTGCTAGACATGCTGCTGTCTGATCCCCACAAAGCTGTTATACACCCTTCTTCATGGCTGCATGAGGTGGGTGGGAGTGAAGATCCCTCTAGCTCAGAGTCCTGTCTCTCAGGCTTACCTTTGGGGGGTGTTGACTTAAATAAAAAGTTGGTAACCTACTGAGTACAGGGGCTCTCCAGCCTCTCTTTGCACAGGAGGAACAGGCAAACGTTTGCACAGACATTAATTGCCAGTTTTGTACTGTCCTCTGAGTATTGTTGTTCTCATGTAGGTTGTTTTAAATAAAACTGAGAAGAAACCTTTAATGGAACTGTACCTCTAATGGCTATTTTCACTTCTCAGTATTTATTTCAGACTCTGTGTTGCAAGGTTAAAGAGCAGTATTTCTTTTTGGTATATTCCCAGTGGATAACAGTCAGCAGAGCTCTGTGGGATTAGTTTGCTCAACTAGATGAGCAACTGTTCCTGGAAATTAAAAATGTGATGAAACTCCAAGGCCTTTTTGAGAGTAGCTTCTCCAGTTCTGAGTGACATGTCAGATTGTCTAGTCCAGCTTCACTGACAGTGGTACACAGCAAAATAATCAGCTTAATCTCAGTATGTCCAGTGTGATGTGACTCTGTGTGATGTTACCATGCTGATGTCTGTGCTCACTGATAGAAAGACAAAGCAAGCAAGATGCTGCTTCCATGCACTGCTGCTGTATTGTGGCTGCAGAAGCCTGTAATCCACACCATCTGATGGAAGAGGCCCTAATTAATTGAAAGTGTACATAGTTGCCATGCTAATTTTCTACGGTTCACAGACATGGCTATTTGAAAGCTTTGAACTTTCCTGTTCTTTTACACACATTTGTAGCAGTTGTTTAGCTACCCTGTAGCTCACAGCTTTTAAAGATCTGGTGGGTGGTAGAAGTCAGTATAATTTTTTTGAAAGCAGTGAAGCTGTACTGATTTATGCTAGGTGGGTATCTGGCCTTTTTTAACATTAATCTGTATGAAAAACATTCTGAGATACCTCAAGCATTCATTTGGTTCAGTATTTTTTTTTGAGCGAACTCTTTGAGTTATATCCCCTTTTAGACACTAACTTTAGTCCAAAGTTATATTTGCATTGGTATATACTTTAATGGCTAAGTTTAGGCAAATCCAGCTGGATTTTTTTACCTGTTAGTATGTATGTATGTATGTATGTATGTATGTATGTATGTATGTATGTATTTATTTATTTATTTTGTAATCACATTAGCTAGCTTTTCTGTCCAGTTACTGACTGCTTCTGCTTTAACAATGATGATCTTCCTCTATAGAATAGAGGACTGGAAAAAAAATAACATAGCTGTGTTATAAGGCTATTTGCAGGAATCACCAGAATATAAAGGTATGAGTCTGTGCACCATGCCTGTGAAAAGGGAAGTGGAGAAGCTACTAGTGTTTTTGGGATCTCTCTTTGTGGTACCCCTCTTGTACATCAAGGTGAAGGTGTAGAGGTTAAGGGGTTGTTAACACTCACAGGATGCCATGGCCTTTGTGGTTTGGGCTTGTCCACAGCCCCTGATGGTGCAGTGGGGGTATTTAGGTGGAGGAAAGAGGAGATGGCAGCCATGCTGGCTTGAGAAGGCCAGAGGGCTCCCAGCAGGAAGCACCATAAAGTGCTTTTCTTAGCTGTCTATTTTTGGGCTTCTTGTTGTCTTTATCCTAGCAGCTGTGCATGGTGTCAGAAGCTAATCACACCAGACTAATAGTCTCAGTAAACCTAGTGTTTTCCATTTATGTCTCATCCCTTTTCACTACATCTCCACATACAGTAACCTGGGCTTGAAATACTGCAAGATTTTCCAAACCCGACTGGAAGTGGCCCTGAGAAACTTCATCTGACTCTGAAGTTGGTCCTCTTTTGAGTAGGGCATGGAAATGACAACTGCCAGAGCTCCCCTACAACCTCTGTGTTTACATTTCAGTGGGACACCAAACACTTCACCGCTAATGAAGCAGCAGCAGATTTCCTTCCACTCTGCAGAACTTCACGAAAATATAGAGAGTATTGGTCTGTTAGATACTCAGCTGACCTGTGGAGTTCTGAAAAATGATGACTACCCTGCACAGTCAGGAGCCCTGTAAAGTCTGAATCCATTTAATTTTGATGGTGAGGTCCTAAAGGTCATACAGGGTCTGTGCTCAGCTGTGGCATTGGGCCTCCATGGCACCGGACTCAAGTTCAGTCTGGAGGAGGTCAATTTTAGGAATGGGTGTGGGCTGGCTGGTTGTGGAAGCACGGTGCTGTTTTCAAATGACACAGTAGCAGCAGAGTTGGGAGCATGGCAGGACATGTGTGGTACACACGATGCTCCTACCAGGCACTCGTCTAAGCTCTCAGATAGCACCTGTCTGGTAGTCTGTTTTTCCTTGCCAGTACATATATATGACTACAGCATGCTGATTGTTGTACTGATGCACTTCTACATGTATCTGGCTAGTTTTTGCATCTCAGGAGACCTGGTTTTAAAAGTAATTTCTTTTAGTCTATTTCTTTACAAAGCAAAATACTTAAGATTTTCCATGAACTAATGAAAAGCTACCACATAACTTAAATATCACAGTGTCTTACACTAAGAAGACTGAAGTGCCTTATACTATCATAAACCTCAGTGGTCTACAAATTTGCAATTATTTACCCTCTACTCAATGCTAGCATTTTGATGAAGTAAGATTTTAAAGAGCAGAAATATTTAGCTGTGCTGGGACAGCAGTTTTGTTAATCTGTAAGGCATGAGAATGTAACACACAGTGAACATGCTTAGAGGTAGACAAGAATAATATATTTAATTCTATCAGCCACCTATAATCTCCTAAACTTTAGGGACCATCTTGTTTTCCAGGCACCTCAACTGATCAATCAGGGAGAAAGTTTTAATATTATTTTTATAATGTTTTTACTTTCCTGTTACTTAACATATTCTTAAATTTCAAAAGGTTAATTTATCCTGCAATGAAAAAGTGTCCCAGATCTACCAACTTTAACTTTATGATGCCAGTTTAGGTAAAAGGATTTAATAGACATTATAATGTAGTAACCATCACAGTTTTCTGGTGGTGCACTTGTTTCTGCCTATTTCAGAACTCTGATAATTCCTTTATTTCTCCAATAATTGCCAGATTTATTTTTTTTTGTATAAAAGACACATTGTGCATATTCATGTACCAAAATAAAGATGTGTCAATCACATCTTTCTACCTACCTCATATATGAGATGCCTCCTCTAGACCTATAGGGTAACTACATTTACTCTTTTTTTTTTTTTTTCCCCTTTAGTTTCTAATAGCAAGTTAGTGTTGGTACTGTGTGTTATCTCAGCTGTTTGAAATAGTATCATGTTGAAGTCGGGCATACAAGTTGCCAACTTGGAATCACATTAAAAAAAAAGAAAAAGAAAAAGAAAAAAGAGTATTACTTTGATCCCTTTGACCAAACTTGATGTATTGCCTGAGGGTGGATTTATGCTCTCATGTTCAGATTTGAGATCCACCCTCCACTCTTCCAAATTCCAAAGAGCTTTGTGGTCTTTTGATATTATGAAAGACAGTTCTGATATGGCATGAGCAATGTAATATTTGAACAGCCTGTTCTCTTCTTATGTAATGGTAACCAGTGCGTAGCAAAAGCAGAGCCATGCAGCATTTTGGACTAGTCCAGATTACCTCTGACCTTCTTAAGGCTGCAAAATTAGCCTAGAAAATCTTGCAAGAGAACATTGCCCATAATGTTTCCAGTAATTTCTGGTTAGGCTTGAAGGACTGCAGTAAGTGGTTTTCTCTGAAAACTATCTTGAATCTCTTGAATCAAAAGCATATGAAAATGAGTAATAATTTATTACAATAATAAAAATGGGTAACTGCTGACTGTGTTTGACAGTGTTGTGCATCCACAAACAGTTTTCATTGCAGGAGTTGGCTTAGATTGTTGGAGGACAAGCTTTCTGCCTCAGAAGGAGATGGCAGCTGCTCTATGGCCTCGCAGAAAGTGGCCAACCCATCTCCTACAACAGCTGGTGGTAACTCACTGGTAATGGGCAGTGGCATTCTCATACAAACACTGTCATTATGTTGATATATCTGAATTTTGCCCCTCTTCCAATGTGAGGGTTTTGACAAATTGATTTATATTGACTTCTATGAAAAGACAGTGAGTTTCTACTTACATAACAGGTTTCAGAGGAACTCCCTGTAAGAGAAAACACACTCATGGTCTGTACAGTGCTTTGAAAGAAAATACAAGCAGGGTCATATTTTGACCTTGCTTGCAAAATGGAAAGAAAAGAGCTGGCAATCTGCAGCTGGTTTGTACAAAGACTGGTGCCTGAAACCCATACTGACACTTCAGTACTGAATCAAATGATCCTTGGCAGTCAGCTAATTTAATGCTCTCAGTGGTCCCTTGCAACAGTTCTGAAGTGCACTTGCTTGGGTTGCAGGGGAAGCTGCCTGTTCCCAGTCATGGACATCACCCCAAGGACTGCTGCTTGGCATTACTAAAATAATGAAGACTTTTCTCCTGGCAAATGCAAGTCAAATTTAGCCTTTTAGTTTAGTGTTATTGAGGCTGCCAAACCAATTCTTCAAGAATCCATGAAGATATAGTTTACAAAGATTTTCCAAGGTGACTGGGAAGTTCTTCCCTGAAGTCCTCTGGGAGTTTTTCTAGATAACCAGCTTTATCTGGGGAAAAGCTCTGATCTGGGTGTGCTGCTGTGGTTGGGGTGCTGGGCTGGGGGCACATGAGGTGCTGCTCCTCATCAGGACCCATGGTCCCTCTTAACTAGCTCTCCATTTCTTTTCCTGGTTGCCCAGCACTCTGAGGTGGAAAAAATACCTCTCTTTCTCACCCCAGCAAGCTGTCTGCTTTGTGCATGCACTTTCAATCCTGCTATAAAGTCATATCTGGCACAATTTCTCTATTTCAGTAGATACCCACTGGCTTAGACTTTCGTATGAGTACTTGGTTTCTCAGTCTCCTTAGATGATCAGCCTTTGGGTTTGGATTGCAGGCCCCTAGATAAATGCTTCAAGATACAGTGAAAAGAAAGCACAGAGGCCCACCCTATAATCAGGAATGGATAGAAGAGGGGACCCAATTTGGCCTTCCTTATACCAGCTTTATACTTTAAACTCACCGGAGTCCCACAGGTATTGAATTCCTGAGGCAGAGTTTTGTGGGGGCCAGATCTTTGGTAAACTAGAGTAAATAATCAAATAGCAAAGTAGGATATGGATTACATTTCATTTTTGCTGCTGGAATGCTAGATTTCTTCAGTTCATCCTTTGGTTTGTCTTTCTATGTCAGCAGTTTTCTGCATTTACACTGTTACCTCTGTGTTTTGTACCTTGTGCCCTAGATAATCCTGACAATGTGGCTAATTGCTTTTTAATATTGTTGGATGACAGATTACGTCAATGTATTGCATATGAAAACAAGTAGTTTCTTTTATCTCCCATACTTTCTGACCAGGTAGATTTTTGATGGAGTGGGGAGCTAGCTTGTATCCAGCAGGACTACATGGTTGATGCTTCCGGGGTACAACATCCATTAAAGAATGGTTACACTCACTGCTCCTCATCATATCCTTGTGAGTAATTGAAATCCTTTCCCTTTGTTACACCTAGGGAGAGGAACCCATGAGGGAACTGCTGCTGGATACTTCCTGAAGTCCTGGACAAATTAGATTTATTTTGGCAAGAATACACTCACTCTTGGTTGAAACCAACCTGCAGGCAGCTAGCCAGTGTTTGTGGGTTTGGCAGGGGAGCCCCACTGTTGACACCATATCTGGACCAGCCTCCCAGACAGAAAGCAACAGTGCCAAACCTTAGATTGTGTTGGTTCTGCAATTGTCTTGATGGCAATAAACATGCTGGTTTTACAATGGAACCACTGACCTGTCAGCCTCATTTCTGTGCCTGAGAAGATCATGGAACAGATCTTCCTAGAAACTATGCTAGGGTGCATGAAGGATAAGGCGGTGATTTGAGAAAGCCGCATCCCTGCACTAAAGGCAAGTCTTGCCTGACCAATGTTGTGGCTTTCTGTGATGGAGTGAGTACACCAGTGGACAAAGGAAGAGCTACAGCTGTCATCTACCTGGAGTCCTGTAAGGCCCCCCAGCCTCTTTCTCTCTAAATTGGAGAGATTTGGATTTAATGAGATTTGTACTGTTTGGTGGATGAGGAATTGGTTGGATGGCCCCATCCAGAGGGTAGTGGTCAATGGCTCAGTGTCCAGGTGGAGAACAGTGATAAGTGGTGTCCCTCAGGGGTCCTTATAGGAGCAAACCATCAATGACATAGATAGTGGGATTGAGTTCACCCTCAGCAAGTTTGCAGATGACACTAAGCTGAGTGGTGCAGTTGACCTGCCTGAGGGAAGGGATGCTATCCAGAGGGACCTGGAGAAGCTTGAGAAGTGCAGCCATCATGTGAACCTTATGAGGTTCAACAAGGCCAAGTGCCAGGTTCTGTACCTGGGTCAGGGCAATCGCCAGTATCAACATGGGCTGGGGGATGAAGGGACTAGGAGCAGTCCTGAGGAGAAGGACTTGGCGGTACTGGTGAATGAAAAGCTGGACATGAGCTGGCAATGTGCACTACCAGATCAGAAGGCCAACTCTATCCTTGGGCTGTATCAAAAGATGTGTGGTCAGCAGGTTGAGGGAGGTGATTCTGCCCCTCTGCTTTGCTCTGGTGAGACCCCACCCAGAGTGCTGCGTCCAAGTCTGGAGCCATCAGAATAGGACTTTTGAAGTCAGTCCGGAGGAGAGGCACAAAAATGATCAGAGGGATGGGACATGTCTCCTGTGAGGACAGGCTGAGAGTCTTTGTACACATAAAAAAGATTTTTGTTGTGTCAGGTTTATAAATTTTTTGCTCATTTCAAAGACTGTTCTCTGCAAGATAAAACATGAAACCTCAGTTGCTGGAGTGTTATCACCTATTTCTGGAGCTGGTTGGGTGAGAAATTATATCCTGTCCAAAGAGTTTTGGTATGTTTTACTTAAAGAAGCAAATAAAAACTGTGGGTTTTCATTGCAAGCTAATTTCCAAATGTCTGAACAATATATAGGGAATAATTTATTTAATTAGTTACTTCTACCAAACGTCCAATAATAAATAGGTGAAAAAAGTCCATTATTTGCATTGTTTTATGTAACACATACATTATGCAGTATAGCAGAGTCAAAAGGCTGTGTACATTCTGTTGGATAGATTGCATACTTTGCTTAAGTGTATTCATATCAATAGGCTCCACTCACCTTGCATTTGCATGAATATGGGGGATTTTTCTTATTCAGCCAAGCCTGAGGCAAACACTGTAGGGCAAACTATTTTTCTCTTTCTTTCGAACATTTATATTCCTTGCTTACTTTCTGAAATCCCTTGGATCATTTCCAAATCACATATGGGCACAAAGCATCCCAGCTTTCCACTTCCTGCTTTGCTATTTTGTAAGGACATTATCCTCATTAAGTTCTAAAAAATAAGGCAATCACTAGCAGGCAGACAGGTAGCAGAACTTGAGATAAAGTAGTCTTTCACATTAAACTCTGAGTGTTAAGAAATGTAAATATATGGATGAATATTCTTAAAACTGTAGTGCTGGTGAAAGGCTTGCTGCCTTACTCCTGGTAGAATTGTGAGTGTCCATCAAATCAATCTGTGTAGCTGACGTGATTTGAAGTCTCTTGGCAGATACAAAGTGAGTTAGGCAGTATGTAGACACGCACAGAGTTTGGATGGCAGAAATGGTAGGGAAGAAGAAGCCTCTGGCAAAGAGGGTAGTGGTACTCTGGAGGTTACTACTCCCCAGCACCTCTGACCTGTTGGGTGCTCTAACGAAGAATTCAGTGATAATGAAGATCTCACAAGACACTGAGGTGCCAGCAGGGTGTATTAACAAACTGTAAACCTAGGTTTACAACTTTGGATCCACTGTGAGGCACAAAGTCTTCGCTCTGCTTTTTCAGCCATCTGTACTCATTTTTTGATCCCTGGAGAAGCTTGTGGCTGCTATAATTTATTTTACCATTCATCATGAAAAAAAATCTATTTCCCAGAAGCCATAAGGGAAGATGAAAGACAGAGCTTTTATTGCTGTCAGTTTAAGATAATTTTCTATTATCTTTCTATGTAAGTTACAGGAAAGTTATATTGTCTTTTTTAAAAAGTTATGGAATTGGAGAAAGTCAAACCATCCATTTAAAATAGGTACAGGGATATCAGGTATATAGTGTATCTGAAGAGGCTGCAAAACCCCAAAATAATTTACCTTGGGAGGCTGATTGTGTTTTTCTTTCTCAAACAATTTGTTTTCCACTCTTTTTAATGTTTTCCCTCTTTCTCCCATCCCCAGACCCCAGAGCCAGCTCTTCTTCCAAACACAGTTTGTGTTTACAACCAGTTGCCACTATCACATCATAGGAACAAAAATACGGGCTTTGAATGAAGTCTGTCTAACTTCTGTAGTAAAGAGCTGGTTATAAGTAGGCTTTCTTGAGGAGTATCTTTGCATGACAGGGAAGAATACTGTTTAAACTGTCGAATTTTCTCTGTCACAATGTTGCACCTTTTTCCTTCTTCTCTCCCCAAGTGACTCAGCACCATTTTTTCCCCCTTCTTCACAGCTCTCTGAGTTTCACTAGCTTGACACAGCATTAAAAGCATTTGCGCTTTGTCTACCACAACAAACATCAGTGAAATTGCCATGAATGCTCCTGTGATACATTACCATTAAATACAGCTGCACCTTTTTGGATGTGGGAGGGGGGACAGCTATGGCTCTTGTCTGGGCTGGGGATAAACCCATTTTGTTGTGCAGAAGCAAGATGAGAGGTTAGATTTGTTCAGCTGTGTTTATCCTCCCGCCTACACATGTGCCCATACAAGCATCCCACCAGCCGAATGTCAGGCTAATCAAAACAACACAAAGCTGCCTGAATCCCAAACCAGCTGCAGTGAGACTCGTCACGCCTATACCGTTATTGTTGTTGTTTTAATTTGCAAAATTAGCCTCTGCTGATGGCCTTGCCTGCAGCTGCCTCTCCTCCAGCTTCCCCACAGCTCCTGAATCCTTGGGCTGTCCAGCAAGAGATAGCTGAGTTTCCCACTCTACTGTCATCTGCAGCCTCTCACCCAAACAAATGCTCTGGGGGTGGAAGGTTCCTACCTCACCTCCTGCCACCGGAATCTGCTCTTTGAGCTGTAAATGAATTCAAGAACCTCTCCAGGAACAGAAAGGCTTTTTGCCTGATCAAATGGCTGAAAAGGAAAACATAACCATATGCTGCTTGTTGCAGTCACACGTGCCCCTTTGTTAAAATTCCCGTGCTTTGCCTAATCCTCCCCTCACTAAAACAAGAGCTGTCTTATCCAGCCCCCTCAAATGGAGGGGTTTTACCTGGGTGCTCTGGGAAGTATTGCAACATGCTGTGATCTCAAGTTCTGCTGACAAGCAGGAAAAAAAGAGTCAGGATAGAAGGAAGGTGGAGCAGCAAGGTGTGGAGTGGGCCGTGGCAGAGTCCCTGCTGGCTCAGATGTAATGGTGTGGCACCCTGTGTGCCTGCCAGCAGTTTGATCTGATCCTGATGAGCCCCTGTGGTACCCTGGCTTACCAAAGAGCAAAAACTTACTAGGTTTTCAACACATGGAAAGACATAGAGGAAAGGAGAAATGCACATAGCAGGAATAGAAGTTAATGCCATAAACACAGTAAAAATGATTGCCTGACTTCTGGCTTGTGTCTAACTAGTATAGCTGCTGGCAAGTGCTGCAGCCCCTTTCCTGTCCTCCAGATCTCTTCACACCCCTCTCCCACCCATTCCCACTGCTGAACTGCCAGCAGCTGCTGTGAACAATCCTCAAGCAGTACCTCATGAAGACATCATGAAATTTTGTATAATGCCTCCCTGTCTCCAAAGTCTTAGCCATTAAATATTACTGAAGGAAAGCTCTTTGTAGTGTCTTCCTGATCCTCTGTACACTCCAGTACAGCTCCAGCATGTGGGAGTACTCTGGTCAAGGGCCTGGGCTTCTCTCCTCTATAACCTGTATAAGAAGTGGGAGGCTATGTTAAAAAAATAATTCATCCCCCCCATTTGATCTCATGCTGGTTTTACTTTAGAATAACTATGCTTTCTCAGTGCTACTCTTAATGTGAGGTTAAGTGGTGGATTTAAAGCAAGCATGATGACCCTTCACTTAAAAGCACACTTGGGAACTTGCTAGTGTCCCTGGAGGCTTGACCAGGTTTCATCTGTGTGCTTCTGGTTTGTGTCTGATTTTTATTTCAGACACATGCTACTTTCAGAACCCTCTGGATGGTGTTTAGAATGCTTGCTTTAATAAAACCATCTGTCTCATATACATCTTATTCTGCAGAGATATGACTGAGAATATTTCTTCTCTTCTCATTATTTTTTAAAAATGTATTTTAAAAAACATCCTTTTTAATCCTGCTTTTCTACTTTCTAATTATAATGTGAACTGCATCTATTGAAACTTCTTCCTTTTCTCTTTTACTAATCTCATTTTAAGTGGGTGGTGTTAGCGCTCTGTAGTGCTGCTGATAGCCCTGCCAGCATGTCCCACTCTCTGAAGGTACCCAGACCATACACTGCTTCCCATCGCTCTACTGAGGTTGGTGATGGGTTTTCTTTTGACCACTCTTTATGTAAAGGGTTAAACTGGCAGCTAGGACAGGGCCTCCTTGGCGACTGCTTTGTGACCTGCCTCCGAGAGACTTAGGAAGGTAAGCCTTCCCTTGTGGTTTCACCAGGACTTGTCCAAGTCGCTAGGTAATAAAACTACTATGAAAAATCCCAGTCTTCTTGATGGGTTTGGATAACATTTTCATTTGTAGATCAGGGCCCAGAGATGCAGTATATCTGTACCTTGCCACTGGTCCTGATGCAGCTTATGTGGAGAACAAGGCCAAGGCTCAATCATGCCTTTTTGCTGGCCGTGCAGTTTGCTGACCTCAATAGGTGCCTCAGCCACAGCTGCGTAGAGCTGATTTGTTGGAGGTTTGCTCAGGATTTTTCTCTACAGGACCAGGGACCGTATCTCCTGTCTTTCTTTGATTCTTTGATTTAGTTAGTGCTAAACTTCAAACCTGTATTTCAAATATAAGCTTGGATGTACTTAGCTTATTTTTATTCTTCTTCTGATCTTGTAAAAATACTCTTTCTTTAGCTATATATAGTACAGAGCAGCCTTCATAGTCAGATCAACTGCACTTTGCTGAGAAGTCTTGCTCTTGGGTTATTTATAGAACTAGGGTTCTTAGCATTGCTGTCCAACAAGGGCTACCGAAGGTTTGACCATGCATCTAAACAATGTATTTTGATTAAAACTTCATACTAACATAAATGTAATGTAATTGATTAAAACTAATAGTTATTTTCATTAAAATATCCAACTGTTATTGATAATCTGTATTTTTCCCATAATTTTGCCAGATGACATAAACTTGGAATGTCTCTTATCTGTCTGTTAGGCTTCCCCTCCTCCCAAGTCTACTTTAATGATTTCAGCAACAGTCTTCAAGAGTTACCATTAAAAAACTTCCAGCCCCTTAAAATAACAAAGACCAACAGGTGTAGCTGACAGTTAATTTTTGTATCTGATGAAAAGACATTAGGAGCATTAAAAATTCACTTTATATTTTATTCAAAGAGAAATGTCCAAATTTTCATTTACATGAGAAGACCACCGACATTTATAAGAAACAACATTTACAAGGAATCTGGTTGCTACAGGTTTTAGGTCAGTCTTGGTACATTGTACAGTGAGACATTTATTAAAATGCGTTGAGTGTGTGAAAAGAGAGCCGAGGTTCATTCCATCCACAAGCTTGATGCACCCTTTTCTCAAACACCAGATCAACAGTGTTAGCACATATCATTAGAAGTACCATGCACCTTGAACTGACTTACTTTTCTATGAAAATTTTAAGTGAATGTTAAATACAGCCAGCAGTTAAAATGAATAAGGCCATTAGGAAAAAAAAACACCAAAAAAACCCACCAGCTTTCAAAAGCTTTCATCCAGAAGGAATTCAGTCTTCTTATGTCAAGACACTGTGGAGCTCCCCACAACAACTGATGTCTGTCCTAGGAGATGGAGCAGTCATCAACACCTGTGGCAACTGCACAACACACCTACTTTCATATGAACAACTTTCTGCAAAATCAATAGCCCACATTAGTTCCTGGTGTGATTCTAACTGAAATAAATTATTTTACACCACTGATGAATATGAACAAATGGTGTTAATAATTACCTACTAAGTAGAAAATTAGTGAAAATCACTTTGTACAGAAGACAAACCCAGTCAGTGGAATATGGGTAGAAATTTTTGCTGAAAGAGAGGAAATTTGGGTAAA